>NW_012119376.1:8137055-8157773 GCF_000951035.1 Colobus angolensis palliatus | reverse complement strand
GGTTTTACCATAATGGCCAGGTTGGTCTCGAACTCCTGACCTCCAGTGATCCTCCCACCTTGGCCTCCCATAGTGCTTGGATTACAGGCATGAGCCACCACACTCAGCCTGTGGTTTCCCATGATTCTTAATAAAATACCAACTCCTTCCCATGACCTATACAGTCCTACCTGATAAGGCCCCTGCTGCTCCTTCTTAGGCCCCACCTCATACTAATTTCCACAGACTCCTGGGCTCCAGCCCTATGCATCTGTCCACGCCTTCAGGGAACCATGTTTATTTCTTCACACCCCTCCAAAGTCATTAACTTGCTGTTCCTTCTTTAGGAAAACTCTTTCCCTTAATTTCCCAAGGGTGGTTTAATCTTTCCATCTCTGAAATCTTCTTTTGTTGTTGTTGTTGTTTACTTATTATTTTCTGTTTCCTTAATAAATATTCACCCATAAAAGCAGAGCCCTCTTTTGTGCATTTCACCAGTGTTTAGAATGACAATTGGCACTTCTTAGGAGCATGCTAAATGTTTGGTGCAAAAGTGAATGAAGAAATGAATGGGTCTTGGGTTTCTGTTTTCAAAGAGCCAGTGGTAATTATTAAGTAAAGGATTTCCTTTGGCTAGTCTTTAGCAGACATGCTTCTTTCCAGAGGGAGGAAGAGAGAAAGTGGATAGGTTTGTTAGGTTAACAAAGCTATATGTTTAAAAACATTCATCATCATTTCATATTAAAGTGAAACAATGTAAATGCCTTCGTTAGGAAAAGCATCCAATATTGTCTGAAATAACACAGAATAGAAATCTGTTACCAGAATCAGATTACCCATAAGAACTGGCAAGAATGGTGACTAAGAGTGTGCAAATAAAAAGAGTTAATTCCAGAACAATGTGTTTGGTATTACAACATTTGTTATTTAAAAAATAATAAACTAAGAGATTCATATCTGCGTTGACATTGTAAAAGAATTTAGGGGAAAAACTGGTTATCCCTGAAAGATGAATAATAGAAATGTTTTTATTTTCCATTCCACATGTTTATAGTTGTTTAAAAGGACTGTGTATTTCTTTCATTAAGTAGGTAAGACACCAAAGGGATATATAAAAAACCAGCACAAGTTCAATCTAAAAAAGAAAAAGTAGAGAATGACTATTTCTAAAGCAAGTAGAAACAATGATTCATAAACTGGGCAATGATTAAAAAACAAACAAACCAGGCTTAAAGGTGTGACAGGCTGTGATCAGACAGTCCAAATCCTTCAACCAACCCCTGGCTCTACACAACAGCCTTTGTGGCTTAACTGGTGCTAAAAAAGTGCTTCTTCAAGCTGATGTTAGACTGCTCTTCAGAAAGAAAACTGAGCAAACCATTTTTTTTTTTTTATTGTTTTTTTTTGAGACAGAGTCTCGCTCTGTCGCCCAGACTGGAGTGCAGTGGCGCGATCTCGGCTCACGACAACCTCTGCCTCCTGGGTTCAAGCACTTCTCCTGTCTCAGCCTTCTGAGTAGCAGAGATTACAGACACCTGCCACCAAGCCAGGCTAATTTTTGTATTTTTAGCAGAGATAGGGTTTCACCATGTTGGCCAGGCTGGTCTCGAACTCCTGACCTCAAGCACTTCTCCTGTCTCAGCCTTCTGAGTAGCTGGGACTACAGGCACCTGCCACCAAGCCAGGCTAATTTTTTGTATTTTTAGTAGAGATAGGGTTTCACCGTGTTAACCAGGATGGTCTCGATCTCTTGACCTCGTGATCTGCCTGCCTCAGTCTCTCAAAGTGCTGGGATTACAGGCCTGAGTCACCGCGCCCGGCCCACAGTTAACATTTTTAAAATCTTCAAGGTTTTAAGATTCATATTCCTTACCCTATTCAATACAGATTTAGTTTACCTGTTCATTTCATCCTTAGGTTTGAATAACTTTTACTTCATCACTGACAACACCTTTTTTTTAAGAAAAAAAGGCGTCTCTCTTCACTCATGTAGATCATGTTAGGTCAAAGGCTGGTAAACTATTGAAAGTATAGCAGCAAAAGAAAAAATAAATACATTAGTCTACACCAAAATTGAAAACTTCTGTGCATCCAAAAACACAATCAACAAAGCAAAAAGTCAGTCCACAGAATGGGAGAAAATGTTTGCAAATCCTATATAGGATAAATAGTTAATATTCCAAATATATAGAGAACTACAGCTCAAAAGCAAGAAAACTTGATTAAAAAATGGGCAAAGGACCTGTATAGACATTTCTCCAAAGAAGATAGATAAATGATCAATAAACACATAAAAATATACTCAACATCATTAATCTTTTAGAGGAATGCAAATCAAAACCATATAACACCTTATACCCATTAGGATGGCTACTATTAGAAAAAACTGCAAAGTAACAAGTATCGGTGAGAATGTGGGAAATTGGAGTGAAGCACTGTTGATGGGAATGTAAAATGGTGCAGCCTCTATGGAAAAAAGTATGGCAGTTCCTAAAAAATTTAAAAATACAATTACCATATGACTCAGCAATGCTGTTTCTGGGTATATACCCAAAAGAATTTAAAGCAGGGACTTGAAGAGAGATTTGTTCACCCATGTTCATAGCAGCATTATTTGTAATAGCCAAAAAATGGAAGCAACCCAAGTGTCCATCAACAGGTGAATAATTTGTAATGCATGCTAGTGATTTCTTTCTTTGCTCCTATAAGGCTATTGATCCATCCTGCACAATTCCTTGAGGAATTGTCTGTCTAATCTACTTATCTATTGCTGCATAGCAAATGATCCCTAAAGGTAGCAATTTAAGACAACAAAGATTTGCTTTCTCATATAATTTAGGGTTAGGAATTTGGAACAGATTAGTTGGGTGGTTCTGGTTCATGAAGTTGCATTCAAGCTGAGCTGGGGATACAGCCTTCTTAAGGCTTAACTGAGGTTGGAGGATATAAACAGAAACCCAAGCTCATTCAGGTGGTTGCTGGCAGGAAGCTTCAGTTCATCACATTATGGATTACTCCATAATGTTGCTCATGACATGGCAGCTGGTTTTCCTTAGAGAAGTGATCTGAGAGATAAAGATTGGAGATAGACAAGTATATATATGTAGATATGCAGTAGTACCCTCTTATCTGAGTTTCACTTTCTGTAATTTCAGTTACCATTGCCAACTGCAGGCCAAAACTCTTAAATGAAAAATTTCAGAAATAAACCTTTCGTAAGTCAGTTGCATGCCATTTTGAGTAGCATAATGAAATCTTGCACTGTCCTGCTTCATCCTGCCTGGAACATGAATCATTCTTTTGTCCAGTGGATTCATGCTGTATGTGCTGCCTGGCCATGAGTCACTTAGTAGCTGGGTCAATTATCAGATGGCAAAAACATAGTATATATAGGGTTCTGTACTATCTGCAGTTTCAGGCATCTACCGAGGGTTTTTCACTGGGGAACAGATCCTCCGTGGATAAACAGGGATGGGGAATACTGTATATAGTGTCTTTTATAACTCAGTCTCAAAAGTGACATGCTCTCACTTCTGCTATAATGGTCAGGTCTGACATAATATTGCGGGAGGACTACACAGGGTGTGAATAGCAGGAGGCAGGGATTTTGGGGCAATCTTGGAATCTGGCTACCACACCTACTGATGCTTTGTGACCCCTCAAATTTCAGCCCTCCGTAGCCTACCCACAACAAGTTCCCCCCTGAGTCCTCCAGCTCCAGTAGCCCTCTTGTATTGAGTCCTTCAAGACAGCTCATACCCAGCTACCAATTCGTCTCATGAGAAAATTGCTGTCTCTGCCATATTGATTGAGTGGTAGAAGCACAGACTTGTGCTCCTGCCTCAACTCTACCCTTGTGCTGCCATCATGAGCCGCTTTAGAAGAGTCTAGACAATTCCCTTTGTTTGTTTTCTTTAACTATTTTGCTATTATTTCCATACAAGCATCATTATACTTGATCAAATAGACATATAATATTACTCTTTTAAGAACATCACATCGGTGTTTTCTGTTGGCGTTTACTTGCCTTTGTTTAATACTATTGATTGACTGCCATTTGTCCAGTCTTTTCAGTTAAATAATTTTATGTGTGCAAGTGATGTGTCGTGATCAGTAATTACTTCTTCATTTAATAAAGAATGGGAAGTTGCAGGGATTCTGTCTGAACTAATTAAGCTGTGCATTTGATGATAATATTTTTCTTGCTTACTTTCATTGGTTTCACCAGTAATTAAATTTTTGTGAACGATTTTAAAGTCTAGTTTCTCTCATTGTTTTCAGATTTTGAGTTTAAGCTAACCATTTCTTTGAAGATGTTCTTATTATACATCTTTTTCTTTTTACCTCCCCCATCTCCTTCTTTTAAAATTTAAATTTTAAGCTCTGGGGTACATGTGCAAGACGTGCAGGTTTGTTTCATAGGTAAATGTGTGCCATGGTGGTTTGCTGTACCTATCAACCCATCCCCTAGGTATTAAGCCCAGCATGCATTAGCTATTTTTCCTAATGCTCTGCCTCCCTCCCACTACCCCACGTCCCCCAACAGGCCCCAGTGTGTGTCGTTCCCCTCCCTGTGTCCATGTGTTCTAATTGTTCAGCTCCCATCTCCCACCCCTTTGATATATGTTTGATCAAGTTCTATCATTAGGCAGATGAAAAAATTATATAAGATTTGTTTTATATTATGAAATCCAGATTATTAATTCCTACCATATTCTTGACTTGTAGTTATTCTCAATGATTTAGTTTTAAAAAATACAATTGTGTTCAGACTGGAATCTATATTTATCTACAATTAAAATAAATGTTAAAGTGAAATACAAAAAGTATAATATCATTTTTAAAAAGCTATTTTTCACTAACATATTTGGGATATCTTGTTAAAATAAAAGGTAAAATAAAACTATAATAAATTATATGTACAATTGATGAGATTTTAGAATCAAGATGATCTAAGCTGAAACAATGTTTTTTAATTTTAATTAAATCTTACTACATATATTAATGAAAATAACACAGTTTATAATTCTAGTGTTCCATCTTGCTTTAGTTGTCTAGATAAGTAATTGAGATACTACATATACACCTATTAGATACAGTTTAAGAAAAACATAAATTGTTCAGTGTAGAAAAGTATTTTTTAGCTACTAATATATGCAACTGCTGCACATCTCACACTAATTTGTGAAAGCCTCTAAAACATGTTTTGGAGCATGAACAGAAGCAAGTAAATGGATGCTTCTGGAACATGGTGCTTCATGATGCAAACATTTATTGGTTTAATGCTGTGAGGAAGGAACGATTTGGCAAATATATTTTTCTTTTCTCTTTCTAAGCACTTCTACCTCACAAGTCCTCCTTGATGTCTTTTTGGCATACTCCATAGCAGAACCCATCACCCTACACCCTACTTTATTTCTAGCCATAGGGTAAGAGGTGTGAACCACAGTTATTCCTGGGGTATAACTGGTATTGGTCAAGAGAGCAGGTGTTTTGAGTTATGGGTTACACATGCCAGCACATTGGATGTGGTGTACAATATATGTTCAATGTATTTTTACTGAGTCAAATCATCTATACTAATTAGTTCACCTTAACTGAGACTGGATCTAGTGCTGCTGAGGCCATGAGACTCAAAGCAGAAGGATATTGAAAGATTCTTTAATGTCCTAGGAGCTTTAATGTTTGAAGAAAATATGTTCTTAATGGTTGTAAATTGTTTAATGTTCAATTAAGAAATAATTTTAATTTATTAATCAATTGCCTTTTTTTTTTTTTTTTTGAGACGGAGTGTCGCTCTTGTCACCCAGGCTGGAGTGTAGTGGTGCAATCTCAGCTCACTGCAGCCTCCGCCTCCCAGGTTCAAGCAATTCTCCTGCCTCAGTCTTCCGAGTAGCTGGGACTACAGGCATGCGCCACCACGCCTGGCTATTTTTTTGTATTTTTAGTAGAGACGGGGTTTCACCATATTGGCCAGGTTGGTCTCGAATTCCTGACCTCAGGTGATCCACCCACCTTGGCCTTCCATAATGCTGGAATTACAGGCGTGAGCCACTGTGCCTGGCCAATCAATTGCCACTTTTAAAAAGGTGACATTTTCCAAAAGGATTACACGACACTTACACAAGTAATAAAAAAAAAAAGTTTTACCAATTAGATTTTGCCAAATATTTAAACTTTTATTAAACATTTAATTAAAGGCCTTTTACATTTTAAAAAGGTGACATTTTCCAAAAGGATTACACGACACTTACACAAGTAATAAAAAAAAAAGTTTTACCAATTAGATTTTGCCAAATATTTAAACTTTTATTAAACATTTAATTAAAGGCCTTTTACATTTTAATTTAAACGAAGATTCATAAGTAGTTAAAATCCCATAAGAAACACAAATGTATAAAATATTGCAAAGTTTACAAAACCAGTTAAAGATGTCATACCAAAATGATTATGAAGAGAAGAGACAAAATATTACTTTTTGTTCTTATCCTGCACCTTCCCAGGGTTTTATTTTTTACATTTTCTAGGGGTTTCAATAATCCTGCCAGCCATTGTTTTATTACTAGCTTATGATTTTTGTAACCCTACCAGACCGAAAGAAAAATGAAGGTTATTGCAGAATAGCTGATATTGTAGGTTCTTGGGTAGAAATCACAAGTTCTTGAGTGGCAACATCCAAGAAATTCAAACCCAAGTGTTGGTAGCAGACTGAGCCTGTTCTATAAAAATGCACTCATTTCATTATGGGACTCGCAGGTCCTTGCCTTTTATGAAGATTCTCAGTTTTTGAGACATGTCTTTCTTCAAATGGGGCATCCTTTAAGTTTTTGAGAATAGCTGTACATTTTGGTATAGAGATATAGATTGCTGATATTTTAAAAATACAAGTATTTATCAGTATTTTATTAAAATTAGTAGCTATAATTGGTAGAAATTTTCCTTTCCTAGAAAATAGGAGCTTGAGTTTGTCTGGGTAGTTTAACATTTGGTGAATATGCCCTTTCGGAAGCCTCCTGTTGCCTGCCTTTGTAACTGATCTTACTAAGAGAACCCACAGGTGCTGGGCCTTCCTCTCTCTGCCTGTTGTATAAAATCAGCAGAGCTGATCAGATCTTCCTGTTCTTGGCACGGTTCCTACTTTTCTGGGATTGTTTGGTTCACTCACATGTTTTTGTTCACCCTTTCCTGTTTACATAGACAGAAACAAATACAAATATACAGTTTGAAATATATATAGATGCTTAGTTGAAGAACAAAATCTCCATAAATAGCACCCTTTCATATATTCATTTCTTCAATATTTTAATATTTGTATTTGTATATATTTTATAAATATTTTTATATTTTACATGTTATATATTTAAAAGTCATTAAAAATTAAAACCAATTATTTTCATTTTTATTATTACAACCAATTTTTTCTGCATGCTATGTTGACTTTTCTCTTTTGAGCTTTGTTTTGAACTCATTCTCAAATTGGCGTAACTTGGCTGACAGGAAGTAAGCTGCCTTCTACTTCATCCTTTTAGCTCTGCCCCTAATTTTCTTATGACAAAAATAGTATCATAAGAAACATCTGGGTTTTTTCTTCCATACGGACTCATTGAAGAGTCCTGTATCTTTGAACTGGAGTTTAGTGTTAGAGACCTAAATTTGAGGGTTGGGATGCATCTGAGAATTGTGAAGGGTGAGAGCTATCACTGCTACTATGGATTGAACGAAAGGTAAAGATATTTTTAAGGTTATGGCTTCACATTAATCTTCCAAATTTATCCTAGTGCCATATCTCATTTTAATTATAGTCAATGGTTTTATGACCCACCAAGATATCCTTCAACAGGCTGGCCCTGACTCACACCTGTAATCTCAGCACTTTAGGAAGCCGAGGCGGGCGGATCACCTGGGGTCAGGAGTTCGAGACCAGCCTGGCCAACATGGTGAAACTCTGTCTCTACCAAAAATACAAAAATTAGCCAGGCATGTTGGCGGGCGCCTGTAATCCCAGCTACTCTGGAGGCTAGGCAGGAGAATTGCTTGAACCCAGGAGACGGAGGTTGCAGTGAGCTGAGATGTTGCCACTGCACTCCAGCCTGGGCAACAGAGCAAGACACCATCTCAAAAAGAAAAAAAATTAGCTAGGGACTACGTGCCTGTACTCCCAGCTACTTAGGAGGCTGAGGCAGGAGAATTGCTTGAACCTGGGAGGCGGAGGTTGTAGTGAGCTGAGATTGTGCCATTGCACTCCAGGTTGGGTGACAGAGCCCCCCCCCAAAAAAACTTTCAACAGTGACAAAGCAGAGCTTAGTGAAGAGAGAATGTGCTTTTATGGGATTAGTGAGCTCCTCCAGCTGGGTCATCCAGAGGAAAAGATTTATGTATGTATGTATGTGTGTTTGTATGTGATATGTTGTGTCATGTGGTATGTGGTATGTTAGTAATGTGTGAGTATGCGGTATGTGGTATGTGAATGCATGGTGTAGTGCATTGTGTGTGGTGGGTATATGTGTATGGTGTGTATGTGGTGTGGTGTGTGGCATGTGTGGTGTATTGTGTGTGTGTGTTCGTGTGTGTGCTGTAGTGTATTGTGTGTGTGGTGGGTGTATATGTATGGTGTGTGTAGTGTGGGGTGTGATATATGTGTATGAAGTATGTGTGTGTTATGTGTGTAGTGTGGTGTAAGTGCGTGGATATGGCACATATGTGGTGTGTGTGTGTAGTGTGTATGTAGTGTGTTTTCTGTGTGTGGTGCGTGGATGTGGTATGTGTGTGTAGTGCATTGTGTGTGGTGGGTGTATATGGATGGTATATGTGGTGTGTCTGTAGCGTGGTGTCTGTGTTTGTATGTGTGTAGTGCATTGTGTGTCATGGGTGGATATGTATGGTGTGTGTAGTGGGGGTGTGGTGTATGCATATGGCGCATATGGTGTATGTGTGTGGCGTGTGCATAGTGTGTTGATGTGTATACTCTATGTGTGTGGATGTGGTGTGTGTGTGGTGTGCATGTAGTGTGATGTGTGTGGTATACATGTGTGGATGTGGTGTGTGTGTCGTGTGAGTTAGTGTGTATGTAGTGTTGTGTGTGGATGTAGTGTGTGTGGTGTGTGTGAAGTGTGTATGTAGTGTGTTTTCTGTGTGTGGTGTGTGTGTAGTGTGATGTATATGTGGTGTATGGTATGTATGTGGTATGTGTTTGGGGGTTGTGTATGTGTTGTGTGTATGTTGCGTGTGCATGTGTTGGGATAAGAAGAGGGAGATTGGCTGAGACTTAAGCTAAGACGGGTATGGCATGCCCAAACATTCTTGAAATTTTTGATGTAAAGTTTTATTTTTTCCTATCTTTTGATATTGATTGAATTAGGGTAGTGGTTAGTATTGCTTTTGAGTATGTTGGTTTTAGAAGCATTTTAGCTTGAGTCAAAAGGACAAATAGTATGTAACCATCACTGTTTTTTGCCAGCTTATTTTTTGAAGCAAAAACAAAATTCTAATTCCTTAAGAATGAGCAAAACATATGCCCACATGACCTCTGCTTCACAAGTCAGAGAGAAAGTCTAGAGGGAGCTCTGGTGACACTAGTTTAAGTGACAATGAAGTTACTTACATACATTCAGAAATTTATACAAAGAGGGCTTTGTGCATGGAGGCAGATGGGCCAGGCACATCCTGGTAGTGCAACAAGCCCTTGGAAATCTGGGCACAGCTTGTCTTTCTACTTTCACATCCTCCTGTATGTAGGGGCTTTTGTCTTTATTCTTGTTGCCTCAGGGCTAAAAGATGCTTTCTGCACCTCACAAGATGCCTTCTGTCAACTCTACTATCAGGAACTAGGGGGAAGAGGTGAGGGTGAAAGTTGTGGCAGTACCTACTTAATAATATAAAGTCTTCTTGAAAGTTCTACCCAGCATAAATGGTGGAAATAGAGGAAAGTGGATGGATTTAAGAAATATTTAGAAGGGAAAATTAATAACACTTGGAAATAATTAGATATGAAGGATGAGAGGGAGGTGCTAAGGATGAGGTCAAGGTTTCTGGTTTGGGTACCTGGATTGGTGATGGGGCCATTCACTTAGAAAATTGTGGGAGGGAATGGAGTTTTGGGAGAAGATCATGTGTTTTGTTACGTTGAGCATCAGGTGCCTCCAAAACATCCAAAAGGAGATGTCCAGCTGAAAATTAGATATAGTTCCTCTACTTCTTCCTTGCAATGAGAGTTCTTTTATTAGAAACGGTGTTGCGTGGTAAAGCATGATGGCCAATAAGATGCTCAATAAGTCCACAGGTGCTGGCCCAGACAGAAACACGATGAGCTAGGATGGTAAACCCAAATCTGGATGTATCTACCCCACTGGGGATAGATCACTGCCCCCTCCCCAATACGCTAACATCCAAGATGTTCACAGGCTGCTTCCTGCCATTGGTTGATGGGACGCTTGGGCCTACAGCAGCCCAGGTCAGCCTCAGTGAGAGGATGCCTGTGCTTCTGAGCCATGTGGGACTCCTGTCCCTACTGCATGGACATTTTCTCATGAGCACATTGAGAAAACACCAGGGTGTCTGGGAAAGAGACTGAGTAGATCACATGTCCACAGAGCAGGTCACCTTGTCCATTGATCCTTGACATCCTGCAGTTTTATTTGTGCTGTAAGATTGGATCCAGTCTTGCTCTGCTCCTCTTGCCTCATGGCTTGATGGTCCAGAGAAGACCCATTCACGATGAGAAGTATGGGCCACATGGTCCCAGGGGACCCCGGGTCAGGCTTTCAGCCTCTCTCAGGGTGAGTAATAAGCCAATAGACGTTTTCCAGAATGAGACTAGTTATTTGCTGAAGAGGATGGGATTTTAGTCCAAAACCTTGGACACCATGGCTGTGTGTCCACTGTCAGGGTTTGCCACTGACTTCCTGCCTGGTCTCCTCTCTAGTGTTACCTCCTCCATCTAACTTTCATATTACAGCCAGAGTGATGTTTCTAAAACTGAAATCTGGCCCTGGCTAAAATCTGATTATTATTTTATTCAATCACAGTCCTTCAACCCATCCACCTATGTTGTTTCAGTTTTGCCTTCCCAAGATCGTATCTTAGGTTCATAAATTTTTTTTTCTTAAAAACGTTTTGTACCTAAATAAACTGTGTGGTTCCTCTGAGGTTCTTCCCAGATTAAAAATTGATTTGTTTGTTTATTTAACTTTATAAAAAGTGGGGGGCTAAACATAATTAACTTTGGGGTGGTCTATTTTTCTTAACTCGTTCAATGCTATCATAAGAGCGGCATGGAAAAGGTTAAATAAATGAGGCTCAGCTTTTCCTGGGTTAGTTCTGTGCTGGTAAAGTCTTACTGATAAGTCTGTTTCAGAGCTTGTTACAAACTTGGCAGGATGGATTGGAAAGCCCTGGATATTTGTTAAAAACTCTGTTTATAGACTATTCTTATCTTCAGGGGAAACATTGATCAAATCCTCAGAAAGTAATTATGTATTATACCCTCGTAGAAAATTTTACTGTCCTTCATTCTGATTTTGTTAGTCATTACAATAACTGCAGCCAGTCTGTCTTCTTATAAACCAGTGGTCTCAGCCCTTCTCTTATACTTGCCTGAAGGCTGTGCTATACGCTACAATTCTAGAAATGGATTGTTATCAAAAAAGGGTAGTTTCAGAAATTTAGCGGAAAGAACTCTTCCAGAAACTTCTACACCTATTGTTACTTGCAAGACTGGACTCACGCAAACATGGTTTCTGAGTGGACATTACTTAGACAACTGTCAGACTGTTCCGTGGGACTAAGATTTCCAGAACTTTTTCCAGTCCAGAAAGACATGAACTCTTGAAACTAGACTGCTCCTCAATATCCAGTGAGGCAAGAATTAATTAAGACAAATGATGGGCCAGGCACAGTGGCTTATACCTGTAATCCCAGCACTTTGGGAGGCAAAGGTGAGTTTATCATGAGGTTCAGAATTCAAAACCAGCCTGGCCAAGATGATGAAACCCCGTCTCTACTAAAAATACAAAAATTAGCCGGGTGTGGTGGCGGGTGCCTGTAATCCAAACTACTCAGGAGGCTGAGGCAGGAGAAGTGCTTGAACCCGGGAGGCATAGGTTGCAGTGAGCTGAGATCATGCCACTGCACTCTAGCCTGGGCAACACAGCAAGACTCTGTCTCAAGAAAAAGAAGAAAAAGAGAAAAATGATGAACTGATGAGAATACAAAACTATGATTTTTTATTGGAATAATGTTAGCATTAGTTTGATATTATATCTTTTTCTTCTTTTTTAGTTCCCTGCAAGTGTTGCATATCAATGTTATATTTTTGATAAGTATATGATGGATATTGCTACTTAATCTATTCTTAACTCTTTTATCTCTAATCTTAATTTAGTAGCACATTCAACATACTAAACCCTGTGAAATGCAGCCAAAGCAGTTCTAGGGGAGAAGCTTACAGCAATAAGTACCTGTGTTAAAAAGTGAGAAAAATCCCAAATAAGCAGCTTAACATTGTGCCTCAAGGAACTAGAAAAACGAACAAACTAAACCCAAATTTAGCAGAAAGAAGGAAATAATAAAGACAAGAATAGAGATAAATCAAATAGAGAATAGAAAAGTGGTTAAAATTTTTCTTAAAAAAAAAAATTAACAAGCCCATAGGCAGACTAAGAAAAAAAGAAAGAAGACAAATATGTAAAGTCAGAAGTGAAAGTGGAAACATTACAACAGATGCCTCAGAAATAAAAAGGATCATAAGGGACTATTGTTATCAATTATATGCCAGCAAATTTGATAACCTGTAGGAAATGAATACATTCTTAGACAAATACAAACTACCAAGGTTGAATCAGGAAGAAATAGAAAGTCTGAATATAATAATAAACAAAGAGATTAAGGTAGTTATTAAAAACGTCCCAACAAAGCAAACCCAGGACCAGTTGATAGCTTTTAAAGCTGAATTCTACCAAACTCTCAAAGAAAAATGAACCCCAATATTTCTTAAACTCTTTCAAAAATAGAGCTGGAAGGAATACTCCCTAACACATATTATGAAGCCAACATCATATCGATACCTAAGCCAAGCAAAGATACCACATAAAAAGAAAAGTACAGGTCAATAGCACTGATGCACATTGATGCAAAAATCCTTAATGAAATATTAGCAAATCAAATTTAACACCGCACCAAACATGTTATACCTAATGATCAAATGGGATTTATCCCTGGCATAGGAGGCTGGTTGAGCATAGGCAAGTCAATCAGTGCAAGTCAATCAGTGTGATACATAACATTAACAGGTAGAAAGACCCAATCCACATGATCATATCAATAGATGCAGGGAAAGCATTTAACAAAGTTCAACACCCTTTTTCAATAAAAACTCTGAACAGTTTAGGTATAAGAAATTTCCTCAACATAATAAAGGCTATTTATGAAAAATCCACAGCTAGTTTCATAATCAACGTGAAGAAACTCAAAGCTTTTTTTCTAAGATCTGATAAAGGCAAGGATGCCCACTTTTTTATTCTACATAGTACTGAAAGTACTCTCAAGAAATAAAAAGTATTCAATCCAGAAAGAAAGAAGTAAAATTATCTCCATCTGCAGATGGCTTGATCTTGTAAGTAGAGAACCCCAAAGACACCACCAAAAAACTATTAGATCTAATACATGAATTCAATAAAGTTGCAGAATATAAAGTCAACATGCAAAAGTCCATGGCATTTCCTTACACAAATAGTGACCCAGCCGAAAAAGAAATCAAGAAAACAATCCCATTTATGATAGTATCAAAAAAATACTTAGGAACAAATTTAACCAACGTGGTAAAATACCTCTACATTGAAAATGATAAAACATTAATGAATGCAATTGGAGAGGACACAAATAAATGGAAAGATAGTCCATGCACATGGATGAGAAGAATGAATATTGTTAAAAATGTCCTATGCTATTTAAAGCAATATATAGTTGCAATGCAATCTTGATCAAAGTCTCAATGTCATTCTTGACATAAATAGACAAAACAAATCCTAAAATTTGTATAAAACCAAAAAAGATCCTAAATAGAACAATCCTGAGAGGAAAAACTAAGTTGGAGATATCACACTTTTTAATTTCAAATTATATTACAAAGCTATACTAATCAAAATAAAATGGTACTGGGAAAAAATGGACACATAGACCAGTGGAATAGAGTAGGAAGCCCATAAATAAATCCAAACATGTATGGTCAACTAATTTTTGACAAGAACATGAAAAAGAAACAATGGAGGAAAGGACAGTCTCTTCAGGAAGTGGTGCTAGGAAAACTGGATTTCCATATGCAAAAGAATAAAACTGGACTCTTACCCCATACCCAAAACAATTCAAAATGGATAAAAGGCCTAAACACTAGACCTTAAAGCAAAAAACTCTTAGGAAAAAAACTTAGAGGAGAAACTCCTTTACAGTGGCCTTGGCAATGATTTCTTTTGTGTTTTGGATATCACGTCAAAAGCCCAGGCTACAACAGCAAAAATAAATGAGTGGGTCTACATCACACTAAAAAGCTCCTGCACAATAAATGAGACAATCAACAAATAGAAAAGACAACTTACAGACTGGGGAAAAAAATTTGCACACTTTATATCAAATAAGGAGTTGATATCTAAGATTTATAGAGAACTCATACAAATCAATAACAAGAAAACATATAACCCAGTAAAAAATGGACAAATGACTTGAATAGACATTTCTCTAAAATGGCATAAGAATGGACAGCAGATACTTTGGAAGTATTAGTTGAAAAAGTGTCCAACATTACTAATTATCAGAGAAATGAAATCAAAACCACTATGAGATACTACCTCTTAGCTGTTAGGATAGCTGTTATCAAAAGATAAAAGATAACAATGTTAATGAGGGGGAAAAAGGAAGCCTTGTTGCTATTGGTGGGAATGGAGATTGATGCAGCCATTACGTAAAATAATATGGAGGTTCCTAAGGAAATTAAAAATAGAACTACTATATGCAATTAATCTTCTGGGTATATACCCAAAGTAAATAAAATTATTACCTCATGAAGATATCTGTACTCCTATGTTAACTGCAGCATTATTCACTGTAGCCAAGATATGGAAACAACCTAGATGTCCTTCAATGGATAAACTATGGTATATACATACAATGGAATATTATTCAGCCTTTAAAAAGAGGAAAATGAGCAAATCTTGCCATTTTCCACAACATGGATTGACCTGGAGGACATTATACTAGGAGAAATAAGCCAGAGACAAAAAGAAAACTATTGTGTAATTTCACTTATATGTAGTATTCTCCCCAAAAGATCAAATATATAGAGAGAATGAAATAGGGTTACCAGTGCTGAAGTCTGGGAGGGGAGAATGGGGATATCTAGGTAAAACGTTACAAAGTAGCAAATATATAGAATAAACAGGTCAAAAAATGTGATGTACAGCAACATGCGGATTAAAATTAATAATAGTGTTATATACAGGATTTTTTTCTAAACTAAGTCGATTATAGTTGCTTGCCACAAGGGGAAACATGGTATATTAGCTCATTTTGCATTGCTATAAAGGAATACCTGAGGCTAGGTGATTTATAAAGAAAAGAGATTGATTTGGCTCACCATTCTACAAACTGTACAAGAGGCTCATGGTTCCACACATGGCAGCTTCTGCTTCTGATGAAATCTTCAGGAAGCTTTCAGTCATGGTGGAAGGTGACGGGTAGCAGGTGTGTCGCATGATGAAGGTGGGAGCAAGAGAGCAAGGGGTGAGTTCCCAGGCTGTTTAAGAATCAGCTTTCATGTGAACAAACAGAGAAAGAACCCATTCATTACTGCAAAGAGGACACCAAGCCGTTCATGAAAGATCTGCCCCCAGGACCTAAACACCTCTGACCAAGCCTCACCTCCAGCACTGGGGATCACATTTCAACATGAGGTTTGGAGGGGACAAATTATATCAAATGGTAACTGAGAAGATGAATACATTGATTTGTTCCACTATAGTAACCATTTTACTATACACATGCATCTTATAACATCACATTTTATACCTTAAATATACACAATACAATCTTTTTTTTTTTAAAGCTAGTTAGATATGGAACTTAGCAATGAGTGAATGTTTGCCAGTAATTGTGTAGACTTCAGAGCTCTTTCTAGTGAGTACAGATGGCCTCCAACTTACTATGGTTCGACTTAAGATTTTTTGACTTACGATGGATTCATCAGGATGTAACTTCATTGTAAGTTGAGGAGCATCCATATGTACCTCCATTCATGCTGGATAAATAGATTCTTTGCCTTTTTTTTTTTTTTTTTAGACAGAGTCGTGCTCTGTCACCAGGCTGGAGTGCAGTGGCACAGTCTCAGCTCACTGCAGCCTCCACTCACTAGGTTCAAGCAATTCTCATGCCTCAGCCTCCTGAGTAGCTGGGACTAGAGTTGCGTGCCACCACACCCAGTTAATTTTTGTGTTTTTAGTAAAGACAGGGTTTCACCATGTTGGCCCTGATGGTCTCAATCTCTTAACCTCATAATCCACCTGCCTCAGCCTCCCAACGTGCTGGGATTACAGGCATGAGCAACATGTGACCTGGCCAACAAATAGGCTCTTTAAGACACTGCTCTTCTTTGTCCCTGAGAGCAGATAGCCACCCACCACCTGACCAGCTGCCTTATCAGATCTCCCTGTCCCATGCTCTCTTATCTAACACTCACCCTTCAACATACGGGAAGAAGAGTCCCGGAGTTCAACAGGGCAAAACTGACATTTTAAAAAGAAATTTTAATTAAGAGACTAAAGGGAAATCTCTATGTACAAAGGCTGAGAGGAAGTTCTAAAGGGTCTGATAGAAAGAGAATAAGCTGTGGAATTAGACAGATAGGTTTCCAGACCTTGGCAAATCACTCAACCCATCAGAGGCTCACCTGTAAAGTAGAAACAATCATGACTACCTTGTAGGCAGTATGAAGAAATAGAAAACAGTGTACGTGCAAGTGTCACCTCGGGCAGGCCAAAGCCTAAACTTGCTGAGAAATATGCCAAAGGAAACAACTGTCACTATATCCTCTCTCACAGCCAGTTTGCAGGATTGGGGTGAGACTATTTGTCACCATTTGCTTGCTCCTGTGAGCAGGCAGACCTTTAGCCAGACCCCTCAAAAGACAGGTGAGGGAGAACCCAGGGGCTTCAAATCCCTGTGAGGATGGCAAAGAGGGCCTCTCACCTGCCAGAGCGTTATTCCAAGCAACTGGCAGTAGCCACAGCCCTGTCTTCACAGGGGAATGTAGGGACTGGGGGTGCTTAATCCTCACTAGGAGCTGTGTGTTCCCTGTTGAACTATTTCTCCAAATTTCCGTATTACATCTTGTGTGTCTATTGGAATCTTTCCTTCAGTCTCATTGGCACAAAAGAAGTTAGCTCTCTTCTGTTGCCCCCTCCCTCAAACAACTTTGATCTAACCCCAGGTGAAATAGGCTCATCTGCATATCGGGTGTATTAGTCAGGGTTTCTTGAGGGACAGGACTGATAGGATAGATGTATACATGAAAGGGAGTTTATTAAGGAGTATTAACTCACACAGTCACAAAGTGAAGTCCCACAATAGGCCGTGTGCAAGCTGAGGAGCAGGGAAGCCAGTCTGAGTCTCAAAACCTCAGAAGTGACAGTGCAGCCTTCAGTCTGTGGCTGAAGGCCTGAGAGCCCATGGCAAGCCACTGGTTTAAGTCCAGGAGTCCAAAAGCTGAAGAACTTGGAGTCTGATGTTCAAGGGCGGGAAGCATCCAGCACGGGAGAAAGGTGGAGGCCAGAAGACTCAGCAAGTCTGTTCTTTCCATCTTCTTCTACCTGCTTTACTCTAGCTGCGCTGGCTGCTGCTCAGATGGTGCCCACCTAGATTGAGGGTGGGTTTGCCTCTCCCAGTCACTGACTCAAATGTTAATCTCTATTGGCAATACCCTCGTAGACACATCCAGGAATAATAATCCAATCAAGTTGACACTCAATATTAACCCTCACATAGGGCATCCTGGTTTTTCATGGTTTTATCTACTTGCCTCAACCTTTTTAGAGAAGATTCTAAAATTCTTTTTTGTCAATATGGATATGTCTTTTTTCCATACCCAATTTTACTCCCTCTCTTCTTTTGAAGAAAATCTGGGACAGGACTTTTCTGGACTTAAGCACCAGCCAGGGAGAAGAAACAATACCTAGGAAGTGACACTCAGTTGGAGGAAGAACGATTATTCTAGAATTGCTCTCTGCTGTGGCACCAGAACTGCACGAGATCTGGTCTCTGCACATGTTAGTGTCTGCATCCCGGTAAAAAATGGCTCACTTTCCCACCCTTACCCACGGAGGAAGATGAGGCAGCCAGTTGTAAGAAATTACAAGAAAAGCCTCCCTTCTGATCTCCTGACCCACCCCTCTCATGCTCTCAGTGCTTCTACTCTTGCTTCATTAATTTATCCAGCAAATACTAATTGTCTACTAGGTACCAAGTTCTGTTATAGATAATGAAGATATGGCTGTGGAAAGAGAACTAGAAACCTGCCTTTACATTCTAGTGGAAGAGTAGGAAGATAAACAATAAACAAGGTCAACAAGCAAACTATAGCATGTCAGGTGATTTAAGTGCCAGGAAGGAAACTGAGTGGTACAGATCATTGCAGAGGGTAGGTTGCAATTTTAAATTGAATAGTGAAGTTAGCCTCACTGATAAGGCAGTCTTCCAGCAAAGATCTGACAGAGGTAAGGAAGTCAATCTATGGAAACCTGGGGATACAGCCTTCCAGCAAATAGCAGGTGCAAAAATCCAGAAGCCTAAGGCATTTGTATTTGAGGGCAAACAAGGGGTCTGTGTGCTGGAGCAGAGTGAGCAAGGTGAGAATTAGAGAGTGAGGGTGGAGAGATTATAAGGAAAGGAAACAGGTCATACAGCGTCTTGGAGGCCATTATAAAGACTTTGGTTTTTACCCTTATGAGATGGGAAGCCATTGGTGGTTTTAGAGCAGGAAAGTGACATGATCTGATTTATGTTCCAAGGCTCATGCCGGCCACCCTGTTAAGACAAAACTAGAGGGAGACAAGCAAAGTGGGGACACCAGTGAGGTAGCCATAGTGACCGTCCAGAGGAGATTTCTGGATGGCGGCCTGGAATAGGTAGTTCTGAGAAGTGTTGTATTCTGGAGGTAGATCAATAGAATTTATTGGTGCATTGAATATATATGATGTGAAACAAAGCGGGGAGACAAAGATAACCTCAACACTTTTGGCCTGAGCAGCTGCAAGGCTGGGATTTTATTTGATCACAGGGCAAGCACAGTCGGGCTCAACACTGTTTGCTCCTTCCTAGTTGGAACTTCGTGTGGGCCTAAGATGTTTAACTGGAATTTCATCTGGCAGACATAAACATTGTATTCTTCTTTTAAAAGCTCAAATAACAAATATTCTAAAATGCAAAGCAAAAAATTAAAGGATTTATTGAAATCGTGTGATAATATATCCCTAACACAATGAAGAAGATGACAATTATGATTTTCACAGAGTATTTTGCACTTGCCTAACCACAAAAGCAAAACCAGAGCAAGGTGAACAACATACAAACAAAATTTGATGCTATCTAATAACTTTCATGAAACAACCATAAATGAATTTTGTTTTAGTAAATCAGGCTTCAGGACTACTGAATTGCATTCACTAAAATGCTGTTTGAAATTTTACTTACTCCGCATCCACCCCACTACTCTTAATTCATCGCCCTCCCCACAAAAGGACAAAAGGCAAAAAAGTTAGTAAGCAAGATATAAATAATAATTCAAAAACAGAGATCACAGTAAATTTTTTTTTCAGTCTCTGCGTCTATGCTCAAATCAATGTTTTCTGAGCATACAGGGAAGCAAGGAAACCAATTCTCTAGCTCTTGCTCTGCCTCTTATTCTCCTCCAGCCCCCAATACATTTCTGAATATTTTTTAATCCATTTATCACTGAGTACTTGTATATAACCAGAAGCACTGACTATATTGTTAATCATACTTTGGAGAAATTTTCATGGGGAATCGTATAAATGTTCTCTGATACGTATCTCCTCACTAGAAAGACAACCTTAAACATAATAAAGACTTAGCCTGAAGTGAAGAAGGCAACTTTCTGTTGACCACAGTGAGCCTTAGGTCACCAGATTTCTACTCAGGAGAGGCAGTGGGCAGGAGGGGCAAGTTTAGAAGGCTTTGTTTAGCTCTATAATCTCTGTAGGCACCCACCAACACCAGTCCTTCTCTTACTACCCACTGTGTGCTTCCAGCTTCAAGCTGAGTTCTCTGCATGGACCCCAGCAGTTCCCAATAAACCATCATTCATGGGATCCTCCTGTATAGAGATGAGGAAGGCGCTACAAGCAAGACATGCTTGGCCAGAAGGGTTGAGTAATGAGGTCTCTTTTCTTCTTTGTCACTAAAAAAATTACATTTAATTTTGAGGATAAAGATAAATTATCCTAAGACAGGATTAAAAACTAAACAAAACAAAAACAAACGTAGAAAAGAAAACCTTAATACATCTTTTAAATGAGGGACAGTTGTATAGAGCAGACTTCCTTGTTGTTGATAGTTTTAATTCAGATCTCAATCTAGAAATCATAAGTTTTTTTCCCCAACACCTGTTCTTATTTACATAAAGTAGAATTTAAAACAAAATTTTGATTCATTAAGTAGAAATATTTAATAATAATAAATACA
>NW_012119376.1:8043529-8134678 GCF_000951035.1 Colobus angolensis palliatus | reverse complement strand
CGTCTCTAATAAAAGATAAAAAAAAAAGCTGGATGTGATGGTGCATGCTTGTAGTCCCAGCTCCTCAGGAGGCTGAAGCAGGAGGATCACTTAAGCCCATATGTTAGAGGCTACAGTGAGCTATGATCACCACTGTACTCCAGCCTGGGTGACAGAGTGAGACCTGGTCTAAAAATGAATAAATAAATAAGGTGTGCAAAGCCCATAAAAATGATTATTTGTGGCAGTCACATGGAATTAAATACTGTTAATACCAATCTTTAGATATGCAGGGAAAACCGTGGATGGAGACAAACTGAAGGATGGAAAGGGCACACACACATTCGATGGTGATGCCAGCACCAACGGTGGATCAATACTGGTTGAAAGTAAGAAGAAATTAAAGATAAGGAAAAATAAGAGGAGGCAGAGTAGCAGAAGAGAGCATCTCATATGACCAAAATATTGGTTAAATAAACAAAAGAAAAAACACTAAATATATCTATTCATCTGAACTTACCTTTTCTAGTGAATTGTTAATTATAAAAACTCGGTATACTAGTTCATAGTAATCTTCTATAGGTATATTTTTTTCCTTTTGGTATCTATATGGTAAATTTGGAGCATGGAGAATTACCAACAAAGATCCATTGACTTGGGTTATATTCATGACTGGAGGATCTATTTTTGCTGGAGAAAAAAACGTAAAAATTTGACAAATCATCAAATGAATGTATTATATACAGACACATTATGTATAATGACAAATCAGCTTGGTGGGAGGATCACCTGAGCCCAGGGAGGCTGAGATTGCAGTGAGCTATGATCATGCCACTGCACTACAGCCTGTGCAGCATAGTGAGACCCACATCAAAAAACAGAAACAAAAAGAAAAAAGAAAATTGCACATGTATTTGAATCTCAAACCTTTATAAATTTAGGGGGTGTTAGATTCTTAGCAGAGTAAAGACGGAAACATGCAAATTACTTTCCCCTGTTTATTGGAAGGGCTTTCTTAGTCCGCCTTTTGTTTGTTTGGTTGGTTGGTTGCTTTTGGGTTTTTGTTGAGACAGGATCTCATTATGTTGCCCAGGCTGGTCTCTAACTCCTGTACTCAAGTGATTCTCCTTCAACTTCCTGAGTAGTTGAGATTACAGGTGTATGCCACCACACCCAGGCTAGTCTGACTTTTTATTGACAGTGTAGCCCTTGGAGGTTCTAAGATTTTTGTGGGGGTATTAGTTATAACTCCCTGCCTTGTGCTGGCCTAAAACCTTGTCTTTTGTCCTGGGAGTGGCTGTTACCACTGAGGGTCTAGTTACCACATCCAGCAAATGCCCTCAGGGCAGCTGGGTCACTATGTTGATCCTCTGGTTCCCCTTTGATTTCCATGTACTTTGTTTTGGCCCCCCGAGGATTCCCTTTATTTTCATTATTGCCCCTCTGTGGAGTTTGGAGAATGTGTTTTATTTTATCCAGAATTTCTAAGTGTTTTAGAAGAAGAGAGTTTCCTACTCCCAGGCTACTTAATTTGGAACCAAAAGTTTTTAAACCACTTTCCAACTATATTGGAATAATGTGATAGTTAACTTTAAATACACATGTCCCTTTTGTAGTCGGGCACATATTTCAGGCATTGGCCTATCAGTGAGTCAGCTGCAGACATCACAGGGCTCCTGACTTATGATCTGTGATGCTAGATTTCTTGACCCATTCACTGATTGTGATTGTATTACAAGACCAAGTCAAGATTATTTGACCTCATAGCACTTTACTCGTTAACAGCTCTCTCCTTGAAATATTACCTTCCCACACTATTCATGAATGTATCAGCCCACAGATTTCCTCCTACCTCTTTGGCTATTCCTTCTTAGCCTTCTTTTAAGATTTTTCTTACTCAGGCATCAATATCTGGTCTTACTCAGCCCTCAATGTCTGGTCTTACTCAAAACTGCCTCTCACTCACTACTCTCTCCCTAGGCAATCCTATCAATGCCCACTGTACAGTATGCATGAAATGACTTACAAATTTTTGTCTCTAATAGACTTTACCTTTGAGTCTTGGATGTGAAGAGATTGTCCCTTGGATCTCTCAAAAGCATCTTAAACTTAACATATTCAAAACCAAACTCATAATCTCTATTACCTTGCATACCACCAAACTGGTCTTTTTCATCAAACCCCATCAAAAATATCTCACCCATTCAGCTAATTATGCATGCAAGAAAATTAGAGGTAGTCTTTGACATGTTCTCTTCACCATTATATCCAATCTATCACCTGGTCCTGCCAATTTTTCTTACTAAATGTCCCTCCAGGAATAAATTTTCTCTAGTCCTTTTCATCAGCCAAATTCTGTCTCCCGTGGACTATTATTAGTAACCTACTACTTCACTTATCCACATCCAACCTGTTCCTCCAAATATAGTCAAAATGACCTTTCCTATACACAAGTCTGATCATATGGCTCCTGAGTAAAATTACTTTTTTCTGGAGGAAGTCACAACTCTTTAAAAAATTATTGTACCTGCCCTACCTTTCCAGTCCCACCTCATTATGGACCCCTTCCTGCATGCTCTTCTTCAATATACTGTTTGTCTTTCAGTCTCTTGCATTTGCTATGCCAGAGGGTCTTTGCAAATGCTGTTCCATTGCTTGGAATGCTCTGTTCTTTGCCTCAAGTGATCCTCCCACCTCGGCCTCCCAAAGCGCTGGGATTACAGGCATGGAGCCAACGCACCTGGCTTTCACATCTATTTTCAATCCAAGCAATTCTAGGGTCAAATAATACTGAAATCTCACTAAGTATCAAATGCTGCTTTTAATTGAAGAAAGTTTATTTTGTTTTATTTTATTTTTAAAATATTGCTTTGTCTCTAGATAGAAACCATAAATCATAACTTCTTAATCTAAGATAACATCCTGCTGCTCAAAAACAGGTGTCAGAGGAGCCAATGCATGCAGCTGGCTCATTAGTCTATATCACAGATGCCAGGAACATGCTGTCCTGAGGACCTAGAAACATGTTTTTTGAAATATGTCCTTCAGAAGTTCTTAGGAGCTGTGGTAAGAGAGTGCAAAGCTGGGGGTGAGGAGGCAGCTGAATGGGTGATTCTCTCACTACTGCATCAACAAGAGTAGTAGCTATAGACTGGGCTTCTTACTCTTCTACTAAGAGGCCTGAAATCAAATGACTTTTTAAAGGACCCAGTCTAAAATTTTTTTCTTTTCTTTTCTTTTCTGATTTTTTTAGGGAGAATGGTCATACAGAAAACACACAAACCCTTCTTAACTCAATACTATCCCAATTTAAATAGAATTGAGCTAAAGCTGTGTCAGTCAACGTCTCTGGCTATTCTTACCTGACTGGCCTAACGGCTTAGACTGAAGGAAGCTCTGTTTGATAAGTTAATTTGAATGTGACCCTATTTCTAGGCTTGAATATAATCATCAAACTGATCTGTGAATTCCCTTCACTGCTGTTCATCAGTTTAGTCATGAAATCTCCTTTTCCTCAACTAGAGAATTGCTGGTTGAGTGTATTGGCCTTGAATTTCCATGTGTCCAAGAAACAACGTGAGAGTTACCATGAATTAGTTTGCTCAACTCTATTCCACCCTCTTGCTAATTAGAGAGTTGGGGGGAGATGCATCTAGCATTTTGGACATGATCCAATTAATTTGGATCTAATTGGACCTTGCACCAGTTAGAAGAGGTGTATGGATGGATCCCTAAGTACTAAGATACAGAATGTGAATATTTCTGTGGCCATATGAATGCAAAGTAAAAGGCTCATACTGAAAGGCAGTCTTAAAAAATCTAGGTGGTTAGAGAATTGTAAGGAACCCATAATAGTCAAAACAATCTTGAAAAAGACATACAAAGAGGAGGGCTCACGCTTCCCAATTTCAAAGCTTACTACAAAGCAACAATAATCAAAATAGTGTGGTATGGGCACAATGATAAATGTATAGATCAATAGAATAGAATTGAAAGTCTGGAAATAAACCACGCTTCTATAGTCTATCGATTTTCAACAATTGTGCCAAGAACACTCAATGGGGATAATTTTCAACAAAAGGTGCTGGGACAACTGGATAGTCATATGTCAAAGAATAATATTGGACCCTTACCTCACACCATATACAAAAATTAACTCAAAATGAATCAGACTTAAATGTAAGACATAAAACTATAAAACTCTTAGAAGAAAATATAAGGTAAATCTTCATGATTTTGGATTTGGCAAAGGATTCTTAGATATGACACCAAAAGCACAAGCAACAAAAGAAGAAATAGATAAATTGGATTTCATCAAAGTTTAAAACTTGGTATCAAGTGATACCATCAAGAAAGTAAAAAAGACAACCCACAGAATGAGAGGAGCTAGCTGAAAATCATATATCTGATAAGACATTGGTATGCAGAATATATAAAAACTCTTACAACTCAAAAATCAAAAGATATGATTAAATTTTTAAATGGGCAAAGGATCTCAATGTACAATTCTCTAGAGAAGGTACAAAATAGCCAATACACATAAAAAAGAAGCTCAACATCATTAATTAGCAGGTAAATGCAAATACAAACCACATGAGATACCATTTTTTACCCATTAGGATGGCTATAGTAAAAGAAGATTGGTAAACATGTGGAAAGATCAAAACTCTCATATATTGCTGATGGGAATGTAAAATAGTGCAGATGCTTTGAAAACAGTCTGGCATTTCCTCAAATGATTAAACATAGAGTTACTCTGAGACCCAGCAATTCCACTCCTAGGTATATATCGAAGAGAAATATGTATGCCCAGCTGTGCGTGGTGGCACATGCCTGTTAGTCCTTGCTACTTGGGAGGCTGAGGTGGAAGGATTGCTGGAACCCAGGGGTTCAAGACTAAAGTGAGCTATGATTGTGCCACTGCACTCCAGCCTAGGTGACAGAGTAGGATCTTGTCTCTCAAAAAAAACAAACAAGAAAAAAACCAAAAAAACTCCCACACAAAAATTTTTACATGACTGTTTATAGCAGCATTATTCATAATGGCCAAAAAGTAGAAACTACCCAAATGTCTATCAACTGAGGAATAGATAAATAATATGTGGTATATCCATATAATGTACTATTATTTAGCCACAAAAAGGAATGAAGTACTGATACATACTACAATCTGAATGAACTTTGAAAACATGTTAAGTGAAAGAAGCTGGTCAAAAAAAAATCATGTATTTTATGAGTCTATCCAGAACTCTATAGAGACAGAAAGATTATAGTTGCCAGGGCTGAGGGCTAGGGGAATGGCAAGACTGGAAGGTGATAGCCAAAGGGTATGGAGTTGCTTTTTGAGGTGATAAAAATGTTCTAAAATTGACTGTGAATGATGGTGGTACATATTTGTGAATATAGTAAAAACCATTAAACTGTATGCTATATGCTTAAAGTATAAGCTGTGTGTATTATACCTCAATAAGGCTGTTTAAAAAGATCTAAGTGGATGCAGTGACAATCTATTTCCCCAGTGTCCTATAGTTGCTCTATGGGCTCTTGAACAAAATAATTACATGATGGAGGATATATATAGACTTAACAATATGGATCTCCTCTTATCAAATTTGGTCTGACCTTCAGAGTGTCATTGCAGAGTGATCTTCCTTTCCAGGAAGGACGATCAATGTTGAACCCCTAGTATAGTGCCATATTCCAGGGGCTCTCATCTTCCATCTCGTTGCAGGTAGGTTTTTTTTGTTCCCTTCCAAAACGGAGGGGGCAAGAGACACTGGTTATAGTTTTTCTTTACTGCTGGGTATAGATTCTGGTAACAGATTCTGTTTGTAGATTTTTATTTACTGCTTCAATGCTTTTATCAGCAGACCCCTCACCACTCCTGGGACCACACATACACCCGTAGATGTAGTCAATGCCTTATTCTTGAGCATAGTACTCCATAATATATTGCTTATGACAAAGAACTTAAGTTAATGTGAAAGGAGTGAAGTAAGGTCTCAAGACCCACAGGACAAATATATGTCATATAATGTCATATATTTGTCACTCAGAAATCCATGACTCTATAGGAAGGTGAAATGGACAATTGAAAACTCAATTTGAGAGATGTCTTGTGAATTGGCATATGAATTGGTAAATGCTTCGCTAAGCCTGGGGCTAATATATGGTGCTATTTCTTCCATAGACAGAATTCACTGGTCTAGGATACAAGAAGTGGAAGTGAGAGGGGCAGCTCTGACTGTTACCCATAGAGAACAACTCATGACATGTTTTTGTTTCCCATATGCTTGGCCTTGAATTCTTCTGGTTTATAACAAAAATGGTTTCCAAAAATTGGAAGTTGAGGCTCTTGCCTGACCATTTGGAGCTCCTTGTGCCATTTAGCTAACAAAAAGAAAATGAGGTTCTTACATTGTCTGGGGTGATTTATTCTGATTTTCAAGGCATAATACAGTAATAAATACATTGGGGTCAGGTGGAAGAATTCTTGGTAGCCTCTGGTGTGCCCCTTAGAGCTTCTCTATTCAGCTCTAAAAATAATATAAGGTTAGGTCAAGCTGAGATAGGAAACACCAAAAGGACTGAAACTCCTCATGGATAAAAAGCTGAAGTGCTTAAAAGAAGGTGAATGTTGAGTTTATAATGAGAGAAGAAGTCATAAATATTAACTACAGCTTCATGACTAGTTGCAATTATGAGGACTGTGGTAAGTATCTTTATTTTCTTTCTTGTTCTATTTATGCACATCTTTATATCTATACATTAAACCCCTTCTCTCTCTCTTTTTCTTTTCCCTACTATTTTAGCTAATGTCTGTTGGTAATGGTTCATTTTATCACCTATATCTTAGATTATATTATTCTATGATTGTGACTAAACTAAAAGAGGAATAATATCATTCAGGATGGATATTGAGAAAACACTTTTGGTCTGCCTTTTTGGGGAGGTGAGACTAAAAGTCTAATTTCCTCAACAGAAAATTCTTCTATGAGTATTTTCATGAACTTAACCCTCATGTTTGGGGAAGGACTAGGGCACTATGACAAATTCTGCTGTCTAAAAATACTTTCTAGGGGGCTGGGCATGGTGACTCACACCCATAATCCCAGCACTTTGGGAGGCCAAGGCGGGCGGATCACCTGAGGTCAGGAGTTTGAGACCAGCCTGGCCAACATGGTGAGACCTCGTCTCTACTAAAAATACAAAAATTAGCCAGGGATAGTGGCACATGCTTGTAATCCTGGCTACTTGGGAAACTGAGGTCGGAGAATTGTTTGAACCCGGGAGGCAGAGGTTGCAGTGAGCCAAGATCATGCCACTACACCCCAGCCTGGGTGACAAAGCAAGACCCTGTCTCACACACACACACGCACACACACACACACACACACACAGGCTCTGCAGTCAGATGCAGTAAATGTGAACCCTGACTTGTATAATACAGGTCATGAGACTGGACCAATGACTAAAGCCTCTACATCTTGATGTTCTGGGCTAGAAAATTAGGATAATAAAAGCTATCTCCTAGAGTTGTTCTGAGAATTAGACCAAATGAGATAACTATGTAGAGCCCTCAGCAAAGCACAAGGCCTGGTCACTAGCTGTGCTCTGGGAGGGCTGTCCAAAAGCAGGAAGAACAAGGGCAAAGAAACTCCATGGAACTCACTTTCCCACCAGGGAGTGAACCGCGGTGTCATGCTCCAGTCTGAGTAGCTCCCAGCCGAGGCCGCCCTCACCCTCCCATAATAAGGTTCCTGTATGTCTGAGGTTTCACTGGTAAGGTCACAAAAGAGTTCTTGAGTACCCCAACAGTCTTCTTTATTTTCCCATCGTCTCTGTCCATATCTGTAGCAAGGAAAAGGCAAAGATCTGAGTTTCTTTTCTCCACTCAAGGAGTCTTTAATGTTTTCAGACTGATAATTATTTATACCTGATTCTAGTATCAATATCACCATGATAGCTTATGGCTATTTTTCAGAATCTTTAAAAAAATTCCTTCTTATTAACTGTCTAAGTCCATTTTCTGTTGCTGTAACTGAATACCCGAGACTGGGTAATTTATAAAGAAAAGAAATTTACTTCTTACAGTTTTGGAGGCTAGGAAGTCTAATGTCTAAGAGTCACATCTGGTGAGGGCCTTCTTGCTGGTGGGGACTCTCTGCAGAGATTTAAGGTGGCAGAGGATGTCATAGGGATTCAAGAGAGATGGCTTTTACATATATATATATAAAACAGACCAACTTTTCTTATAACTAGCCCACTTCCTCAATAACACTTTAATTCATTAATCCATCAATGGATGAATCCATTCATGGGGGCAGAATCCTCATGACCCAGTCATCTCCCCAAAGTCCCACCTCTCAACATTGCTGCATTAGGATCAAGTTTCCAACACATGAGCTTTTGGGGGACACATAGAAGCCACAGCATTACCTAAAGTGCTGTCTTGCTGGAAGATAAACATCCCTGACACTTTCTGTATCACTAACATAAGGGTTTTAACTTATTTTTTAATACTTGGCATAATGTTCTTTCAGGTGTGTGGACTGACTTCCATTTTTGAATACTCACTCTCCACATCCTTAATGCTCTGTGGTTTTGAGTGTTTGTGGTTTTTTTTTCACTTCTCATCAGCTCACTATTGAGTAATGTGGCTGCTTCTGAGAAGTTGCTACCACTTTTCATCTCAGGTGCTGCTTACCCAACATACATGATTAATCTCTTTATTGAAAATTGACGGGAAGTTTTAGTGAGGACTATATATGGAGCCCTGTAATTAGGGGTTGGGAGATGGGGAGTGAAACCCAAGAAGAAAGGTAGTGAGGCAAGAGGCAGAGAGGTTGACTCAGCCTGAGGCCACAGGATGGTGTAACAGTCAAACAGAAGATTCATGCTTTGTTTCCTTACCTGCCATAAATCAGACCAATGCAACAAAGTGATGGTGGGGAACAGAGAAGGAATTGGAGTCTGGGGAGAAAGGTTTCCCAAATTATTTATTGAAAGACTTGAAATCTAACTTCCTAGACACATAATAAGGAAGATTGACAGTATCTGTACTCAATAATCTACATGGTGATAGCAATTTCATTATATCACAATTAAAGCAGTACCACAACATGTATTGCATATACTTTGATGTTTTAAAATTATTATTTATTTATAATAAGTCTTTAACTTAGCTGTAATGACTGACTTCTCTTTTAACATAATATCTCATTGTTTATCCCATTCTAAATGTGAGGGATATAACAGTACTATATAGTCTATGAACTGGATACACCAAAGTGAAAGTTTTCAAAATTATAAATTTGTCTTGTGCTGTTGAAAATCCTTTAGAGACAGGAATGGATTCAGGTATTCTGGGGTCTGAAATTTATATAATCTTTTTTAATCCATTTAGTGTTTCTATAACAGAACATGTGAGGCTAGGTAATTGATAAGGAAAAGAGGTTTATTTAGCCCATGTTCTGCAGCCTGGTAAGTTACAAGAAGTGTGCTGCCAGCATCCACTTGGCTTCTGGTGAGAGCTTTTCATGTTGCATAAGAACACGCTGGGGAAAACAGATTGCATGAAGAGGCCAAACTCAAGGGGCATCCTGGCTTTACAACAGCCACTCTGATAGAAACATTTCCATGACAAATTCAGTCTTGCAAGAGGGAGAACTCACTCAACTGCAGCAATGATGGTACCAAGCCATTCATGAGCACTCCATCCCCAAGATCCAAACACCTCCTACGAGGCCCCACTTCCAACATCACCACACTAGGGATCAAATTTCAACATGAATTTTGGTGGAGACAAACTCAAACCATAGCAGCTTGGGAGTCCTCTTTAAGCAAAGATTTATAAATATAAAATCCTTGCATGAGGTCCCGAAGTTTAATCTTCATTAGATTCATGGTAAACCAGTTTCTAATCTTCTTAGTACTTTAGTCCACAAATAGGTTCACTTTTGACCTATTTATACTGCTCAAGGGGAAGTATAAAAAGAGTACCAATCTTTACTTCCTACATGCTGAAAGTACCTCCAGCTATGCACAAATCTACTTTTGTAATGAAGAAATGAGCATTGTAAAGATTTGCAAATTTTACAATCATTACATAAGATATGTAGAGAGAAGTAGCAGTGGTTAAAGATGGAAATGCTTCTGGGTATATTCCTTCTGAAATTAATTAGAGGGAAAATCTGACCTAGGACCTACCCCATGCTGGAGAGACACGGATGAATTTATGGGATAAAAATTGCTATTTTGGCCATAGCTGCATTTGATTTTCTGAATTTCTAGTGAAAAACCATGAAAGTTAAACTGTAATATCTCCTGTCTCACTGTCAGGAGACAGGATTGAGCCTCAACCCCTCTTGCCCCCCAAAAATATATGAGTGGAAAAACCTGACATTTTCAAATCAGGAGTATTTGTTTCCAAGCCTTGAGCCAGGAAAGGTGTAGATTATATCTGAGTTTTGGCAATGATGCAGTAGGAGTAGCCTGAGGATCACACGAGAGGAACATGCAGCAACGTGTTCCAGTTTGTGTTCATGCTTACGAGACTCATTAGTTTTTGAAAAGAATTTTCTAAATAGTAAATCCACTCTGAAAGTGACTTTTAAATTAAAAACTTATTTTACACACTCACCTCCATGTTTGCCACAACTTCTTTTTCAACTATCAATAGTTTCATTCACTGAGTACTTGTTATGTGCTAAATAAGTTGCTTCCAACATTGACTTGACAAACCTGTATTGAGAATTCACCATGTACCAGGCTCTACTATGGAGGCGAAGGCTGAGCCTATGAGGTCTTGGTGCAGGTCTAGGGCTGAAGTATCTGCCCAATGCACTGCATACCATCATGCATTTTGAGTCCCCAGGCAGCCTTCAGGGGAGACAAGTCACTGCTATCCTGACCTTGGTTTCTTCTCAACCCCTCTGAAATGAAGGAAAAGCTCGGATACTAACACTCCATTGCATTCTAGAACATGTTATCCCAGTGCCATCTCTGTCAGCTGAAGGAGGCTCAATTTACTTACATTTTGTACTGCACAAAATAGACACTGCTGTTGCCAGTAAGTGCCCTCCCAGGCTGCCATTGCAAAATGTTGTGAAAATTTCGGGACTGAAATTGTACCCTCTGAGGCTTCAGAGACTCACGTGCTGGCTGAGTTCCTAAGATAATAAGAGAAGGAAGAACATTGAACGTTGCTAGGAGCACTGTTGTTCCCAGCAGTAGTTTTCAATGGAATACCTGCATCAGGATTCCCTAAAGTAGTTGCTCTATGTGCAGATAGTAGAGGTGGAGCCCAGAAATCAACATTTTGAATCTTCAATGCAATGATTTTGATACACACTAAAGTCTCAGAATGATGAGTTCCAGATCATAAACATGTACATGCTATCTTCCCACCCTATTTCCCAGGCTGTGGGGGAAGTAAATTGCAGTAAAAAAAAAAAATTGCTATTATTTTATCCCCAAATAGTGATGGAATATAATGACTGAGATGAAGGACCCACACTGAGACCAACAACCATCTTCTTAGGAACCACTCAAGCAAAATTGGTACTACTCAAGCAAAATTTGCTAGGGACCAATTCTGGCTCCAGGATCTCAGCCCAGCAATCAGTCCCTCCTTTCACAGGTTCTTGCTCAATCTCTGGGTCCTGCTTCCAAGTAGGTCTGCCTTTGCTGTCCCACTCTTGAATGGCTGTATTTACCTGCCTACATCCTGGCTCCAAGTATCCAAGCATAATCCCTCAGATGAAATGGCCATGCTAATGAGGAAAACAGACCAAGACCCTGCTGGGGGGCTAGTGTTTCTGAGACTAATCATGGCAGGGGATGGGAAAATTTTGCACTGGCATGACTTGTGCTATCTTCCTCGAATCATGCAACATAGGTGCTACAACCTCACTTGCCTTTAGTCACATGGATGCAAGAAAACTTTGGCAAAATTTTGTTTAGGGTTCAAGGTCTCTTATAAGGGATAAGAAGTTGGGCAGAAGGAGGAGGAGTCAGGAAGCATATCTTTTTTTTTTTTTTTGAGACAGAGTCTTGCTCTGTCACCCAGGCTGGAGTGCAGTGGCCAGATCTCAGCTCACTGCAAGCTCTGCCTCCCGGGTTCATGCCATTCTCCTGCCTCAGCCTCCCGAGTAGCTGGGACTACAGGCACCCGCCACCTCGCCCGGCTAGTTTTTTGCATTTTTTAGTAGAGACGGGGTTTCACCGTGTTAGCCAGGATGGTCTCGATCTCCTGACCTCGTGATCCGCCCGTCTCGGCCTCCCAAAGTGCTGGGATTACAGGCTTGAGCCACCACGCCCGGCTTTTTCTTTTTTTAGACGGAGTTTCACTCATTGCCCTGGCTGGAGTGCAGTGGCGTGATCTCAGCTCACTGCAACCTCTGACCCCTGGATTCAAGTGATTCTCCTGCCTCAGCCTCCCGAGTAGCTGGGATTACAGGTGCCCACCACCACGCCCGGCTAATTTTTTTGTATTTTCAGTAGAGACGGGGTTTCACCGTGTTGGGCAGGCTAGTCTTGAACTGCTGACCTCAAGTGATCCGCCCGCCTCGGCCTCCCAAAGTGCTGGGATTACAGGTGTGAGCCACTGCACCCTGCCAGGGAGCATATCTTCTGTTTTCTCCCTGACCTCATCTTCTGTCACCCCAACCCCTGTATTTGCAGCGTTGACTCCTTCACTTGCTCCACCATGACCCTGATGACTCTGCTTTAGGGCCTCTGCACTGGCCCTTCCCTTTTCCTGGTCTACCTTCCCCTGGATTTCACATGGTTCATTTCTCCACCTCCTTCAAGTCTTTGCTCGTTTGTATCACATTATTGAGATGGTTAAAAAAATACTCCCAAGCCCATGGTCTCAGCTCTGAACTTTCAAGATTTGTTATTTTCAAATGAACAAGACTGTTTCCTCAGGCCTTTCTTCTTACCAACCAAATAGTGTGAATACTGTTATTTGCTTTTTAATTTGTTTTCACTTTTATTGTTTGGACTACCATCAGCGCATCAAATGGTGTTGTGTTCTTGGAAAGAGTCTACAGCCACAATTGATTTTGCTCACAAAAATCACTGCCTGATCAATCATCTTTAGAACATAAAAATTCCAGGAGTTTTCAGGAGATGATAGGCACAATTTCCTGAAGGCCTGCCTAGAATTGATTTGCTAACATGAAGATAGATGGCTTAATGCCCTTTATCTCTCTGTCTATGGATTTCTTCTCTCATTTTTGTAACATCAGTGCTACCACCACCAACAGTAATAACACTGGCCTAGGCACTGAGGGACTTTTACCTGCATTCACTCATTTAATTTACCCAGCTCTTCTATGAGGAAAGTACTGTGCATTATGGTCTTCTTCTTACAGACTGAAAAAACGAAGCCTTGGAGACCCGAAGGAGCTTGCCAGGCAGCAAATGGTGAAGCTGATTTTGTACCCAGACAGTCTGACTGTAGAGCCTGCCTTTTCCCTTCAACAGAAAGCCAAGAGCAAAGCCATGGGAGAGAGGAGCTAATGAAAGAGACAGACCAATTAGAAGCTGAGGGTATACTTTATCTTCTTCCTTCTTCCCTCCTCCTCCTCCTTCTGGCTGGCATTCATCAAACATTGAACATATATGAACATTAACTTATATTAGGCACTATGTTCAAAGCTTTACAACTTACTTAATTCCCACAGCCACCAAGTAAGGTAAATATTTTTATTATCACATTCTACAGATGAGGAAGCTGAGGCTTTAAAAAGTTGCATCTCATACTCAAGGTTACAGGCTTGGTAAGATGCAGAGCCAGGAACATTTTTGTATCATTTGAATTCCTGCCATATTTTGCTAAATGTGCCCTTGCTGTTACCAAGGACCAGAGTCTTCTCAAATCCAAACATTTCTGCAAGATTAAGGCTTGAATTGCTTTTATGTATTAGTCACTAGACAACTGGCAAGTTACTCGAATCACTTACACTGAGGGGTACCTATCTGTAAACTTGGATTCTTACAGGCTTGCTCAGAAGTATGCGGTGGTGATAAGATGCTCTACACTCCTGCAGTGTCCTCCACAAATACCAGAAGCAAATTCTCACCTGCTGTTTGTGGTCCCTATCCTGTGCCAGGCACTTCTCTAAGCATTTGGCATATATTAACTTATTTAATCTTCACAGTGACCTAGAATCTCTATTCTACTAATGAGGAAATTGAGGCAGTTAAGTAAAGTCCCCAGGTTTTCCTACATGGTAAATGGCAGATCTGAAATCCAGACTATGACAGTTTGGCTTAGGAACCTGTGCTGGTAACCACCATGATATAGTGTTCCTTCAAGGTAAAAGACATTCTAAGGTGAGTGAGAGCCAGAGAGAAAGAGAGGGAGAGAGAGAGGACGGGAGGGAGGGAGGGAGGGAGGGGGAGAGAGAGAGAGAGAGAGAGAAATGGATGTGCATTTGTTCTGTATGCAGTCTCTGCACCCTCTAGAGAGCCTTTTCTTTAGTGGGTACTCATTAAGTATATGTGTGGTTATTCAAGCTGCAGATAGACACTAACTCCATGCCTGCTCTGGTCATTTAGTGACATCAAAAGCTGCAGTCTTTATAAAGTCCAAAAAAGCACCAGTGCTATTTCTAACAGATCCTTGATCGGACTCAGATGACAAAGCTATGAGCAATTAAAAAGAAACAAAGCACTTACCTGCTACACCAGTAAGGAAGAAACTGATGAGGAAGCCTAGAAAGCAATGTTTAGGCCTCATGGTTGCAAGTGTGACTGTTCAGGCAACCAGTGTTCCCTTTAACCAGCTCAGGACCAAAGAGGAAACTAAAATCCACAAACAGACCATCACTCCTGGGTTTAAGGCAGATGGTTCCTTGAAGCAACTACAGTTTTATTTAGATACGGCATTATATTATTTTATTTTAGGCAAGTTATGAAAGTATAAAAATCACTTCAAAAAGCATTTGCTGTCACTTTTATGTGGAAGCTTGTTTTTATTGGGAAGCTCGTTTTTTGTTGGGGCTTTGTTAGCTGTGGAAAGGCAAAACACTGAGGATGGGCAGACCCAAAGGGCAGGGCAGTGCAGGGATTGTGCAAGTGGCAAGCAGGTGAGTGAATGAAACGACTTGTGGGGCCTTAAGGGAATCTGGCCCCAGGAGGTGGAGAGGCTGCCAAAGACTAGGACTTGGCAGCCAGTGTGATTTTGAGTAATATGCTTGGCAGTTGCAGCTATCGGGCCCACTGGTAGTGGTTCAAAGCAAGAGGGGTCTCTCGTTGATTCACTCTTTTCCTCCCCTTTTGGTAGCTCCCCAGTTAATCTCCCTGCTATGCCCCATACCTTCCCGCTGCCTCTAGCTCTCCACAGGGCTCCCTGCCATACTCCTCAGCCTTCTCCACTCCATAGTGGTCCTGGGCTCCGTTCAGCTAATGCCTATTCCTCTTCCATTTTCACATGCAGTCTCCAGCGAGCTGGAAAAAGATTTTGAGCCCGTCAAACTGCACGATTCCTTTAAAAGATGAATGGGGAAGACACTCCTTTTGAGCTACATTAGATCTTTTTCACATTGTCTTTCAAATCTGATTGAACCAGCTCATCTGTTCTCTCTGATTCATTATATCATTCTTCTTACCATTTTTTTTTTTTACCCCATGTGTTTAGAGGTACTAAAATTACACATGAAAGAACAAAAAAGTCATGTTCCATAGTGAGCAAGTCTGTGCAAACCTACCCTTAAAGTCCAAGGAAGCTGAGAGGCCAAAGAAAAAGGCTGACATATCCAGTTTCTCAGAAAGAAGCATTTAATAGGGACTTATGAACAGAGCCATATGTGTGTCCCGGACAGTGGCAAGACAAGATAGTGGACCCTCATGCCATCGCCCTGTAGACCTGAAGAAGGAATTAAGGAAATCAACTATAACCTAATAGTGGTAGTAATAGAAATGTTAAAATTCTCTTAAAGTTACTGCAAAGTGTGACCCCTCCTCCACTGTTACACTGAAGTTAAAAGGGAATATTAACAGCCTGTCTGTCTCCGTGAACAGTGGACCTTATCTATACTCCCCAACTCCACATTCCTCAAAGTTTATCACAGGCCCAGCAAGTTCCTGCACTACTGCAGGGTCACAAGACCGATAAGTTTAGGTTACAAGACACGTCTTTCTCAAAATGTAAGAAATGTTGTAATGCTGCCTTTGTTTCTTGCTTCTGTAACTCACTTCCCACCTCATGTAGTTCCCATCTTAAGATGTTTAAAAGTAGGAAAAGCTCTTTGTTCATGGCTCAGACTTTCTGGACGTATGTCCTGCTGAACCGGTGATCACCTTAATAAACTCTCCTGAACCTTTTTCTGTCTCTCCAGTCTTTGATTGTCCCACAACATTTCTGGGGGCCAGTCCGTGATTAGAGATGGCAGATTTTCTGTCTGCTTTGCCTGTGGGCTAGAGTCCCAGGATGTGGGAGATCTGGGGTCCTTGGTCCTGCTGGGAGAATTTTAGCCCAGAAGGAGAACAGCCATTCCACATTCCGGAGCCTTCCCCCAACGGCACAACTGGAACCAGTGGAAAGGGTTGCAGGACAGTCACAGGAACAGCATGCAGACATATGAACCACGGTAAGGTTTGGGCCCTAAGGCAAGACCTGTCCCGTAAGGATGGAAGGGGAGCCTGGTCACCTCCCAGGGCGTGACAACTAGTCCAATCCAAGGGGGTTGGAACAATGGGAGAGGCCCATTGATTCAGATGAAACTCACACTCTAACTGACACCAGACGCAGGTGGGGCTTGTGAATCGGTCAGAAAGGAAAATCATTTTGGGGATGGGGGAGGTGTGTGAAAGTGTGTGAAAGAGAGACCAAGGCAGGGTTGATGTGGGGAGGCACAGATCTCTTAGTGTGGACTGTGTGCTCCGAGGTGAGTGTGGGAAAAACCAGACCTAGGACACTGCGTACGGCCCATAGGACCAGCTCCACGGCTGCAGGTAGCTGTGACACGAATTAAGGCAGGCTCCTGGCTAAGCAGTGCCCGAACCTCCTATAATAGGACCCGGTCTGGGGGATCCAAGAGTGCAAGTGAGAGTGAAAGCATGTCGTGAGGGAGGAAATGGGAGGAAAAGCGTCAAAGCCTACTCCGCTGGAGTGCATGCTGAAAAACTTAAAAAAAAGATTTTAATGGTGATTATGGGGTTAAGCTAACTCCACAGAAACTGAGAACCTTTTTTGAGATAAAATAGCCATATTTTAATGTAGGGTGGCCAGCCAAGGGGACAATAGACAGGGAGATAACTGGCTGAGTGTTCCAGGTAGTTACCAGGCTTGGAGAACAGCCTGGGTACCTGGATCAGTTTCCATATATTGACTCCTGGCTAAATGTAGTTCAGACCCGTCCTAAGTGGCTGCAGGCCTGCTTTGAGACCTACTGTAAGACTCTAATCTAATGGCCAAGACAAAATCAGAAACAATAGAAAGAAACTGCAAGGCATCAGGAAAAGAAAAGGAGTCACAGGAAAAGCAAAAACAAAACAAAACAAAACAAAAAACCTGTCCTACAGGTCCCACCTGAAGAGTTAGAAATTCCACCGCACTATGCACCAATTTATCCTCCCTTGGCCCCTGGCAAGGCTTAGATAGGAGGCTGCCCTGGCTACCTCCGGAGACTCAGACTCAGAAGGAAGCACCCCTCAGGCAACACCATGCAGAGAGGAGCCAGAGCCCTTGCCTGAAAAGCCAGGGGAGGAACTCCAGGGGGATATGGTCAGCTGCCTTAGGTCAGTTCGCGTGCAAGCAATGCAGATGCCACTCTGAGAAACCTGGGGACAAATTTATTTGAATGCACAGAATGAAGTCCAAGGGGGAGAATAGCTCTTCATTTATCAGTCCTTCTCTACTACTGATCTCTTAAATTGGAGACAACATACTCCATCCTATACAGAGAAGTCTCAGGCTCTTATAGATCTAATGCAGTCCATTTTCCTAACTCACAATCCTACCTGGGCTGATTGCAAACAACTTCTTCTGTCATTATTTAATATGGAAGAGCACTGTAGAGTTATACAAGCCACTCTACAGTGGTTGGAGAACAATGCGCCCGCAGGCACAAGAGATATCAGGCAGTATGTACAACAAGCACTCCAGATAGAGGCTGATGCAGGCTGGGACCCTAACCAGGCTCAAGGGCTACAAAGTTTGCCACGGTATCAAGAGGCACCCCTAAATGGAATAAAGGCTGGAGGGAAAAAGTCCACCAATATCGGAAAGCTCTCAGAGGTCCGCCAGAAGCCAGATAAAAGTCCCAGTGAATTTTGTGAGAGGCTCTGCGAGGCTTACTGGCTTTACATGCCACCGGACCAAGAGGCTGCAGGTAATCAGTGTATGGTTAATGTGGCATTTGTAAGCCAGGCACAAGAAGACATAAAGCAAAAGCTTCAGAAGTTAGAAGGGTTGGAAGGCATGAATATTACCCAACTAGGTGGCTACTAAGGTGTTTGTAAATCAGAATGAGGAGGCCAAGAGAAAAGCTAGATGCAGAACTAAGGAAAAGGCAGACTTGCTGGCGGCGGCCTTAGTTGGAAGAGAAACTTGTTTTGTGAGAGGATGTGGTCATGGTTGCAGTCATGATAGAGGACAAACTAGGCAAAACCGGGAAGCTAAGCCAGGACAAGAGGGAGATCAGGGAAGCTGAGCTAGGCTTGAGAGAGATCAATGTGTGAGATGCAAGCAGATGGAACACTAGAAGAATGAATGCCAAATTGTCCAGTGCCCTTGTTAGGAAGAGACTTGCTCCAGAAATTGCAAGCACAAATCTCCTTTGCACCAGAAGGGGACATGACTCTAAATCTAGGTCAAAGAAAAGCCATGATAATGACCATTACTGTCCCAACAACAGAGGAATGGTAATAATTTGGGTGCCCCAAACAGTTGTTACCCTGATGGAGCAGAGGGGGCAACGCTGGCTTTCTAACCCTAGAATGTTAAGATATCAAGGACTTTTGTGTAAAAACCCCTACATAACCTCGGAGACCATGAATACTGTAAATCCAGCCACACTGCTGCCAATAGAATGGGCGGAGCATGGAAAGCCCCTGTTGTGTGACCCAGGGTATCACTGTTGTGAGGAAACTGTGGATGAGGTTTTCTCAAGCTGAAAAGGCTTAAAGGACTAGCCCTTAAAAGACCCACATGTTAAATAGTTTACTGATGGAAGCAGCTTCATATCTAAAGTTGTCAGATGGGCTGGATATGCAGTGGTAACACTGAATTCAATAGCCGAAGCCTGCCCTCTGCCGGTTGGAACTTTGGCCCAAAGAGCCGAGCTAATAGCTCTTACTAGGGTGTTGCTTTTGGCCAAAGGAAAATCAGTGAACATCTATACTGACTCAAGGTATGCCTTTGCCACTTTGCGTGCCCATGGAGCCATATATAAGGAAAGAGGATTGTTAACTACTGAAGGAAAGGAAATCAAAAATAAAAAGTAAGTAGAGCAGCTCTTAGAAGCTGTATGGGCTCCAAAAGAAGTAGCCATCATCAATTGCAAAGGGCATCAAACAGGAGGAGGTGACAAGGCTAAAGGAAACAGAAAGGCGGACAGAGAAGCCAAAAGAGCTGCAATGACAGAGGTAACTAAGAAGGAAGAGGAAACCTTTGCCATGCCCTTATTGGAGCTTCCCCTTAAGGAACCCCCTAACTACTCCTCTAATGAAAAGTCTTGGTTTGAGCAGGAAAGTGGAAGTTACCAGAAAGGAAGTTGGTGGAAGTTCTCAAACGGGAGGCTCAACAGCCATCCCAGAAGCAATAGCCCCCGGTTCATAAAACAGTTTCATCAAGGAACACATATGGGAAAAACTGCATTAGAGACTCTTGTAGGATGGCATTTCTATTGCTGCGCCTGACTGCCATCACTTGAGCCATTTGTGAGGAACGTTTAACTTGTGTCCCAAACAATCCATAGTAGGGGCCAACATGGCCCTCAGGGATTCAGGAAACTGGAGCTACACTCTGTGAAAACCTGCACGTGAATTTTACTGAGCTGCCTCAGGCCGGAGGCTACCGGTACATGCTAGTGTTTGTCTGCACTTTCTCAGGTTGGGTCAAGGGATTTCCCATCAGGACAAAGAAAGCTCAGGAAGTAACCAGAATCTTATTAAAGGACATTATTCCTAGATTCGGACTGCCTCTAACTTTAGGATCAGACAATGGCCCAGCATTTGTGGCAGAAATAATACAACAGCTAACGCAGAGGTTAAAAATCCAATGAAAACTGCATACAGCTTATCACCCACAGAGTTCTGGAAAGTTGAAAGAATAAACTGGACACTCAAACAGCTTTCGAAAAAGTTCTACCATGAAACTCATCTAAGGTGGGATCAGGTGCTGCCCATGGTCCTTCTCTGAGTCAGGTGCACTCCTACTAAATTAACTGGGTATTCACCCTGTAAGATAGTGTTTGGCCGACACCCCCATCATAACTCAGATAAAAGGAGATTTTAAAAATTGGGGAATTAACCTTAAGAAGGCAAATGCAAGCCTTAGGTGAGGCCAGGCAGGGAATACAGGGTGAGTAAGAGAAAGAATACCTGTTAGCCTCACAGATGCAATACATCCCTTCCAACGTGGAGACTCTGTCTGGGTCAAACGATGGGAACCCAACCACTTTAGGGCCTTTATGGGATGGCCCCCATATTGTGATCTTGTCTACCCCCACTGCTGTTAGAATTGCAAGTATCACACCTTGACTTCATCACAGCTGGCTGAAACCAGCAACAGCCACCGCCCAGAATCAGTGGACCAGTCAACAAAACCCAGACCACCCGACATGGTTGATCCTGTGGTGAAATCAAGCCACTGCTGACAAGGACAACTGCCCTGCTCTGACCACACCGGAGGCTGGTCAGTCCACGCACGACTGAAGCTTGAGGAAACATTGAGCCCTGCTCTAGTCACGCAAACGGAAGCTGACTAGTCTATGCATGGCTGAAGCTTGAGGAAGTCAATGATACATAAGTAAATGTGGCTTAAATTTACAAACATAGTTATACTCTTACTTGTAGTAATTATTTTGCTGCCCTGTTATCTCTGCAAATGCTGCCAAGCTTGTTGCCTAGAAAGGTGCCCATGCATAGTATAAGTTTAATCATATTAGTAATACTGAAGCCACAGACACTTTCACCTATGGTTATAAAAGGGGACCAGGATGACTGTCATCACTGTATGATAGACGTGTTCTGGGGAACGTGTGTGTCTAAAACTCTGTTGTACCAGACCTACTGTGAGTGTACAGGGACTCATACAGGAACTTGTGTTTATAACCAGACTAGTTACTCGGTCTGTGATCCTGGAAACAGGCAGCCCCAAGTATGTTGTGACTCAGAGTTCTTGTTCTATGACGTCTTCTTTGAAGTCCAAATTGGTCAACCCCTAATGCCCCTAAGACCCGGTGAATTCCTGCATGGCTGCAGGGTCACAAGAGTGATAAGTTTAGGTTGCAAGACATTTCTTTCTCAAAATGTAAGAAATGTTGTAATGCTGCCTTTGTTTCTTGCTTCTGTAATTTGCTTCCTGCCTCACGTGGTTCCCACCTTAAGATATTTAAAAGTAGGAAAAGCCCTTTGTTTGGGGCTCAGACTAGCTGAGCCGGTGATCACCTTAATTTAATAAACTTTCCTGAACTTTTTTCAGTTGCTCCAGTCTTTGATTGTCCTGCAACAGACCCAGGGCTTACATACCACTGGGAAGGGGCCTGTGTGATTCAGAAGGAATGTATATGACAATTGAAGTATGATAACATCAAGGTGCTTTTGACGTACAGGCAGGACTTATGACAAGTATGTGTTCTCATACAAGGAACAATAGATAAACCAGATATCTTAGAAGGCTTCCTGGAAAAGGATTAATCAGAAGTCAACATGGCAGATTAGCATCTAAGATGAAGTTGCTTCGGCCTCCACAACTCATAAAGGTTTTGTTGTTGTTAAAAAGAGAGGCTCTTTAGATCAAAAGGGGAAATGTATACTGGTTTCTACTTTCTCTTGTATACTCTCTTTCAAGTTCTTGGTAGAGTAACTCCTTTAGTAAGGAATAATGATGGCTTCTAAGCAGTATCCATCCGTCCACCTCTCCAATAACATTTCACAAATATTTGCTGTCCCACCATAAACTAGGAATTAGTCTTAGCAGCAAGGATGCAGCAGCAGATAAGACAGACATTGCCCCTGCCTTCCTTAAGCTTGCTTCTCAAGGGAAAAGTAGACAATAAGGAGCTATGGCAGGGTTACGACTTCTATTCATCTAGCCTTCTCTGTGTCTTTCTTCTCCTTCTTAAATGGGAGATGAAAAGTCAGAAGCCGGCTCGTAAAGCCACTTTGCCTCCCACCCTCCATCACAACCATTAACCAAGACTAGAATGTGGGAGGGGAAGGGAGTAAAATTCAAGTGCTGAAAGGAGAGGACTGGGTGCTGCTGAAGTGGAGGAGGCAGAGTCTTCAAAGAGAAAGGGAAGGATGGCCTTCCGCATACAGACAGGAGCAGAGGAGGTGTTCTCAAGTGTAGACCCTCCATCCCAACCCCATGACCCAGCACCTGTGAACATTTCTAGACACTTGGGTGCCTGAGACTGTGAGGCCTTGGGTGGAGCTGGGGCCACACAGGGAAAACCTTATTCCTGATCAAAGGGTCTTAGAAGAGAGCCTATCAGAAATTCCTTCAGAAACCAGATCCCAGTGGACCAGGCCACTATCATTTGTCATTTAACAAATTTCAGTTATTGGAGGGCAGTTGTGATGCATGCTTTCTAAGGCCAGCCCTATATGGAAAGGTTTGTGAGGATAACATCAGGTTTCCCAGTGCCTCTGTTCTATGTCAGTCTTCTGAATCCAGGCTTGTATCTCCTCCAACTGAAGGTTTTGGTGATTATAAGGTAGCTCCTGCTTTGAAAGAAGAAACATGCAGCACATCTTATGTTCCCTTTTCACCTCCTCATGCTCCTTAGCTTGCAACCTTCTCAGCATTATTATTCAATTCCCTGCTAATGTTGCCCACTGAGCTCTAGACTTCACATTGACTTTGGTATTTAAATGGGGGATGATAATCTGGGTTTGAACTATTGATGTTCAACAGCTTCAATACCAATAGATCTCATTTTGAAGCAATCAAGCTGCTCCAAGTTCTAGCTAAGAATAAAAGGAAAATATTTAAATTCGAGGTTTTATGATGAGAGCAGCAGTGAATGATATTGAGGTTTCCACTGGGTTGCTTTGTCAAACAAATGAGGGGAAATTAGGGGAAGTGGGATAAGCAAAACGTATTTAATAATTGAATTCTCCCCAAAACATGAGCTTTCATGCTCTGTTAAATTTCACAAACCAGACCAGTTCTGTCACTGTTCAATTAGCTCTAATTGTGTAATAGAACCTGCATAAAAACCAACACTGTCAACAAGGCCTCAAGGTAGATGAAAAGATAAAATTAAATTCTAATTTCCCATCAATCTGGAAGCAGAAGAATTTGTACAGAATTGTTTCAAATGAAATGCCGTTTTGTTTGGGAAGGAAGAAAGTTTTAATCACTAGGGGATCTCCGCTCTGACTCCTTTCAGGCATGAAATGCTGGCTTCATTCCCTGCCCTTCGCCCGCCTCAGCCCCACTCCGCAGCAGGGAGAGTCCACCTTGATGGTGACAATGGGTATTTCCATCATCGTGTTGACTCTGGAGAGAACTTGCTTAAGCCCCTGTCTTGAACAGACTTGATTCTCTTCTTCCTTTCTTCTTGTGGCTTTCAGTAGACCAACCATTTATCTAGTTAAGGAATCATTATTCATTATTTTTAGGTGTGATATGGAATTTTGGGTTTTATTTTTATTATTTTTTTAGAGCTACCTATTGTAGTACTACAGATGAAATGGCATCATGTCTGGGATTTGCTTAAAAATAATACAAAGGCCTGGGAAAGGGGGTGACTGTCCATGAGCTGATAACTGTTGAAACTGGTTGTCAGGTTTATTACACTCTACTTTTGTATATACTTAAAATTGTTCATAACAAAGAAAAAAGATTTTTAAAGTTTATCTACAAGATGTGGCCGGACACGGTGGCTCACACCTGTAATCCCAGCACTTTGGGAGGTGGAGGTGGGTGGATCATTTGAGGTGAGGAGTTCCAGACCAGCCTGGCCAACATGGTGAAACCCCGTCTATACTAAAAATACAAAAATTAGCTGGGTATGGTGGTGTGCACCTGTAATCCCAGTTACTGGGTGGGGCTGAGGCAGCAGAATTGCTTGAGTCAAGGAGGTGGGGTTTGCAGTGAGCCGAGACTGTACCACTGCGCTCCAGCCTGGGCAGCGATAGAGCGAAAGTCCATCTCAAAAAAATAAATAAATAAATAAAGGTTACCTACAAGATGCTGTCTTCCTTTTGGTAATTTTAATGCCACTGTAGTGTCAATAATAAGATCTCATAATTATGGGACACCATGTTACGTTTTTCCCATATTTTGTCTTTGTTAATCCTCTTAAGAAGCCTAGGAGGTTGGTACTATTATTCGTTTGATGTTACAGATGAAGAAACTGAGACATAGATAGAGAGGTGGAGAGAACTTGACCAGGGCTCTATAGTGAGTAGTGATAAAGTGAGGACTGAAATCAGGTCTGGTTAGCCTCAGGGCCTGAGGAGTATTATAAAACCGCTATTGTGTTATTCTTCACTTGTAATAGACATTCCATAAAGGGATAGAATGATGTGAAAGAAGATTTGTCCATTGGCTTCTCGAATTGTTTATTCACTCAAACAAATGTTTACTGAGCATCTGTTATATGCCAGGCACTGTGCTAGACATCAGGGATGCAGAAATGAACAAGACGGCAGAGCCAACCCTCAGGGAACCAACAGCATTTTCTTCAACCAGGTCTTGGTAGCAAAGGGCTAAGTGTTTCTTATTTTTTTCAGAAAAGTCTTTAAAAACTGGTGTTCAGTATGACTTTGGTGCTGTCCATCGAAGGGAAGTCAGAGCAACTGTCTTTCTGCTAGACCCTTTCCTTCAGCCTATGATTTGGTGGGCAGCTGAGCATCTTTTAAAACTTTCATAATGGATGATAATCTGAAAACCACCCTTCTCTCTGGAAAGCTACAGAGCTGTAGAGCCAACAAGGAAACAACTTGTTCTTTCTTATTTGCTGGGACCTTAATAACTCCACCGAGTAATACCTGTGTCCTTTAAGCAGTTCTGCATTCTGGAAATAATTGGCATGCAAAAATTCAAAATAGTTTGTGAACTTGAATTCAGAAAAGAAAAAGAAACATTGTTATTCAAACACAAGTGATAAGCACAATGAATAATCTGAGTCAGTTTAATTTGGATTCGTTTTTGGACTGTGATCACTAATATGTTACTTAAAATCTCCACTCATAGGACTTAGGGCTTCATGAGGTTAACGTTTCCTGCTCTTCACTCTTATTTTTCTGGATAAAAGATGCTATTGATTTTGCTTTGATTATTCTTAAAATTTTTTAAAAATTTATTTCTGAAAACCAAAACATAAAGGAGTGGTAATTTTTAAAAAAATTTATATATTTTTATTTCAATAGCTGTGCTAGTGCAAGTGGTTTTTGGTTACACTTGCACTAGCAAGTGGATGAATTGCACAGTGGTGAAGTCTGAGATACTAGTGCACCTCTCAAACGAGTAATGTACATTCTACCCAATATGTAGCTTTGATTATTCTTCACCCAAGGTCACCTTGAAACTCCTACTGGATATCATCAATCATTATGCCCATGCACCAGTACGTTTGTACATATTGTTTGATCCTGAAAAGATCTTCATGGCATTACCAGAATACAACTGGTTGTCACCTCCTCCACTGTACCCATTTGAGTAACCTGCTATCATCATCTCTTGTGTGGACTGTGGCCACAGCCTCCTCACTGGTCTGCCTGACTCTGTCACTGTTCTCTGCACCAGGTGGAGTGTTCCTATTAAATGTCAGAATAGAACATTTTATTCAGAACCCTGCAATGCCTTCCCATCTCACTCAGATTGAAAGTCAACATTTTTACAGTCCCTTACTAAGCCCTATATAACCAGGCTCCATTACCTCTAAATTTATTTCCTACTACTCTCGTCCCAACCCATGGTGCTCCCTCCTGGGTGGTCTTTTTGCTGTTTCTCAATCATATCAGGTGCATCCCCACATTAGGAAGGTTCCCTCTGCTCTGATGCTCTTCCTGAGGTGTCCAGGCTCCCTCCCTCACCTCCTTGATGTCTCTGCTCAAATATTACCTTATCAATGAATTCTATGACACCCAAAATAGCAGCACTTCTCCCCACCAGCTGTCCCTAGCACCTTTATCTGCTTGTTTTCCAAAACACTTATCATCATTTGGCAGGCTATGTTTTATTTTATTCTTGCTGTCTATCTCCCCAACTAGAATATAAACTCCACAAGCTCAGGGATGTTATGTGCTTTGTTCACTCCTTTAACTCCAGCATTTACGACAAGCCTGGGGACACAGTAAGCACCGATCACATGTCTAGTGAATCAATATAAAGAATGTGATTTTAGCAACTGCCATGAATTTACAAGAATTAAGCCAAAGGAACCAGAAGGTGCTTTTCTGCTTTTCATGATCTGAAGTAGGAGTCCTGAGCTGAAGGGGCTGAGATTCTCCAGACCGTGAGGTTACTGTGGTCAGATACTCACGAGCTCAGACGCTCATGGGCAACAATGACCTTTGCAAAATCATGTAATGTTGCAGTCAACTCGTCAGCTGAATAAATTAATCGAGTGACCTAGGAATTATCTGCTTCTTAAGGATAGATAGATTTCCCTGAGAAATCATCTGGGTGCTTTTGGAAGTTGGGCGCAGAAAATATAAGATAGTATTATTTGACAATTTTCTAATTCTAATTCTTCTGTGGTAATTAGTGTGTTTATATTTTTTTTTTATCTCATCTAGGTTCAGTTTCTACAAAGTATATTTTCTTTAGAAGACTATTTTATTCATGCCTTTAAATTTATTGGTACAGAGTGGTGCGAGTTATTCCTTTATGATTTATTTAATTCCGTTTCTGTGACTTTCCTTTTATAATCTCCTGTTTTGAGTAATGATTTTCCCCTTGTTTTCTTATTTTTTTCTTAGTAAATTGGTTATTTATCTTTAAATTTCTTTTCAAGGAACTAAATTTTGTATTTATGTATTCTACTTTAAAAAAGTCATGTCTCATTTTTATCTCCTTTACCTTTAAAAATTCCTTCCTTTTGTTTTTCTTTGATTTAATTTGTTGGATTTTTCAAACAATAAAAACTCCTGAGTCAGATATTTGTTTCATTTGTTTTATTCTTTATTTTATACCAATACAAATTTTTACACTAGGAATTTCTCTGAAATGTATAAGCTCCCTCGTTGGCTCTAAAATGTGATGTTTTCTTTTTTCTTTTCTTTTCTTTTCTAATTTTTGTTTAGCAATTCTGCAATCAATTTAGATTTCTTTTTCTCACTCAAGGGTTTTTTTTTTTTTTAGACGGATTCTTGCTCTGTCGCCTGGGCTGGAGTGCAGTGGCTGGATCTCAGCTCACTGCAAGCTCTGCCTCCCAGGTTTACGCCATTCTCCTGCCTCAGCCTCCCGTGTAGCTGGGACTACGGGCGCCTGCCACCTCGCCCAGCTAGTATTTTTTTTGTATTTTTTAGTAGAGACGGGGTTTCACCGTGTTAACCAGGATGGTCTCGACTTCCTGACCTCGTGATCCGCCCGTCTCGGCCTCCCAAAGTGCTGGGATTACAGGCTTGAGCCACTGTGCCCGGCCCTTCTCACCCAAGGGTTGTTAAGGAAAGAATGAAAAGCAAAAGTTCCAAATGGAAGGGCTGTTTAATTTTAATTCTCATTGTTGCTTTTTCATGATTTCCAGAGAAGAAGAAAAAGATGCTTGACTTACGTAACCATGCTCAATTTGGAAATACCCTTTCTTATTGCTTTGATTTCTGGGAGGTGGATTAACATTTACTATTAGATTCACTATTTAATTTACTCTTTAAGAACAAAGATAAAGTGTAGTCAGACAACTGCTTCGGGGTGTATCAGTCCAACAAGATGTACATTGAGCTTCTAAACAAAATTTAAAAATCGTCATGAACCTTAGAATAAGAAAAATACCTTTTACATTTTAAAATAGTGACTTAAATTACTTTTTTTTACTGTAGCATATGAGCAGCCACCATGACTGACTTATTTTATATTTCTAGCTTCACCTAAGGCTATTTCTGGATGTGGCTGCTGGCTTGTCAAAGTTAAATAAAGTGTGACACATATTGTTCAAAGGCAAGTGGAAGGTCTCATGTTTCTTTTTGAAATATAGGAAACTGGAGACATCAGGCAACAGTGGAAAAGCATGCACTTTGGAGAAAGGTGAAACCTGAGTTCAATTCTCTCGAAACGTACTTTGAGCTTCATCCATTTGCAATGGGGTCCCCATCCTGGCACTTAAAGGCATGTAGGATGCCATTTCTCTTTCCCCCAAATGCTCCCACGCAAACCCAGAGTACTCACTAACTTCATTTGATTTCTGGGGTCTCTGGACTCTTTAACTAAACCCACTTAAACATCCCATATGCCTTAAAATAGGGGCTCCACCTCAGTCATGGGAAGGCTTCCAACCTTCTTCCACATCCATGTTCCCCACTTAGCCCAAAAAGACCCTGGCAGAAGCTTCTGCCCAAGGGCCATGCTGGGCCTTGGGCTCCCCTGTCAGCCTTTAGCTGGCTTCTTGTACTCTGAGCTGCACTTGTTCCAGCCTGAGGCATCCCTCCCTCCCACCCTTCATCCACAAGACCCCAGCCCTGCCTCCTCAATGTTTTATTTGCATTCTGAGTTCCTACTATGTTGTATTCTCAAGACATATATCTTCTAAATTTCTAAATTACAGTAAAACAACTTCTAAATTTCAAGTGTGATATGTTTTGGCTGTGTCCTCACCCAAATCTTGTCTTGCATCGTAGCTTCCAAAATCCTCATATATTGTGGGAGGGACCTGGCAGGAGGTAACTGAATCATGGGGGTGTTTGTTTCCCATGCTGTTCTCATGATAGTGCATAAGTCTTACAAGATCTGATGATTTTATAAAGGGCAGTTCCCCTGCACACACTCTCTTGCCTGCCACCATATAAGACGTGCTTTTGCTCCTCCTTCTGCTATGACTGTGAGGCGTACCCAGTCATGTGGAACTGTGAATCCATTAAAACTCTTTTTATTTATAATTTACCCAGTCTTGGGTATGTCTTTATTAGAAGTGTGAGAAAGGACTAATGCACTGTGCCTCAGTTTCCTCACTTGAAAAAACATATAATACTAGCCTTACCAGATAGCTAGGAGGGTTAATAAGGGAAACTTTGCCAACCATCTGCCTATAGTAGAGGCTCATGCACATTAGTTCTCCCTCCCATTTCTTTCCCCTTCCTGCTGGAGCATGCCCCCAGGCTACCCATAGCTGCTTTGATGTTTCCCAGACTTGCAAGCAGGAATCAAGGTGTGTGGAGAGAGAGAGAGAGAAGAGTCTCCACAGGTCCCAGGAGGGAGTCACACCTGATTCTCAGTCCTACAGAAGGGAAGTTAAAATAATGGGAAATGAGCAGTTCTACAGATGCAGTAACATAGGTAGAATTGTTGAAGTAAAGTCAATTCACTGAATTTGGCAAGCTGTTATAGCTGGTTTTTTGTTTTTGATTTTATCTAGCTTTTTGTAATCTGACTATAATCCTGTACTTTTATCTACATATTTTATTGACTTTCGATCAGTTCTGACTTGCAAGAATTTCTGCAATTCTTCTGTAAAAGTTTTCAAAATTTCTGGAATCACAGAAAACAGACGTGTTTCTCTCTCTGTAATACATAAAATAAATTATATTAATATTATAGGTTATATATAACATATATAAATAAATATAAATTATATTATATAGAAATATATTTTTATTTTTATAAGTACATATTTATTTGGAAACTGTAAAACCATAATAAAGGAGTAAAACTGACATTAATATAAGTGAAATAGAGGGGGTTGTGTAGACAATATGTTTGGTTGACAAATACTTATTGAGCACTTGTCCTGTGCCAGGCACTGTCTGAGGTTCTGGGAATATGCAGGGATTAGACAAGTTCTTGTTCTCATAGAGCTGATATCCCAGTGCCTGTGGTGGGGAGGCAGATAAACCGACACATCACTATTTTGTCAGGTGGTGCTAAGTGCCATGGAGACACACTAGGTGCAGGGAGGGAGAATAATGGGAAGATACCATTGCAGGTAGGGGGTAAGGAATAGCCTCGCTGGACAGGGACATATGAACAGAGGTCTGAGTTGGGTTAGGCAGGCTGCCACACAGACATTGGGGGAAGAAAATCTGAGCAGATGGCACAGCAAAACCACAAGGCTGAGGCCAAATGAAGGAGCAGGAGGCGATGTGGCTGGAGAAGAGGGAGCAAAGGGCAGAGTGTTGGTGGTGAGGTCAGGGACCCAGCAGCTTGATCCAGGGGACTCGAACATGATGGAAGGACTTTGGGTGCATTCTGAGGAAGGGGAAGCCATTGGAAGGCATTAAGTAGAAAAGAATGGGAAGTGAGAGTAATCATATGTGAAAGTTGTTGGAGTCACAATGGAGTGATGATGAGGCAGGCAGGACAAGTAGTCAAGGAAGGAAGTACAGTTAACACAATGAGCCCCAGCATTCACATTGTAATCCAGCTCATGCAAGCACAGCTATCTCCTGCAGGGAATATTTCCCGTAGACAGCACTTACACTTTGATTTTACCTCTTTTCAAACTGACCCTGTTCTCATGATAGCAGTGAAAAACACACCCCTAGGTGGAGATTTAAGATGCTAATGAGTTATGTGATATACAAACAAGCATGTACAGCTACTGCATGTGTGCTCCCCAGAGGACCACTAAGAACATGCTTACTAGCAACACCTTTTCTCAGCCTCTTATGAATAATCATGTAAGAGTCCCATAAAAGGATTTCTCCAGCAATAATCAATGCTGTCTACTCAGTGGCTCATGCCTGTAACCCCAGCACTTTGGGAGGCCAAGGCAGGCGGATCACCTGAGGTCAGGAGTTTGAGACCAGCCTGGCCAACATGGTGAAATTTCATTTCTACTAAAAATACAAAAAACAGTAGCCAGGTGTAATGGTACATGCCTGTAATCCCAGGTACTTGGGAGGCTGAAGCAGGAGAATTGCTTGAACCTGGGAGGTGCTGGTTGCAATGAGTTGTGATTGCACCACTGCACTCCAGCCAACAGAGTAAGACTCTGTTCCCCCTCGGCCCCCTGCAAAAAATAATAATAATAATGATGATAATAAGAGGCAACATTAATGACCACCAAAATTTTATTTTTCCGTAGCATTGCTGGGGTGGCATGGCTGCCTGCCCTGGGCTCATCCTTTTCCTAAGTGGGACTCCTATGACTGAGGGACTCAGAGTCAAATGACTTATAGCCAATTAAATGTTCTAGTCCAGATGCCCAATTAAGTGGGCATGGACAGACATTCATTACCCTTTAAGTTATTTTTTAAGTGAAAAGTCAACAAAGCAAAAAAGTCAAAGGTGAGGTTACAAAAATGACTTTTCTTTAACTTCTATGCTACTGTAATCTTGGGTTTAGTTATTGACTTATAGAAATTATTTATACAAAACATAAGAATTGTTCTGAAAAAATTAAAAAATATATACCTGCATGACTCATAACTGGAAATATTATACCAGGAGGCTTTGTCACTTGGTATCTTTATCCTTTTACTTACTATTTTCTTTTAATTCTACAAGAAACAGTAAATTCTTTATGGTTGGAGTGGATGAAGAGGTGCCATGTAATAGCTCAGAAGGCAAAGTCCTTTGTTTTACCAGCTGTTTAGGCATCCATGTACTCATCCTTGATTTGAAGGGTTTGAGTTAATTCTATTCTTCCAAATCAGCCCTTACAATCTCATGTGTCCACCTCTTCTGCAACAGTCCCTGGCCTAGAGGGAGGACGCTTGCAACACAGGATTTTTTGCATGTTCCTTGTGGCTCCACTCTATTCTCCCAGTGCACATGTAGGCCCTTAGTCTGAGCCCACTCTACATTGATTTATTTCCCTTACTGAGCATGTGTTAAAGGATGGAATTTTTCACCATAGGCATATTTAGGCAAGCCCCCTGCACACAATGTCCTGGATGGCATTTGGCTGTCTTCTGCCTCTATCATTCCCCCCTCTAAAGAAGTACATCTAACTGCCATTAGAATAAGGGTAAGGATAAAGACAAAGACCGATCTTAATGGCTTCCTCCTGACAGGGGGCACTGTTTTGGAAAGAAAGCAGTTGGGTCTGCCTATCTGGTAAAGGGGACCAACATTCGAGGCTCTGGTTGCATAACTGACTGGAGTTTGATGGCCTGAAGGTGAGAAGAGACAAACCAGGTTATTAGAAGACATGTACCAAAATGAAATGGGGAAGGGTAAGGACAGTTCAAAAATCCTGAGGCTGCTGACATGCCCAGATAACTGGTGGCTATAGTTATGCCTGCTAAGATTTGGGTGCATGGGACTTGGCTTTGGTTAGCTCCCATAGTTTATTTTCCCAAAAAAGAAACCTCTGGGTTATGGGCACCCTATTTACTCCCATTACTTGGCAGGATTCGTAGGATAATTGTTCAGAACTAGAATATTGTTCCAGATTTTTACATTACCCATGCCTTTTGTTTCTTCTGAGCTGTAGCCAGAGATCACCGGTTGGTTCACAGGAATAAGCAGGGTTAATTTAAAATGTAGGCAAAATACTTAAAAACAACTAATGAGTCTAGAATTTAATGACATATGTATGATGTTTTGAAACATAGTTTCTTTCTCCCCAGTCCTCATTTTTGTTAAAAACAAATCATAATAGGAATGAGTTGTTTGCAAAATAAACTTTAGTCTTACCCTTGGTCCACTTATTTGCACAAAGTGCAACAAGAACAATTATTTTTACATAGGCTTTTTAAATTGGCTTTGATGGAACTTTATTCCACAAGGAATTTCAGATAGGACTTCACAAAGATGAGCCCACCCATGGGTTTGTACCTTCAAATACCTATGAGTTGGGTGAATTCCTCTCTTCTTGAGGTCTCAAGAATATGGGGTTCCTTGGCCTGTTAGAAAGTGATATTCTTTACTCACCACAGGTTTAGGAACCCTGTATGGGGTCTGTGTAGACAAGGTATGAGGCTGGTTTACCCAAGGGGCTTTGATTGGCTCTGCAAGTTGAGCTCAATTCCTTAAAGGGAAGCATACCCTTCCAGTCAAAGCCTTGGTAAAACAACCAGTTTCTTCAATTGCATTCTGCCGCAAAAGAAAGTGGATTCTTACTGCACTGATGCAAATAACCATATTGCCCTAAGTTAAAAATACTCACAGATAGTTTCCAAATTCTAGAGGAAGCAGGCAGAGAGAAAAAAAACATGCCAAATTTTGTTCACAGTCTATGTTACTCAATTATTAAAGATTGTGAATAGCTCAAAAAAAAAGGTCAGCAATGTTTTAAGCAAAAGTTTAAAAAAGATCACTTCAATTTTCTATTAGTTCAGTCTGTTCAGTTAACTCTTGTTCTGCTTGATATTCATGAACATTTCAGCTCTTCATGAGTCCTGTCATTTTTCCTTTATTCCAATGTCACAATCTCCAAAGTTATCAGAAACCTGCATTTGAGAGCACCTGTTAAATTTCTATAACTGATTATAAATCCTCTTTTGAAGAAGATCAAAACAAAACAACAATTAACTGTGAATAACAAAATGCCCATGGTAGTTACAGTCAAAAACACAACTGACAAAGAAATTTGGTTATCTCTGTGGTGTATAATCACCTAACATAACACCTTTAATTGTGATTGATAGCATATACTCAGATATTAGAATTTTAGAAATCCCATACAGTTTTGGAACATATATTACTATTTTTCATTAAAATATAACCCAAAGAAGATTAAACATCATTTTGGCAATCCCATGTCCATAAACATGTCAGGTAATCCTATTTACCTCTCTTCTGGATGTTCCAGGGATGCTAGGGGTCAGGAAAGTCAACCTTGAAGCAGATCTTTGATTTTGAGAAGCCCATTAAATATGTTAGAGGTTTAAAACAATGTTATCAAGCAGAATTTCAGATTACCATAAATTATTTATTTTGCCAAAATGATGACTCAAAAATTTTAAAACAAGCCAAAAACTTTTACTCGTTAAGAGGGAAGACTTAGATTTCCAAACAATTCTGTCTTCACTTTCATTTCCTTGGCAGTATAACCGGAAGATAAACTGAAATATTTAATTATCCTTTACTATTACATGAAAATATTATACAAGGGAGAGAAAGCAAATTTTGCCCTCACATTAGTTTACTGTTAATGTTAACCCCAATTTTTTAATGGAAGCTTATAGACAATTCTATCCAATCTTAAACAGTTTGATCATGAGGTAAGATTCTTATAAACTTTTTATAACCCTTTACAAATTACTAATTTACTAATCTGCTAAAGAGTAGATTAGGGCTTTAAGAAAACCTTGTTGTGCTTTCATTTCAATGCTCAGTCTGTAGAAAACCATATAATACAGTTTTGGATTTAATCAATGTTCACACACAGAATTTCTTTTGCAAGATTAATTTTTAGAAACCTTCCACCACTTGTTTAAACCTTTAGCTTTATCCTATCTAATTTATAACTTAGGCAAAAATTTACATTTCCATGCATTTTTATAATCTTTGACTAATAACACATTTTACTGTTCTTACATACCTGGCATGTAAATCTATTTTCAGTGGTCTCAATTACATGTTATAATGGTCCTCTTAGCACTTTTTAATTTTAGTTTAAAACCTGGTAAGTCGTTTTAATTATGCACTAGGTGCTGATAAAGTTTGATTCCTTCCAGCATAGTTAAGGGTGTGGTTAATTCTGTATGTCCCCAGGCCTTACCAAGTTGTAAAGCAGGCAGATTGAACAGTCCTCAAAGGCCAAAAAGCAGTTTACAACCTTAAAACATTTAGCAAACCTAATACCTGACTTGCATAATTTATACCACCTATTTACATTTTAAGAACATTTGCATTTTATCAATTATCTTTAAGACTATTTTTATTTCTCAAAGATTAAAGTCATAAGAACTAAAAGGCATTATAGCTTTTACCTTTCCTCCTCCAAAAATATTTGATCTAAGTGCTTATTTTTCTTTAAGCCAATTAATCAGAACTCTTTTTTATAACTACACAGATGGACAAGAAGACAGAGTAGTTATAAGATTTTTCATTTGCCAATCTTCTAATTGGATTCTTGGTCTCTGGGTGGGGTCCTTTAAGAGCAGGGCTAAGAAAGCATGCAGTTTCTTTTTCTTTTCTTTTTTCTTCTTTTTTTCTTTTGAGATGAAGTTTTGCTCTTGTCGCCCAGGCTGGAGTGCAACGGCATGATCTTAGCTCACTGCAACTTCTGCCTCCCAGGTTCAAGTGATTCTCCTACTTCAGCCTCCCAAGTAGCTGCATGCAGTTTCTAGGGCCTAATAAACAGGCATAGCTGGAAGACAAAAATGGATTTTGAGAGCGATCTATTTGCCTCTAATTCCTGGGGTTCCATGAGGAAAAGAGAGGTTTCTCCCAAAATGGAATCTGTGGTACCTTTTCTGTCTTTCCCAAGGAGCCCTAGGCCATCAGAAATTATCTTAGGGCCTCTCATGTGTACATTAAGAGTGGCAAGACAAGGTGGAGAAAAGTAATTCAGTCAACTGAGAAAAAAACCTTTTTCCAGCAAAACAAGATCCAAGAAGAGAAAAACATAAAGGCCTTTCAACTATACCTATAACTTGGATATCCACTTTTAATTAAGCTGAGTGCTCTTTAAGAAAGTCCCTTTAAATCCCACATTACCTGACTTTAGCCATGCCAAGCAGCCAATATTTCTGGCTTTGGAAGTTGAGCCAAAGTAACCTCACAGGTGAAACCAACATGCCTCAGTTAAGACATGCAAAGCACACCAGATTGGCTACACCTTAAGACCAGCCTCATAAACCCTTTTTCACTAATGAAAACTTGACGGGGAATATAAACAGTGATCCTTATCATTCTTTTCACCAGTTTGTACAGGGAGAGAGGCCAAAAGTCTGACTGGTTAAAAACCTTTTATCCTTTTGCTGACATGTCAGGCTTCTGGATTCCTTTCCCCTGAGCTCAATTCTAAGTCAACCAGTTTAAGGTTGGGGAAATTAACTTTTCTCAGGTTGGAGGATGCATCCTAGGGGAATGTCTTTTAGTACAGGGACACAATTACCCATCTGTGAAGAGAGGACAAAGGAGGAAAAAGTAAAAAAGAGGTTTTTTTCAAAGGCTCCCCAGGGGTTCAGGATGCATTTGAAAAGGGGACAGATTGAAGACGAATGGCTACTCATCTAGAAAGGCGAGCGAGGCATCCCTGGTTCCTTTCTCTTTCTAGGAAATAGGGTATGTGAGGGAAAGAAGGAACAAGCATCCTTTTTCCTTCTTCCATCCTTATGCCCCCAAGTCCTGACAACCTCAACAGGGTGCCACCCATGGGTGCCAATGTGGCTCTCACCCATGCTAACAGGGGACCTAGGGGGTCAGATTATCCACTGTTACCCACAAACTGCCTTTCCCCCTACTGTCAGTAGGCTTCAAGTGCCCTAGACCTCATTTATGCCATTGATACTAGTATGACCTTTATCCATGAAACAAGAGGCCTGGCTTGATTGGCAGGAATTAGTCACGCTCACCTGTACTGTGCTTTTTCATTTTTGTTGTTGTCTGCCTCTGGATCCCTCAGATGCAGTTTTCTTTCCTAGGGCTTCAACATGAAGCTTGGAATTGAGTTTGGGACAAAAGAACTGCATCAGTAGGGGTGTGCATGGACTCACCAATCCCCAGGTGTCCCTCACCAGCCTGGCTGCTGCCTCCTAATCATAAGCTAAGGCTAAGATGCAGCTGTGAAACTGGGTCCTTCTCAAACAAGGGAGGGAGAAAGCGTGTCCTGTGAATTAAGGTCCTGGTTTAATAAGATGCCTTCCAAAAGGAAGAAAACTTCTGGCATAGAGAAGGCCCCTCTACTTGCAGGGCTGTCTTATTAGGTTGGTGCAAAAGCAATTGTGGTGCCCATCATTCTAAGTAATGGCAAAAACCACAACTACTTTCACACCAGCCTACTCACTCCTGACTTGGCGGACAAAAGAAACCAATAACAACAACAACAACAACAACAACAACAACACCAGCTTAAATGTAGGGCTATGTTAACTGCTGACAAGGTGGAGAAAATAAAAAGACACCTGGGGAAGAAACCTCTTATTCTTATGCAAATGGATTTCTCCAACAGGGAGAGAAACTTTTAATTGCTGTTGGACTGAGCTGGACCCCTTGGCTGGGGGTGGGGAAGACTCTGTGGATACATGGCAGGGGACACTGGCCAGTTGGCTGCATGGGGCTTGGGCCCCTGAGATCACCCTGGGGCTGGGGCAACAGCTGTGGCTCAGTCCTGCTCTGGACGGCTGTTGGACACTACATGCACGTGCAGCAGACATAGTCATGTGCCCCAGACAGGAGGGAAGGGGGAATGGGGAGCTGCTATCTTCCTATCCATCCTACACAAGTGCCTGTGGCCATTGGGGTGGGAGTGGAACACCCCCAACATTGTAAAAGAAAAGATAGGTGCCACTACAGTCCCCCCAAAAAGAAGGAAAATGCCATAGAAAAGACTGGGTTGGACTGAGGCCGATGTTCCTGACCCCTGAGAGCAATGTGGGGTGGGAGAGTGGGGTGCAATTTCCCCCTCAGAAAACACCTGAGGACAAGAAAGCTCAGAAACAAAAGGGAAAGAAATTTTCTGGGTTCACATTTTACTCATCCAGGCAATGTCAGCTTTCTCATTATAACTTTTGGCTTTTGATTTTTTTTTTAAATTTTTCAATCTGGACAAATAGTGTTTTAAAGACCTTTGCTTTAACCCCCTCAATTTCCATTCTATTTATTTCATTTCTTAACAACCATCTAAAGATTTCTATTACCCTTCTGGGCAACTCCTTTGACTCTCTTTTGCCTTTCTCATTTTTTTTTTAATTACCCCAATGTTTTATTAAGCATCTGTAAGACCCACAAGGGACAGCAAATTTGATAAGACTTGTCAAATAATTGTATGGTTCTGTTGGAGGAATGTCACCTGGGATGTCTGCGTAAAAGGGACCTCTTTAACCCCCAAATTTACCATGACCTGGGTAATAGGCATATTTAGTGGGAGAATATCCTGGTCATCATAAAGCCAGTACCATGTGGCTTGCTTATGAATCATATCAACTGCTTCATCTGGGTTACTCAACTTGGCATTTTATAGGGAGAGTTGGGCAGTCCCTTTCTTGGGATAAACAGACTTTACAGTGGCATTTATCCAGTTCACTAGGGTTGGATGTTCTCTCAGAAATAACCTCCTGTGCATTTGGATCACTTATCAGAGATTTAATAGTGAGCTGTGGGTCCTGGATCAAACTAAAGCTCTTTCACTCTGTAGCATTTAAAATTAAGGATTCTGTCCTTAAATTAGTTATTTTTAAATCCATTATAGTAAAAGTATCTCAGGAAGCTGACAATACCAATCTACAAAATGGAACAATTCCTTTACATTATACCCTCTGGTTTTAACAGTTCTTGTTTTGCCCTTCCCCTACATTTACTGTCTTCTTGGTAACCACAGGTCTGAGAGGTAACTTTTGTTGCCCTGGTTTAATTTTTATTTTGGTGAGTAGCTTGGAAGCTAGAGGCTTGAGCTGGGACAGATCCACTTCTGGGCTTGGTCCACTCTTAAGGACCAACCCAGCACTCTTTTACTCTCATTTCAGCTATTACAGATAATAACCAAAGGATGAAACATTTTTCTTTTTTCCTTATTAGCTTGCATTCCTTTATGCATTCAGTGAACTAACTCCGTGGGAGTATGGGTAGGATCCATCTCTAATTCCACTGGTAACTTTTATTTTTAGTAACTGACTATAGCCTAGCTGCAGCTCCTTAAGATGGGTGACCACATGGCCACTCAAGAGTCAGGGTTTCTCATTTCACACCCTTTTATTTTTTTCTTTATCCATTTAGTTTTATCTATATAATTTTTTCCTTTATTTTAAAGTGACTCACAAATAGTCTCTAGAAAAAAATTACATTTTCTTTAGCAAAAACTATATCCTTGTGTTTTCAGAAAACTCACCAAAAACACCTTTTATTCACCTACTAGTTTAAGTCTTATTAACCCAAATTCCCAGTGGGGAAAAACCCCATAGGTTTACTTAATTTAAACATTACATGACTTATTAACCCAAATCCCCAGTGGGGGAAAAAATAACCTAGTTTTACTTAATTTAAACATAACATGACTTTAAGATTTTAAATTACTGGAAAGACTTGAGATTAAATTTACCAAATTAATCTTACCAAAGATTACCAGTCATGTGAGCTAAAAGGCATCTGAGCCAGCTTCCATCGGTCTGATAAGCATTAATATTCTCTAAGCCAATTGATTAGAGCTCTTTCATACAGCTTGTTAGTGAAATATCACTTCCAAATGACACATGTAAACATATAGATATAACAGACATATAGACAATGGCAGGTCCAAAAAATTTTTCATTTGCCTCTTTTCAAAAATTCTCTCCCCTACTTTAGATTATTAATTTTAAAAAGTTATAAGACCAAACAGAAGTTGAAGGAGAGAGTTACCATTCTAGGCCTTCTCAAAAGAAAGAAAAGGACTGATATATCAATCTGAATAATTTCAAAAAGAAACATTACAGAATTTAAAAGTTAACTTTGTGCATTATGAGTAACTCAATATTTTAAATAAAATCTTGTTCTAAGCAATTATTTAGCTTTGTATTAGTTTTTTTTTTTTTTTTTTTTTGAGATAGAGTCTTGCTCTTGTTGCCCAGGCTGGAGTGCAATGGTACCATCTTGCCTCACTGCAACCTCTGCTTCCCAGGTTCAAGTGATTCTCCTGCCTTAGCCTCCCGAGTCGCTGGGATTACAGGCACCTGCCACCACACCCGGCTAATTTTTTTATTTTTAGTAGAGACAGGGTTTCACCATGTTGGATAAAAGATTTTACTTGTCACATGAACTTGAAAAGCATTTGGGCTTATTGTTTAATGTATGAGTACCCTTACAACTTTAAACCAACTTAGTACCTTGTGGCCAAAAACACATAATAAAATATGTGTTTGTATACATAAACACACACATACACACTCATACAAAGATCCTGTAGCTTTCACTTCAAAATTTTAATATTAATATAAACTTATATATTAATATAAACATATATTAATATAAACTTATATAAACTATATTAATATAAACTTATCAGTTTGCAAAAACAATAACAAAAAGAAATGGTTGGATGCACACAGTGGATTTTATCTCAGTAGAAATGTGTTAATAATAGCAGACAAAGCAGGAGGAAAAGAAAACAGAGAACTTAGGAAATTTAGAGTTGCAGGTTGAACTTTAGGTTCTGAATTTTCCTTGATGTAATTTGCCCATCAGTTTAAAATGTGCACAAGAACAGACCTAAATTGTAACCAGCTGGAGTATTAGAAAACCTGGCATGCACTTCCATTTACACAACCACTTGCAAGTGAGGCACCATAAAACCAAATGAGGTGCCCGAGAGAAGTTGTTCTCCTTGTTTTTCCATATCCTTAGATAATTTGTTCCCTACATTTTTTCTTAAAAGGAGGAACTGAGCTGTGGCCTAGGTTTTAGTTTAGTGGGTCAAAATGTGCTGATTCTGGGTGGGGCTCCACAGTGTGTCACCACTAAGTCATTGCCGCCCTTTTATGTATCTCAGTTTCTCTCTCTGGAGGTTTAGACCTCCGAGGGCTCAAAACACAGAGTTCCTAAATGAGCTTCCTGGATGAAGCTTTTTAAACGAATTTTGCTGGGGATTCCCTGTAGGGTGGCTGCATTTCATGGGGTTGGTAGTCAACCTCCAAGCTCCACCTCACTCACCCAGGGATGCCTTTTGGCTGGAAGGAGCAAAATGCCCTATCTTTTCAGAGCTTAGGAAACTCAGTCTGACATTTATCTACAAAAACAACAGTTTAGTTGCTCTCACAAATACACAGACAAGCCAATTGAGATTAATTTTGGGAGAAAAGGCAATGAGAAAACTCTTTAGAATGCACCTCTGAACTACAATTAGGATCCTAAACAACAACTTTGTAGGAGGGCGGGGGAAAAAAAAGCTAAGACCAGCTGTAAACTGTTCTCAGTCACTCCTAACTTTGTAGCTCTTGTCCGCCATTACACACTACAAGGACAAATCTTCTCACAGTACAAGGTAATCTGGTGCCCCCAAAAGCCAAAAAGGTCAGGTAATGCAATACAGGAAAGCAGAGCTTTAAATCTTAGAAGAATCTGCCCATGACCCTTGAAACTCCACAAAGAGAACACCCCAAAGGGGGTGGGAATGGCACCTTTGTTCTGAGTTCTTTAAGGGGTCTGAGTCATTAGAACCCTCTTCTAGATTTTTCTTGGTACTGGAGATGGTGAAGGGGGAAGGAAGAATAGAGTGGAACAAAAGTAAACAAAAGAACTTTTTTTTTTTTTTAGGAAGGAAGTGAACACAGAAGAAAGTGAACACAGAAACCAAGCACATGTTTTTGTTTTTGTTTTCGTTTTTGCAGCTGCCAGGAATTTTGGCCAATTCAGAGGCCTTATTTCCCCTAATTTGGCATTCTCATTGGAATTTGACCAAGTCTGTTATAGCTGATCAAATCCTATGGGAGAAAGATCAGAACAACAAAACCTCCAACAATATGATTATTGAGTGCTCTAATGGTAAGGAGAAATTAAAACCAGCTGCTTGTCAATTTCAACTTGTAGTCATTAAGGAGAATTTCCAAGACAAAAAAATTCCAATTCAGCTACTTACCTAGGAATAGAGCCCTAGCACAAGATTGCTCTTTACCATCTTAGAAGCAGGAAAAAAACCTGGAAATGTGCACAGGACATAATGTTTTTGACTTCCCTGTCGGAAACTAGCTGAAACTCCAGAAAGGAGTTACCTGCTATTCTTTATTGTGGAAGCAGAAAAACTTGCTTTCCTTGTTGGAATCAAGTAAAACTCCAGAAAAGGGGTTGTACAGCAAAATAAGCTTTAGATCTCGACCAAATTTTGAGAGATCAGGGATTCTCTGGAGGGTGAGCTCCCAGGCCTCTGCAAATTGTCCTCCTGGTTTGAGCCATAAGGATAGCTCAAGCTGGTACCAAGCTGTATTTATCAAAGGTCAGGGGCACCTCCACTCAGAATCCCTTCATCACCAATTTGTGAACTCAAAAGTATCTGAGACAGGTCTCAATAAATTTAGAAAGTTTATTTTGCCAAGGCACACAAGGATGTGCCCATAACACAGCCTCAGGAGGTCCTGATGAAATGTGCCCAAGGTGGTCATGCTTCTATATATTTTTAGGGAGGCATAATACATCAATCAATTCCTTTAAGATGTACACTGGTTCAATCTGGAAAAGCAGGACAACTTGAAGTGGGGCTTCCAGGTTATAGGTAGATTTAAGAATTTTCTGATTGGCAATTTGTTGAAAGAGTTAAGTTACTATCCAAAGACCCAGAATCAATAGAAATGCCTGGGTTGTGATGATAAGGGGTTGTAGAGATCAAAGTTCATCAGGCAGATGAAGCCTCTAGGTGTGTCCAGAATTGGTGGGCTCTTGGTCTCACTGACTTCAAGAATGAAGCTGCGGACTCTCGTGGTGAGTGTTACAGCTCTTAAAGATGGTGTGTCTGGAGTTTGTTCCTTCAGACGTTCAGATGTGTCTGAAGCTTCTTCCTTCTGGTGGGTTCGTGTATCTCTCTGTCAGGGGTGAAGCTGCAGACCTTCACGGTGAGTGTTACAGCTCTTAAAGGCAGCGCATCTGGAGTTGTTCATTCTTCCTGGTGGGTTTGTGGTCTTGCTGGCTTCAGGAGTGAAGCTGCAGACCTTCATGATGTTATAGCTCATAAAGGCAGTGTGGACCCAAAGAGTGAGCAGCAGCAAGATTTATTGTAAAGAGTGAAAGAATAAAACTTCCACACTGTGGAAGGGGACCTGAGCTGGTTGCCGCTGGCTGGCTCAGGCAGCCTGCTTTTATTCCCTTATCTGACCCCACCCACATCCTGCTGATTGGTCCATTTTACAGAGCGCTGATTGGTGTGTTTACAATCCTTGAGCTAGACGCAGAATGCTAGACAGAAAAGTTCTCCAAGTCCCCACTAGGTTAGCTAGATACAGAGTTAGCTAGATACAGAGTATCAATTGGTGTACTTCCAAACCTTGAGCTAGACACAGAGTACTGATTGGTGTATTTACAAACCCTGAGCTAGACACAGAGTGGTGATTGGTATATTTAAGATCCTCTAGCGAGACATAAAAGTTCTCCAAGTCCCCACCAGATTAGCTAGATACAGAGTGCTGATTGGTGCACATACAATCCTCCAGCTACATATAAAAGTTCTCCAAGTCCCCATTGGGCTCAGGAGCCCAGCAGTCTTCACCCAGTGGATCCCACATAGGGGCTGCAGGAGGAGCTGCCCACCAGTCCAGAGCAACGCCTGCACTACTCAGCCTTTGGGCTGTCTGTGGGACCAGGCACCACGAAGCAGGGGACGGAGCCCGTCGGGGAGGCTGGGGAGGCTGGGGAGGCTCGGGGAGGCTAGGGCCGTGCCGGAGCCCACTGCAGGAGGGTAGCTCAGACATGGTGGGCTGCGGGTCCTGAGCCCTGCCCCGAGGGGAGGCAGCTAAACCTGGCAAGAATTTGAGTGCAGCACTGGGGGGCCGGCACTGCTGGGGGACCCGCTGCAACCTCCCGCAGCTGCTGGCCTGGGTGCTAAGCCCCTCACTGCCCTGGGCCAGTGGCGCTGGCAGGCCGCTCGGTGTGCGGGGCCTGCCTAGCCAGTGCCCGTGCCTGCCTTAACTTGCACTGGCCCGCGAGCGCCACATGCAGCCCGGGTTCCCGCTCGCACCTCTCCCTCCACACCTCCGGGAAAGCAGAGGGAGGCAGCTCCGGCCTCAGCCAGCCCAGAGAGGGGCTCCCATGGTGCCATGGCGGGCTGAAGGGCCCCTCAAGCGCCACCAGAGTGAACGCCAAGGCCGAGGAGGCGCTGAGACTGAGGGCTGCTAGCACATTGTCACCTCTCATAGGTAGCAGATTTCAGAGGGAACAGACTGCAAATGTTTCTTATCAGACTTAAGTTTAATGCTGGTCAGTTTTTCCTGAATTCCAAAAGGGAGGAGGGTGTAATGAGTTATGTACAACTCTCCCATCCCATCATGGCCTTAACTAGTTTTTCAGGTTAATTTTAGAATGTCCTTGGTCAAGAGGGGGCGTCCATTCAGATGGTTTGAGGCGGGGAGGGCTTACAATTTTATTTTTGGCTTACATAGTGAAGGGTAATTATCTCAGTACAATTAGGTCATCTTCATTTTTCTTTTAAGTTTTGTCTTCCTTTATCTCCCTGAATACACACACAGTTTACTATTGTCTCATTGCAAGACCCATTCTCAAATATTATTTTCTTTTAGAGAGACTCTTGCTGTTATTTCGGTTCACAAAATGGTGTCAGAAGTGAAATAAAAGTGGCCTCACCTCAGATGAATCAGTGGCCCCTCGAATTGAGTGAAGTACCTACTGACCCCTTTGGTCCTCACCTCTTTTTATACCAGGAAAGGGACTGGCACGTCTCTGGTTATGTAGCAAAAATGTCCCATAGCCCAAAGGCTGGGGTCTGACATCCAGTCTGACTACATACCTGCGTTGTTCAGTTCCATGAATTTTCCTTAAAAAGGCTGTCTGCGAAGCCAATCTGTGAGTGCTCTCTACTATTCACCTTTTATTGATAGATATCTGCTCAATATTTAATTTTGGAGATACACTGTGTGTGTTATAGTATTTCATAATTAGCTCTAGTAAGGATACTCTGGGAACATGCTAGTCAGAACATATCTCTGCTACTCTTTCCTCTCAATTAAATATCTGACACTTATCTCCTGAGCAGAGGAGCTACTGGAGCAAAGAGAGCTTGGGGTACGTGATTAAGCCTTAAAGCCCTATAACAGTGCCAATGGAGAGACCAGTTATTATTTGCAGGGCGGTGGAAGGTAGAGTAAGTATTGCATCTCATAAATGAAACTAACTAATGACGATACAAACAAAGCTGGCACTTATTATCTAAGTCATCTACTTATATTCTTATCAGGCATAAGAAGTTGTACCTTAAATCGAACCCAGGCAGTAATCTTAAGACAATTTTTCTTGGCATGAATAATGGTTCAGTAACATGAATTTCTGGTGACCAGAAATAATGTAGGGGAAAAAAATTAAGTTTAGACACAAAACTGTGTTGGAAAGATGATGCTCTTACTAATTAACACAAACGGAAGCAATGACTCTTAAGAGCCAAAAGGAAGAGAGAATGTAATCCAACTCTCTCATGAGGCTAAGCGATTTGCCCACAGCCACCAGGTTTGGTCAATCATTCTTGGAAAATAGCCTATACCAATTCATCAAAGTTTGAGGACAAGGGAATAAAAAACAAAAATAATATTGGCAATGAGAAGACAGGATTACTCTTATTTATAGACGTTTGTATACTGGGAAAACCAATCAACTAAAAACCATGGAGGAAAAAAAGTTTAGATGTTGGCTAGATACAAAAACAATTTGTAACAATAGTTTTTGTGTGTTTATATACAGACAGCCATTCAAGAGCCACAATGCAAGATGACATTCCCATAAGCAACACAATACATAAAATATCAAGGAATAAACTTAGTAAGAAATGCTCTACACCTGTATGAAGTAAACCTCTAATGAGGGATGTAAGACTTGAAGACAGAAATAGTCTCTATTCTTGCAGAACATTCAATCTTTGAAAATATTAGTTATTTCTAAACATTTTATAAAGTCAACACAATGCCAACATAAGTCCCAAAGGAGTTTAAAATTTGGGGGAAAACTTGGCCAAAACATTTAGGTTATAGTTCACCAGAAAAATAATTATTGCTGGCCGGGTGTGGTGGCTCATGCCTGTAATCCCAGCACTTTGGGAGGCTGAGGTGGGCAGATCACGAGGTCAGGAGATCGAGACCATCCTGGCTAACACAGTGAAACCCCGTCTCTACTAAAAATACAATAAATAAATAAATGATTATTGCTAAGAAATATGAGCAATGAACATTGGCTGAAAGTATTCAGGAAAGCCTCAAAAGTCAAAACGGTCTGTAATTGCAGCACTTTGGCAGGTTGAGGTAGGCAGATTGCTTGAGCACAGGCATTTGAAGCCAGCCGGAGCAACATGGCAAAACCCTGTCTCTACAAAAAAATACAGAACATTAGCCAGGTATGGTCATGGGCACCTGTTGTACTAGCTACTTGGGTGGCTGAGGCAGAAGTATTGCTTGAGCACAGGAGGTTGAGGCTGCAGTAAGCCATGTTTGTGCCACTGCACTCCAGTCTGGGTGACAAAGCTAGACTCTCTCAAAAAAAAACCCAAAAACACACAAACAAAAACCACATAAAATATACCCCAGTATAAGGTGTATTAAAATAGTGTGATACATAAGACGGGAAAAGACTGAACAACAAAACTGTTCCAGGAGTGCTGAGAATTTGGCATGTGATAAATGTGACATTTGAAATCAGCATAGAAAAGTTAGATAATTTAATAAATAGTATTTGGGATAACTAATTTGTTAGGGGAAATATATGGGTTGTGTCCTCAAAAAGATGTGTTGAAGTCCTAACCTCTGGTACCTGTGAATGTGATCTCAACTGGAAACAGTGTCTTTACAGATGTAATCAAGTTAAGAGGAGGTCATACTGGATTAGAGTGGGACTAATCAATCCAATTGACTGGTGTCCTTATAAAGATCTGGACACAGAGACATACAGGGAAGAATGCCAAGTGACAAGAGGCAGAAATTGGAATAATGCAGCTGTAAGTCAGGGAGTATCAAGGATTGACAATCACTAGAAACTGGGAAGGGCCCCTCCTCCCCTAGAGCTTTCAGATAGAATCTGGCCCTATTGAAACCTTGGTTTCAGACCTCTAGTCTCTGAACTGTAAGATAACAAATTTCTGTTGTTTTAAGCCACCCAAGTTTGTGGTAATGTATTACGGCAGCCATAGGAAACGAAAACAAAACAATAAAGCTGGATCTCTATCTCTGTCCTCATATGAAAAAAAAAAATCTAGATGGATAAAAGAATTAAATGTAAAACACTCACCACCAAAGACCAGAAGAAAACATGAGTGAAAACTTGCATCAAAGGGGAAGGGCTTTTTAAAAACAGAAGGAAATAAATTCGACTTTATAAACATCTTAAACATCTGTGTGGTAAGTCAAAAGGCAAGAAATTATAAAATAAATCTGTAACTCAGGGCAGATAAAGGGTAGTAAGAAAGATATAAACAGCCCATAAAAAAATGGACAAAGAAGAAGATGAGTTGGCATGAAAATATAAATAAGATATAAAAACATGCTCAAATTTACTAAAGAAATGCAAATGCATTTAATGCATAAAGTGTTTTACCAAGATTAAAGACTTATTTCAGTCGATTAGCTAGGGTGTAAAAACAGGTACTTCATTCACATTTGATGGGAGTACACATTGGTATAATTATTTTGGAGGGCAGTAAATATTACCTCTTCCTTGGCTATTTCAATTATTTTCATATTTTTGCTTTTCCCATTCTAATGTGTGCATTGTTCATGTAAAGTCTTTTTTTTTTCCTGGTAATTTTCCCACAAGAGAGATCAAAGTCTGTTGAAGGATATTTACTTTTGTGGAATGTGATATGTACGGGGATATCAGTTTGAAAAGCAATTTACAAGACATTACCCCAAAATAAGTGACTATACCAGTTTCACTGCAAACCACACCACTACCTTTTTCACTAGTAGTATCTCATTTGTAATTTGCATTTTTAAGTGAAGAGAAATATCTTTCCAGAAACCAAAGAAATACGATTTGCTACTCATGTAAATGGTATTTCATTTTTTTTGGCGGATTAATTCACAGATTCATATTAATTTCTGAATATTTCTATCCTCTTAGTAATTCCAATAAATCCTTGTGTAACATATATATTAACTCTTGGCTTGCCTCTCACTGGGGATTCTTTCCACACCATGTAATTCTCAAGGTTCCTTCATCCATTTCCATGGCTCTGCCCACCACCTTTATGCTAGACTCCTCAATTCACATGCTCTACAGCGAAATCTTTTCTTCTCAAACCACTTGGAACAGTGTTCTGCACACTGGGTGTTAAACACTGAAATATAGACCTATAAGGACCATCTAAAAATATTAATTTTAGGGTTGTTTTAAATATTAAATATGAACGATTAGCAAATAATTCTATAGCATTAATGCATGGAAACAAGCACGGGATATAAAAATATTCTGCTTAACTATGAAAGACTGCCTAAGTGCTTAAATAAATGAATATAAAAACGAGTTTTAAAATTCTTTATTTAAAAATCTCTAACTGTAATGTTTCATAAAAAATATATACATGTTTCTATTTACATATTCCATTAATTCTATTAGTCTGAATTAGATTTTAAGTCCAATTTTGAAAAGCTTACAGAATTTATTCTGAAATTAACCACTTAAAAGTACTGTATGCATAAAACTTACAAAAACATATGCTATATCAAGGCAGAGAAAAGAAAAAAAGTGAAGTGGCTACAAAGGTCCCTGGGGCATCACCTGCTCACCTAGGAACAAGGAGTACTGGATACTGTTCCTTGTTACTGCTAACCTATCTGGATGTAAAGGGTCATAAATTACTTTTTTTTGTTTAAAAAAAAAAAAAGTCTTTGTAGTTTTCAGGCCAAAATTGAAAATGCCACACATCCTCTTTACACTTTTATCCACACTAAGTCACTCCATTTGGTTGATACCAACTAAGATACAGTTTCTGAGATCATAATCTTTTCATGAAATTAAAGCAGAAAACTGTCCAGGAAAATGAGACTTCAAAGTTGGTGCATCTTAGCTGATCTCATGAAAATTCTTTGGAACCTTCTGTTGGTCTGTAACCAATCAAGGACTCTTTACGGCCATCATCCACAAGTAGATCCACTAGCACATGCGGTTTATCATAACCAAAGGAGGTGGGGGCTTTTATTACTGTTATGAGCTCTTGTCCTTCTGTTTTTATTTCACCTTTATTATTTGGGGGAAATTCTGAATCAGATAACGAGTTATGTGATTCCAGACAGCTGGAATCAGTATCAAAACCATTTCTGGAGGGATCACTATCAGAACAATTTCTGGAGTGATAGGAGTTTAAAGCGACGCTGCAGGGTTCAGACTGGTTACTACTTAAAGGTGAAGAACTCTCTCTCTCTATTGGAGTCAGATGGCTGCCCGGGGCCATGTCAGGAATGTTTTCTTCAGTAGTCACCACTTCTGTTATACTAGAAAGTTCTTCTGTATGCTCTACTTTTCCTGGATTGTCTTCGGTATGCATGCCTGGAACCGTTACTGGAGACAACGGCTCTTCACAGACCACCTCCTTTTCTAAGGAAAATGGCTGGTATGATGTGATGAGTGATACATATTTTGATTCAGGTTTTGTCTCTAAAGTAGCACTTCTGACCACAGAGATCTATGGGGAGAAAAATTTGATTAAAGATAAAAAATTGTTAAGCTTAAGTGCCTACCCTCAAAAAAACAAATGTCTAAAGTAATGGACCACCAAATGGCACATTTAGGAAAACGGGTGAATCAGATGGCTGCGTTTTCTTTTTAATGAAAGGTACCATAGTAAGATTAAAAACAAAGTTTTAGCAATTTTTAAAAAGCCATCAGATATCTTTTTTATTATTATTATACTGTAAGTTCTAGGATACATGTGCACAAAGATATCTTACTAATATACGTTGCTTTTTGAAACATTACTGTGATGGTTAATACTGAGTGTCAACTTGATTGGACTGAAGGATACAAAGTATTGATCCTGGGTGTGTCTGTGAGGGTGTTGCCAAAGGACAGTAACATTTGAGTCAGTGGGCTGGGAAAAGCAGACCCTCCGTTAATCCCAGTGGGCACAATCTAATCAGCTGCCAGCATGGCTAGAATATAAGCAGGCAGAAAAATGTGAAAAGAGAGATTGGTCTAGCCTCCCAGCCCACATCTTTCTCCCGTGTTGGATGCTTCCTGCCCTTGAACATTGCTTGGACTGGCTCTCCTTGCTCCTCAGCCTGCAGACAGCCTATTGTGGGACCTTTGATCGTGTGAGTTAATACTAAATAAGCTCCCCTTTATAATATATATATCTCGATACTTATATACATATTCCATTAATTCTGTCCCTCTAGAGAACCCAGATACAATTATCTTCCACATGTATGCATATTATGTCTGCAAAGTGAGCACATCTACTTAATATTCTCATTACTTGCCTTCATCATTGTAATTTTTAGTGGCTCATATTATTTCTTTATATTGATAAATAATTTCTCTAATAGATGTGGAAATGTTTCCAATTTTTACTAGCTATACAACATGTTAAATATCCCGCACATCTTTTTATTTATGAAATTATTTCCTTATAATACATTTTTTAAGATTGGAGTGACTATATTGAAGAAATGGCATGTTTATGGCACTATTACACTGAATACCCACTGTGTGCTTTTCTTCTTACCAGGGCTAGATTACTTTTAACCAGCATTTACCCATTATCCTACTACTACTGGATATCCCGGTTTCTTTTTCCTTCTCTAGTGTAAAATGGCATACTGCAAGGTTGCTTTGTGCTTAATTACTAGTAAAAAATAAAATATTACAATTCATTTGTGAGTTGACTACTAATTGTTGAGAGTTCTTATCCACCGTACTTAAAGGTAGTTTTTTTAATAGCAAATTTTAATGTGCCCTTTGAGCATCACAGATATTATTCCTGTCATATTTGATTCAAATAGATACTATTCTGTTACCTTTAAATGTTCTTTTCATCAAAGGCTTTGAAATGTTGGACATAAAAATTGTCAAACTCCTATGTTAGTCTCATTTTTGGCCAACTTTCCTGTTATACTCCAACAATAATGAAGTGTTTCCATATTTGCAGATCTTTCAAAGCCATGCTTTCTTGGCTCTGCACCTTGGCACATTCTGTCCCCTAGTGCCTAAACTCCTGTATGTCTCTCAAGACTGCTCAGGCATTGCCTCTGGAAAAGCCATGACTAACCCCATCCCAAAGCTGGACAAAGTCCTCACAGGCTCAGGTATAAACCTTTGAACCTATCACACTGTATAAATCCAATGTATACTTATCTTTTCTTTCCACTAGACTTTAAGATCTTTAACAGAATTGTCTGTGTTTTTGCCCTGAGAATTAAAAAACAAAACAAAACAAAACAAAAAAAAAAACTGCTGCATAGCAAAAGACACAGTATGTCATTTTGGATGTGTGGTAGACTGATTGATGGCAGGTGACATGCTGTTGAATATCATTCCACTTTAAAAACATAATTTAAGAAACTATCAAAAATGGTTCAAGTTAACCTTATAGTGTGTACAAAAAAAATTAAATACATTACCAAGGACTTGGGTAATATTATGCTTTTTTCCTTCAATGGATTAATCTTCTTAATATAAAAACAGATCAATACCAGGCTAAGTACTAGAAAGAGTAATAAAGCAGCAACAACTGGAATCCAAAGAGAACCTTAAAAAAGTCAGAAATCGTAAATTACAATTAAGATGGAATACTGCTATTATCTATCAAAAAGTCTTAGTGCCATTCTTGAATAGATTTACACATTAGTGAATATGGCCAGAGTTTTAAAGAACACTGAAGGAAGCAGAAGTTAGGAACTCTGAGTAAAAAATTAGGTATCTGTCTTGGATAGCAATATGATTCTTCCCAGCTCTGCAATTCTAGAACTTTCTGGGACTATTCTGCTATGACATAATATAGTTAAAATAGCTTTTCCACAATAATTTCCTTACAGCCCTACATACAATGTGTTTCCAGGGTTATGTACTTCTTTCAGTTAAAAATGCAAAAGAAGAATTTTAAAAATATCTCTCCTTAGAAATAAATTCTGGCAGCTGGGCACAGTGGGTCATGCCTGTAATCCCAGCACTTTGGGAGGCTAAGGCGGGCGGATCATGAGATCATGAGATCAAGAGATCGAGACCATCCTGGCCAACATGGTGAAACCCCATCTCTACTAAAAATACAAAAATTAGCTGAGTGTGGTGGCGTGTGCCTGTACTCCCAGCTATGCGGGAGGCTGAGGCAGGAGAATCACTTGAACCCGGGAGGTGGAGGTAACAGTGAGCTGAGATTGTGCCACTGGACTCCAGCCTGGTGACAGAGCGAGACTCCATTTCAAGAAAAACAAAAACAAAAACAAAACAAAAAAAAGAAAGAAAGAAATTCTGGCAATGTTTATAGCTCTTAAAATGATTTAGCCCCCACTCCTCAGAATTTTCTGTTACATTTATTTATTTCATGACTGCAAATACTTATAAAGCTTCACAGATGTACATGCACACAGGAATGTTGCACAGGAATAAAGTCCCCTTAATTACAAACCAGACATAAATAATATAAAATAGGAAAGATTTGTGTCCAAGCACAGCCATCTAGAATCACCATTGTGTATTTTGCTCTAATGCTGCTTTTTATTTCTGCAGCACAGTCTTCAGTATTTTTTTTCATAGTTCTCTCTTCCAATTAACAGCACTCTAACATTCTGTGGCAATGTCTGGCTTCCTTTAGCGCATTTTGTTACCTAGAATTTTCTAACTATGGAAGTTACTAGTTAATGAATGCTTCTATTATGCTTACTACAGGATGTGAAAAAAGTTAAATCATTACAAAAGTAAAAAATAACTACAAAACCACTCCCTTTAGTGTTGTTAGAAGTCCCATGAGCTGAGCAAGTGCTGGCTGCAAGGCATTGAGGCAAGCAGGCAGGGACTGCTGCTCAGGAGCCACAGCGATGCTATTGTGTGGCCATATTATCAGTGCAGTTTATAATTCAGGCTAAAAACAAATCTGGGGCATTTGCAGTATTTCAAATTTTGAGCATTAAGAAGGGTTTTATTTTTCAAATAGCCTAATGAAAATTAGCATAAAATGCATTGCACTGCTTTAAGTCACCTATTTGAAACCTTCATATAATGGCTTGAAGTTATTAGTATTGAATTTTAGGTGTTTGTTCTGACTCTTCAGCCTATATTTCCATTCTTTGAAAATATACTTGCATCATAAAATTTTAGTAAATTTTTAAACCTATGAAATATATTCTAAAAAATTCCTAGAAAAAAATGTATATATACATACACACACATATATGTATATATAGATATATACACACCCATACACACAAAGATAATCATCAAAGCATGAGTTGTCATAGTGAAAACTCCTATACTCTTAAAAGTCCAAAAACAATAAAACATTAAATACATAATTTATATAGTGAAATATTCTACATTAATATTAATGAAGTATCTGAAATAAAATGGAAAAATAATTATAATATATGCTTAAAGCAATATATAAAATCATATATACTATACAATATGATCATATCTATGTAGAAAAACTAAAGAAAATATCAAACTGTGAGTAATGGGGTACTTTTGCATGGTAGAACTACAGATCATTTTGTTTTCTTCTGGCTTTTCATATTTTATAAATTATCTATAATGAACACTTACATTTCATAACTACAAAGAAAAGTCCAAACTTCTTTAAGATACCTGACACCTGAGAGTAACAGTTCTAAAGTTCAAGTTCTAACATATATATCTCTACCTCCCAACCCCCCATATTAAAAGATGAAATAAATTAATTATTGTAAAATGCTATAAAAATGACCCATTATTTATTATTCAAACCCATCTATAAACTTTTTTGGATATTAATCGCAAGTCTTTGTCCAGTCCACATCATACAGTTGTAATCAATGAGCGTTCCTGCTCTTCAGTCTTTAAATTACAATCCCCATAGAGAACATTTTACTGGATTCATAACATCTTGCTATAGTGAAGTAACAAACTGACTTACAATTCATAATCCTGAAATGCAAACATTTGTGCAGTTTTATGTACTTATTCTATTTTTTTCTTTCCTGGGTCAAGGGGCCATCACATGGCTTTCCAAATTGGTTGTTCTATATCTTTTAATGTGTGAGAAATTGCTTTATTTTTAATTTTGAACTTTTCTAAGGAATGGAACTAATGGAACTGAATATTGTTAAAACAGATCTTTTGAAACTGCAAATGAGTTTGCTTTCCTCACATGATCCTATTTTAGTTACTGCTCCCTCTATATTTAGAAGAAAAATGGTAAGAATTTACCTTTTATGCTGCTATTGAAAATGGTAATACAAACTTCTTTTGACTTTTCAGTTGTAACACCCCATACATGTAAGACTCCTTCTGCTGAAACACAGTACTGAGAATTCAGTGAGGACACTGGAATCGCTAACTGGCACTGAATCTCGTCGCAATCATCTTCCTTCTGCGTGAGTATTTTATACTGGATCTAGATGGAAAAAGAAAACAGTGAAAATGCACAGCTTCTTTTAATCTGCATTAAAAAAAAAATCACCATACTAGTCCTGGTCAAACAACTGAAGAAAACATATATGACTGATTTGAACATGTCTAAAAATAGCTTTGATATCAATAAGTCAATTTGTTACTTCAACATAGCACGATACTATGCATCTGTTATATTCTTTATAAAGACGGTTAATTTAAAAACTCAAATTGCAGGAATGTTTATTGTTAGTTGTTAAACTAACAAATGTTCATTTGTCCTACTCAGTTGTCCAGAAACTTAGCTGGTGAGAAACAGAAGTATTAATATTACTTTACATCACTGCCAATGAGGAAGAAAATCCTCCTTTTACCAGTGGAGCAATGGAGGTGTACTGGGAAAAATCCAAGATTAGAGCCGTTCTGCTAAGTGAAGCAAATAAAAATGTAAATGTATTCATGTAGTCAGTGTCAGTGACTAACTCCGTATCATTTTTGCTTCAATAGCATTCATGTACTTTTTTCTTATCAAAATCTATGATCTGTGAGTCTTGCTTGAATATTTATAAGCATTCTATTTTCATTACACTACAGAAAGAAACAACTTTTGCTAGCTACACAAGAATTTCCATTATGAAAAATGTGAAATAGAAACACATACCTCACTTCCATTCATTCTCACATACACATTGTACACCTTAATGTAACAGGTAGTTTCTGGATCATAATCGACTTCCTGCTCTTCTCCATTTACAAAAACTGAAGGGTGAAATACGTCAATCATGATTTGCTTCTCCTCCTTTCTGATATCCAGTTTAGGTGGTCCAATTTTTCCTGGGGAAGGAGGAGGAGGAAGTATAATAAGTACTTGGAGCTTCATGGTACATTTCATAAAATTACCAGAATCTGTCAATCAGCCTGTTCTTTTTTTGTTCTGGTTGTTCTAAAGCAGGACCACATTTAAACCACTCCACAAATACCTAGAAGATAGTCTCAGTGTCCTTTATAAACAAATGTTTCATAAATCTCAGGAAAGAAGTATTTAATCTAAATGCCTCTTTAGCAGTTTAATTTCATTTCTAGTTATAAACAAAAATAGTTATAAACTTTGGTTTAAAAAAGACTTCACATAATATAAACTCTATTAAGTAATTTTTCCTTTATCTTTGCTTCTGTGGATTAAGAAGCCTGGTTTCTAAGAAACGCTTCAGAAATGGCATTAATTATCTTTCCTCATCAAAACTTTTTACTGTGAAAGATCAGAACTTACTCCATAAATGTTTATTAGGGCTTTGATGTTTGAGACTTTGTTGGTGAACCATTTATCTAGTCTTCACATATTACTGTGTACCACTGTGTGCCAGGCAGGTCTGTTTTTAATGCATCGCTGTATCCTCAGGGCCCGGTATACTTTCCGGCACATAGTAGGCCCTTGATAAATCTATATGGAAAAAAATCTAACATGCAGATGGTGTGGTAATCAGATGACAAAAGTGTGGACTCTGGGGAAGAAAAGTATGTAAAGGGCAAGGAGAGGAACAGCCTGTAGAAGAGACCAAGGAGGCACAATCTGAAAGGCAGGAGCAGAGCAAGGAAGTGAGGCTAGAAGGAAAGGGACCCAGGGGCTAGAAGACCAGGGAGGAGTCAAGTGACTAAAGGTGTCTTTCACCCAGGAGTGAGGGTCTGAGAGCTAAGGCAGGATGTCATAGTTCGAAAACAGGAACTGGCACTAAAGATTCAGGAGTTTGAGGTGACAGCAAACATCAGGTACACTATGGGAGTGGGATACTGGAAGAGTGAAGACCTGAAAATCATGGTGGCTGAAGAGAATAAGGAACTCTGCAATTTTTAAATGTATTAAGGTGGTATTCAAACTCCCCAGGCACTAAGAATAAGAGTTAGCTGCCAAAGTCCTTAGTGAATATAACTTACAAATGAATGACAAAAGATGGGAAGGGCAAGGGTGGTGCAGGGAACTGCTGGGCAGCACAGACCCATAACTGTATGAAGTGGAAATGTCATAGCATAGAAGCAGCAAAGTGATGGCCACCTGTTAGCCTTATTTTGTGGGGCTTGAAAGAAGGGGAGAAGGATACAGGTTGAGTATCCCTTATCCGAAATGCTTGAGACCAGCAGTGTTTTCGGTTTCTGAGTTTTTTTTTTCTGGATTCTGGAATATTTGCATTATACTTACCAGTTGAACATTCCAAATCTGAACATCCAAAATGCTCCAATGAGTATTTGAGTACCATGCTGGTGCTCAAAAAATTTCAGATTTTGGAGCATTCTGGTTTCCAGACTTGGGATGCTCAACCTGTACTGACTCTCTAAATACCTCCAAGTGCTTCTTAAGCACTGTGATAATTTTCAGCAACTGCTAATAAAAGCAAATATATAGAAGACATGTATGTTTTCCAATTTAAAATTTACACGTGTACACATTCTACTCACCATCTCGGCACACAGCAAATTCTTTTGACTTTGCATAGGCAGATTCTTTTTGTCCAACTCTGGCTTTAACTCTGACCCAAAGAGAATTTGATGGATCACCAACATGATCAGAAATATTACAATAATGATGAGAAATATTGATGCAGGCATCAATCCATTCTGCATTCTTAACACTAAAAAGAATAAAAAAAGTGAAGATAACTTTTACTGTTATTAAATAAACTCAAACCATTTCTGTCTGTGCTTTGCTTTTTATTCACAGCACAAAGCGGTAGAAAGAGCAGAGTAAGAATAGGATGGAGATGCTAGAGAAAGTAGGAAGCCCTTACTCTTTAGTTAGAAGAACTACAAACTTCGTTACAGTAAAGAGGCTCAATTCAAAATGTAAGACCTATGCAAGCCACATTCCACATTCAATTTTTTAAAAATCTGCTTTTTTAAACAACCCTAAATTCCATTAATATACATGTTAATTATAGGATTAAGCACATTACAAAAACTAACAGTTGTCAAAAAAGTTTTTTGAAATTTATATTGTTCTACTAAAAACTACATACACTATAGGAAGACAACATACTATTAGCTTTATTTGTCATGCTAATCTCAGTTTAGTGATACTTCTCTACTTCAATACTGATAAGGAAGAGGAAGTAAGAGGCAAGAAATAACTGGCAAAGAATTTACATCTTTAGCACTTTTGGACATCTACAAGCAGTTCAGGATGTTTTGCCATGTGGGAAGGACGATGAAAGGAGAACACAGTTGTGGAATTTGCAAGGACCTAAACAAAAATGGATAAATCAAAGAGTGACACTCACCCATAGTTCTTTACCTCTACAGTAAAAACAGAGACCTGTGGCATGCTCTGGTACTCCCAATATACGATGGTGTTCATGTTATAGGACTCAATTGTAACATTAGTTGGTATAGGCACTGTAAGAGAATAAAAAAGTAAAATGGACAATTGTAAGAAACTAACATTAATATTGGAAAACCTTATTGTAAGATGCCACATTAGTCAGATATGTATATTTGAAGAAAAGTAGAATTCACCAGGATACCAAAATTATTTAAATTAAGAGTAGATATCTAGAAGTTAATTTTATTGAAAAATCTATAGAAGAGTTCTGATTCATTTTAAATTATGGAAACATTGCAATATAAAGGAAACACAAGTACATCATGAAGCAATAAATTCTCATAATATGGTAGAAGTTTTATAATCAAATGCACTGACTACTGTAATAATAATCCTCATTTCATCACTAGAATTTTCAATATTCGATACGCAGATTGTATTCAACATTGATATGGTTTGGCTGTGTCCCCATCCAAATCTGAACTTGAACATTATCTCTCGGAATTCCCATATGTTGTGGGAGGGACCCGGGGGAGGTAATTGAATCACAGGGGCTGGTCTTTCCCATGCTAGTCTCTTGATAGTGAATAAGTCTCAAGAGATCTGATGGGTTTATCAGGGGTTTCTGCTTTTGCTTCTTCCTCATTTTTCTCTTGCTCCCACCATGTAAGAAGTGCCTTTCGCCCTTGCCATGATTCTGAGGCCCCCCCAGCCATGTGGAACTGTAAGTCCAATTAAACATCTTTTTCTTCCCAGCCTTGGGTACGTCTTTATCAGCAGCATGAAAACAGACTAATACAAATGTCTACAGAGGAACTGGCTACACTAAGGATGGCCAATTTCACTCTAAAGTACCACCAACCTCTCAACTCTACACATAATACTATTATGCCTTCAACACTTTTTCTATAGTACAGGAATAGATACCTAAAGATTGAACAATGGAGCCACACATTCCAGTTTCATAAACATTTTGCTTTCTGGGGTGTGCAGGGCTTTTTACAAAACATACCCAACATTTCTTCTTGCCTTCACTCTTTTAAACCTTTCAGAAAACATCTGTTGATAAGACTTGAAAGAGTCATGCAAGAGGACAGACAGAAGTCATTTTAACATCTAATCAGACACTACCAAAATCTAGTCATTAAAAATAGTCACAGGCCAGATGCGGTGGCCCACGCCTATAATCCCAGCACTTCGGGAGTCTGAGGTGGGAGGATCTGTTGAGCTCAGGAGCTGGAGACCCCATCTCCACAAACAACTAAAAAATAAGCCAGGTAGAGGCCTGTGCCTGTAATTTCAGCTACTTGGGAGGCTGAGGAAGATCGCTTGAGCCCAGGAGGTCAAGGTTGCAGTGAGCTGTGACTGTGCCACTGCATTAAGTTCTCTTAAAAAAGAAAAAAAAAAAAGGTAGTCATATTTCCCCACTGTTCGGTGTAAAAAGGTTGTTATCCAACACCCCTTGGAAAACTGAACACACACACTTCTCCTTTCTCCCTTCGCTTCTTTATAAATATGAATGTATACAGTTAGCGATGTGACCCCAAATTTATGGTTATTCAATCTCACCTAGCTGGAACATTCTATTAAACATGATTTACTTATATAATTAAAACAAATAAATAAATGGCAATGTGGACGGGAACAGGGGCTTCCAAACATAACTTATAATCATCCTCAAAAATTGTGAGAGGAGCAGAAGTTTCTATTTTTTCAAAGTGCCTTGGATGATAATGATGATTATTTATATTTATATCAAGCAGACTGCTTAAATAAGAAAAATACTCCCTGGGTCAAACATTAACAAACTTGGGTTCTTTCTTGGCCACACTGCTAAATACTTCAGATTTCCTGATCTTTCAAGTGAGGTGTTACTTTCATATCCCTAAGATATTTGCTTACTGATGAAGGGAAAATCTATATTTTCCCCGAAACAAAAATTCTAATATTCAAGACCAAACTGGTATATTGCCTTAATTTACAGTTATTTAACACATATATTATATTTTCAAAGCCGAACATGGATCAAGAGTTATTTAGGTAAATAATTGGCACTAATGAACCATTAAATGCTATCACCATTATTATTTTCTTTTTCTGATTATTTTTTCCTTTATTGCAGCAGTTCTCTGTGGGAAGTGATTTTGTTGCCCAGGAGACACGCAATCAATGTCGGTAGACATTTTTGGCTCTCACAACCTGGAGAAGAAATGCGGGGGGTAGGTACTGCTGGCATCTAGAGGGCAGAGACCAAGGGTGCTGCTAAATATCCTAACATGCACTGAACAGCCTCCACAACAAAAAATAATATAGCCCAAAATGCCAGTAGTGCCAAGGTTGAGAAACCCTGCTTTATGTTTACAATTTAAGTGTTCTTCTTTAAAAAAAAAATTTATGAGGAAAAACTAACTTAAAAACATAATGCTTTACAGTAAACCAGTATATTTCATGGCTCCCCTGAAACAAATGAATAGATTTGGTTATTGCCAAAATATCTAACTTCTATATTATTTACCAAAATGGTGTAATAATTTGGGCCAAAAGGTTAAGATTATAAACCTGGGAGGGTCTGAAGATTCAAATACTTCATACTACTAACTTGACCTTTTTGTGGTCAGTGACCAGACACCTAGTTTTTCTCCTTCTGCTTCCAGAAGCGCGGCTGAAGGCTGTTGGTACCTGCCATCTCTGGTTCTCTAAGCAACTTCCTTGTAGGTGATCCCAACAGCACTGTTCTCGCCAGAGTAGCCTTGGCTCTTTGTTTTTTGTAGAGTTCCCATGGCTATTCATAGCAGGGTATACTGAGGCTTCCTTAAGAGCGTCTTTTTTCTATCACATGCTTGCATCTCAACCTCCTGAAACAACTCAAATACTTCACAATCCATATTTTAGGTAGAAATAAAAGTCACTCCTCTTCACCTGGGTTCAATCAACATTAATATCAAATAACAATCACACATATAAACACACTTTTTCAACCAGAAAAGAGAGGTACTTGATGCTAAGAAAACTCATACTAGGGCCGGGCGCGGTGGCTCAAGCCTGTAATTCCAGCACTTTGGGAGGCCGAGACGGGCGGATCACGAGGTCAGGAGATCGAGACCATCCTGGCTAACACTGTGAAACCCCGTCTCTACTAAAAAAAAAAAAATACAAAAAACTAGCCGGGCGAGGTGGCGGGCGCCTGTAGTCCCAGCTACTTGGGAGGCTGAGGCAGGAGAATGGCGTAAACCCGGGAGGCGGAGCCTGCAGTGAGCTGAGATCCGGCCACTGCACTCCAGGCCGGGCGACAGAGCAAGACTCCGTCTCAAAAAAAAAAAAAAAAAAGAAAACTCATACTAAATCTGAGCCTTCCTTCAGAGGCCATTTCTTCATTTTGGCATTTTTTTGCCTCTTGAGAGGCTGAGAATTTTCAGACCAGGTGGTCCTGGTTTCTTTTTAACAGTTCTTCCCATGATTGAGCAGTCTCACCTGTTACCATAAGACCCAAGAAAAAACCAGGTGGCACTTTCAGCACTTTGCTTAGAAACCTCCTGAGCTAGATCACACAGCTCCTCAGACATTCTCTACTTCTGGTATCACTGAAAGCTACAATGTCACTCAGCTTTCTGCCACTACATAGCAAGGATCGCCATTCCTCTGGTTGCCAAGACTGGAAATCCTTCGCTTCCTTTTAAGCCCCATGCCTCCACCTTTTTTTTTTTTTTTTTTTTTTTAGATGGAGTCTCACTCTGTTGCCCAGGTTGGAGTGCAATCTCTGCTCACTACAACCTCCACCTCCTGGGTTCAAGTGATTCTCCTGCCTCAGCCTCCTGGATAGCTGAGATTACAGGTGTGCACCACCACACCCGGCTAATTTTTGTATTTTTAGTAGAGATGGGGTTTCACCATGTTGGTCAGGCTGGTCTCAAACTCCTGACCTGGTGAACTGCCCACCTGGGACTCCCAAAGTGCTGATATTACAGGCGTGAGTCACCGGGCTCCGCCTAAGGCCTTCTTTTTAATTATTCCCAATAGGAATGGCTTTATAATGGTATATACTCAACCTGAAATTCCTGTATGTGAGAAAAAGGCATATAAAAGCCAATCTGCATACCAGAGTATCAAAAAAAGTGCATTTGTACTTAGGAAGGGGCTATTGAATCACACAATGGAAAACTACAAACAGGAGGAGGCTTGTGCAGCATTAGATTAGTTTTTAATGTGAACCAAAGTATGTTTCCTATAATTTAAGTAAAAGCCTGATATGGTTAGACTAGGACAAGGACTTAAATCATAGCTTTTAAAGCAAGACAGACAGGTGGTAGGAGAAAAAGATTTCAATGATTTATAGAAAAAGAAATTACTACTAGGTTAAAAGAAAAACTTACACCCAAAAGATGTAACCTGTGGTTTTTAATGCTACCAGAGGAGAAACTACGTGGTTATGAGACATCTGCCTTTGTTTTGCCAAATATTACTTTTTGCCAAACATTATTTGCCAAAATAATATGACAGACATAAGCAGTTTTCTTAAGCTTCAGAATTTTGTAATGTGAGGTTTAAATTGTTATATATTCAGATTAAATTAATTAAGACTTACAATAAACTTCTAATATATTTATACTATGTAAATAAAAATATATGTAGAAATAGCAAAAGAGTATTATTATCTCTGGGGCTTAAGAAAAGATCTTACCGGAGTAATTTCATGAAATAAGATCGTCTTACAGATTTTCTCATCTCTTGAAAATGCCAAGATAGATAGTTTTGTGTAGTTCATGTTGCTTTTGGAAACGGGCTTAGAATTATTTAATGTATTACATCTGCATACTATCCGGAGTAAACTTTAGCTATTTTAAGATCTAATTCCCAGAACTCCCCTACAACTCACAGCTAAGAATTTAAGAAAACCAAACACAGGAGAGAAGAATTTGTTTTTCCTAACACTTTAATTACAATGCAGAAAAAAAGGAGGGCCCTGGTTAAAGCCAACTGTTTCCTCAGAAAGCTGATAAGCCAGAAGAGACAGGATATGAAAAAAGAGAGACAAAATAAAGGAGCAGTGAAGATCAGCAGGTGATACAGAGCAGTGCTACCGACAGGACAATAAGAATGTCACAAAGGACCAAAACATAGCAGTCGTGATAGCTCTGCAATAAATGTTGGTGAATGTAGGGTGGATGGCAAACTACAGATACCTGCAGTATAGTCTGAGGACACTGGCCATTTCCTCCGCATACGTGGGTGACAGGAACCAGGGCTGCTACCTGTGCTCCATCTTGTAACCACTAAAAGCATCTGTGTCTCTTCAAAAAACGACAGCCCGAGGAGTTCATCACCCATCTTAACACACTAGTGTAAAAAGACTGTATAAAAGTTATGTACACCTATGGTGGAACGAGGCTATGGACTCTACAGAAATCATCCGACAACCTGCTCACCAACCTCTTTCATGGAAGAGCACACTGAGAAGCATAGGAAGTGAGGATGAAGTAAACTATTGTTCTGGATTTTAAGTCATCTGACGCTACAACTCAAAAACAAATGTTTCAAATTAAAGCTTCTGGATCTTTTCTGAAAGAACAACCCTCAGAAAAGATCTAACACCTTCCCCATGTTAAAGATACAGGGACAGGAATGGGGACTGTCACAAAGGTTTCATCTGCATGGCAAACAGAACCAGCATAAGAAATCCACACCGAATAAATGAAAAGTACCAAATCAAGGCCTTTGTATTTTTGTCAGAATATATTTGATGACAATCTACCTCCTGAATGGCTTCCGGTGTTGATACAATGACTATTTTTCTTAATGCTTTCCAACTTTCACCTTAGCAAGGAGCCGCATCCCCCGGGTTTAAGCTGAGTAGGACATTTTGAGAATTCTTGCATGTGATGTTTCAGGTGTTCACTGAAATCTTCTAATTGAAATTTTTCTTTTTAAAGAGCCAGGCATAACACATAGTGGCCTGCAGTGAACTTGTAAGTAACTAACCTCTCCTATATTTTTCCCTCACACCACCACCAAGTTGGGGCTTACCCAATAAATATTTGCTCAGCCACTTTTCTGACTTGAAATTCAGGGCTTTATTCTTACTCCTATTTATCCAATTTCATCTAGTTGGGTTTGGGCTGGCATTAGTTCTGACTGGACCAGACCCATCTAGTCCCTGAGAGAAGTCATTTCTCAACACTAATTGTTTTTTGGACTAACTCATTCTGAATTGAGAAATAGTTTAAGAAATGAAAAAACAATGCAAGCTTTTCCAGTCTACTGAAAGAACAAACTATTTTTGTCTGTTGGAAGAGATGGAAGAATGAGTTAGATGCTGAGCCTATTTTAAGTTTCTCATACTGATCTGGTCAAGTTTGTCTTTTTAAAAGCCAACACAATTTCTCACATAAGACTAAAGGAATTTAATATTTAAAGATACAGTTGTTAAAATAATAATGTACATTATTGAATAATCCCTAAAATATTAAGTATTTACTACAAGACACAAAATGTGCTCACCTTTTTAATGCATTACCTCAGATACTCATCACATCCATCCTGTGAGGGAGACGATGTTATCATATATATTTTACCAATGAGAAAACAGAGCCTCAGAGAAGTTACGTAACGACTTGACAATATGCAAAGTTTTGTTGGTTTTAATTAAGAAAAATGCTTCCAACATCTTTGTGATCGTTTAATAAAATAAGGGGTAAATAACCTCCATATTTCAACTGGAATTGGAGAAGACTATTTTCTGGTGACTTCACAAGCATCTGCTTCAAGTAATTCTGCTTCAAGTAATGTTTCCTGATTTTATTACATTATCACAATTATGACCACCGCAAAAGTCGAACAATGTATTAAAATGAATAATTTCTTAAAAATGCACGAGACTTAAACAGATACCTAGTATTCTGATTACTATGCATTAGGATAATCTAAAATAAAGAAATAAAGATATCCCTTTAGTAAGAAAATTACAAGTAAATTCCTTTCTGTTAGGAATTCACTTCATTCTGGTTCAAACCTCATTCTGATTCTTTGTTCACTCAAAATTGAACCATTAATTACTCATCTAGTTTGTAAAGCAACTGCACTACTGGTATGCTGCCAAATTTTGTAAGACAGCTGTTTAAAACTATTACTTTTCTTTAGGTTTTCATACACACACACACACACACACACAGATGAGACAGAGTCTTGCTCTGTTGCCCAAGCTGGAGTGCAGTGGTGCAATCATGGCTCACTGCAGTCTCAACCTCCTGGGCTCAAGTGATCCTCCTACCTTAGCCTCCCCAGTAGCTAGGACTACAGGCACATGCCACCACACAGGGTTAATTTTTGTATTTTTTTGTATAGATGGGGTTTTGCCATGTTGCCCAGGCTGGTCTTGAATTTCAGGGCTCAAGTGATCCTTTTGCCAATGTGCTGGGATTACAGCCATGAGGCACTGCTCCTAGCCTAGGTTTTCTTTTATATAGAACCAAAATGTGGTCCTTTTCAAAGTCTGTATGAATCATGAATCAGAATAAAGTGAAAAAGAAAATTCAATACCCTATTCAATAAATATAATTAAAATGTATTATCCTGTGTATTTTGAATCTGGGAAATAACTATAGAATCCAAAGAAATAGTGAAAAATTTAAACAGTACTCAAGGCTTTATCCTAAAGTCAGATAATTAGTAGGAAGCACAGCTGATAAACTGTGCAAGGTCAGTGAAGAGCCTTGCAGTTGGTGTAAAGTCCAGCCTAGCTCTTCAGCTATTACTCAGAGTGGGACACCCATCTGGATGAAGAAAGCCAGTGGCACACCCTGATTCACTTAAAAATATATATACTACTTTTATGTGTAAAAGTGTATGAAGAGTGAAATACTACTGATTAAGTGGCACATACCGATTTCATTTTCACTTAAGAAGTATTAATGAAAAGCCCATGAATGTAACACAATACATTCCTAAACACTTGGATTTCCTGGAGACTGACTATATCATTATATTCTCTTGTCTGCTTCCCTGTTCTTACCATGCCCTCTCATCTAAGATGAACTTTTATAGAGTCAAGCCCAGCAACAGTAAGAATAAGGCTGGGAAGCTAAGCAAGAGCCAGAGCATTGTAGGTTTCTTCCGACTTTGGAGACTTTGTGTTTTAAATTAACTTTAAAAGAACAGGGAACACAACAAAATCTAATGCACTGAATAATGCACTGAAAAATCTAGAGAAATGTGTTAGAAATGCACTTTAAAAGGAGGGCTCACTAAAACTAATGAAAAGCAGGGCCGGGGTGCCTGTCTCTGCTAGAAGAGTCAGGAAAGGCTTCAAAAAGGTGACCCCAGTTTTAGAACCAGAGGTACAGAGACAAATTCTAAAGTTTCTGCAGAATACAGAAGGCTGAAGTTGATCTTCCCACGGGAGGCAGACAGGAAATCCTCCTCCCAGGGCAGGCTACAAGGACGTGCAATTGTGCACTCATGAGGGTTACATGCTTAGGAGCGCCCTGTACTCAGAAGGAAGGACCTGGCACTTGCTTTTATGCTATGCCTGAGCTAGCATTATCCTCTTTGCTGACATCCACTCAGAGGGCTACTAACTCTTCCTTCTAAATGTTCTTCTAACTGTCCTGTTCTCCACTTAAAACTACTACTCATTGACTCCAACTTAAGCAGCAGCCTCCTAATGGGCCTTGTGTTTACCCTCAAACTATTTTATAAGATGACTGGTCTTTCTAAATGGCATGTCTGATTCTGCATAAAATCATTTCCCTTTGTAATTGATAATCCAATGATGTCAGCATTAGTAAATAATGACTGACTTCAGCAAGGCATAGTGGGTGTATTATTTTGTTGGCTCAACACCTGTACTTCTTTCAGGCACGCCATTCCGCTTCTTCTGGTAACCCAACCTCACCCTTTACGAGAATGTCCTTCCCATGCAAGCTGGCACCTGAACCTAGCTGGGCAAATCAGAGCCTTTCCCTGGGATTTTGCTAGGATGGAGGAGGCTGCAAGATGTCAAAACCCAGAAGCTGTCAGAATCCATGATTCCTGCCAACTGTGGAAAGCTGTCAATGCCAACAGTCAGAAATAAGAAATGGAGAGTCCTAGCAGTTTGGGTTCCTGGTTCTAGCTTCTTGAGACCCAGCTGGCATCTCTAATTTTCTGTTTAACTCTGGTTTTTCTGAGACAATAAATTCCTCTTTTTGCTTAAGTTAATAAAGCTAGGTTTATTGCTGGTACACATAATATGGCAATTGATTATTTGGTTTGTACTTCTCCACCTAACCTATCTCCCCTTGTAAGCTCTCACACACAGTTTACAATAAAACGCTTAATATTCCACGAATTCAACATGCTATCACACCTCTGCACCTCAGTCTCTGCACCTCTGGTTCCAACACTGGAGTCACCTTTGTTAAGTCTTTGCTGACTTCCCTAAAAGAGACAAGCACCCCACCTTGCTTTCCTTTAGTCTGTGCCTAAGTGCAAGCTCTTACGGCAAAGTACTGCAACTGCCCATGTGGATGACTGACTTAAGCCTGGCAGAGCAGTTAAGAACTTGGACTCTGGAGCCAAACTGAGCAGCTCTCCACTGAGTGGCTATGACCTCTCTGCCAGTTGGGCAGGCCTCTCCGCAACTCAATTTCTCATCCATAGAGAGACAACGCCTACTCTAGAAGATTGTTGTGAACACAGAACCAAAACGTGGACCTTTCAAAGTCCTTATGAATCATAAATCATAATATAATAAAAAAGAAAACTGAATTGAAAAGGTTTACTGATTTCTCTGGAGCTCCTAATCACAATTACTCTGCACTTCAGAAAAGCCATCCTCAATATTTGTTTCCTAGGAAATGTCAATAAGCAGGTGGAAATAAAATGCTCCGAAGAACAAACCCAGACGAAGAGACCTATTGCCAAATCTGCAAGTGAGTGCCGGCAATCCACCACTTCCAGACTGAGACTGGCCACTTCTCAGCTGCCACTTACTTCTCAGCTGGCGACAGAATGCATACTCTCCTACCCTAAGCACTTTGAGTCTCCCCCGTAAGAAGTATTTAAGCCACGAACTGAGACCACGATGTCACATGCTGATCAGGACATTCACAGTCATGCGTCACTTAACGACGGAGATCCGTTCTGAGAAATGGAGAAATGTCCCCTTAGGCAATTTCTTCGGGCAGTAGCGCACTGACACAAACCCAGATGACACAGCCTACTGCTCTAGGGCATGAACCTGTACAGCCTGTCACTGCACTGAACACTGCAGGCAACCGCAGCATACTAGTGAGTATCTGCGTATCTAACCATAAAAAAAGTACAGTAAGAAAATGATATTATAATCTTATGAGACCACGCTGTCCCACATTGACCGGCTACGTCCTTCTGTAGCGCACAATCATATTTAAAAGTGGATTACAAGAGTCAGAAAACTAAGCGGCGTGATTTGTTGTGGCGGCAACCAGGGAACTGACGAGTGCAAACCACTGGGCCCCAGTCTCGCGACCCAACCTCGCGTCCCCGTCGCCCGCTCAGGGCCCGACGCAGGGGTCCCGAGAAAGGGTAACCGCGGAGAAGCAGGGCGGGGCTTCTCGGCTGGGGCGGATCCCGCCCTCCCTCTCGTCCCACCCGGCTGCAGCCCTGCCGCGAGCGACGGTACCTGAGGACGGCCCCAGATCCGCGGTGACCATCTCAGCCCTGCTCACACTCTGCATGACAAGGAGCAGAAGAAAGAGCAGAGCCATGCTGCTACCGACGGACGCCGGCTCCAACCCAGAGATACTGCGGGCCGGGCCCGGCGCGGCCCTCCAGCCTCCGCCTTGCGTCACTTCCGTCACCGGGGTCTGTGTCGGCGGCGGCAGGAGGCGGGACCAGGGCGTGGGCGGGGCCAAGTCCGGGAAGCCGCAGGAGGCTGACTCAGGAGGCGCACTCAGGAGGCGGACTCAGGCGCCGCACCCTGCCGTGAGCAGGGCGCCCTGCGGTCGGGACCTGGGTTTCTCGGTGTGGGAGGAACTTGAGTGCAAAGGTTAAGGTCTTTCAGCCTGGCATCCCATTCCGCAATTCTTCTTCCAGTTTTTTTCAGTATCCTGGGGTTGCGAAAGTTTGCATTAGGCCACAGCCGAGCCACAATCCTTATTTTACTAACTCCTAGACTTCACCTGGGTGTCTTGGAGCCTGACATTTGTAGAAAAGAAAGAGACTTCAAAATTCATTTCCAGTCCCTGCTTTTTCATTTGGGGAACCTAAGACTTAGCTAGTGAAGTGGTTTGTGCAGGTTCCTACAGCCCAAATCAAATGGGCTTGGCCAAGAACTACTTTGTTCTTGGAGAAAAAAACTGTTTGCATTACCTTCTCAGCAATTCAGTGTCAAATCAGTGTATTAGGCAGCCTCTCATGAAGAGGTCTGCTCTCTTGCCTCTCTGGGTTTGTCTTATTTTGCATCTCTCCCATTCCACTGCAGTCACGTTGCTAAATCATTCAGCGCTTGTGCTCAAACGTGCGTGTGTCTAATGATCTCACCTGCTTCAATTCTGAGTATCATGACCTTTTGTAAAAATTTTAAATTGTGACACACCCTCTCCTCCTCCTTACTTTCCCTCTACTATTTCTTCATGGCACTTTTCACCTTGCTGTACACTATAATGTACACCTTGATATTTGTTTTCTCTTGAAATGTAAGCTCCGTAGAGCTGACATCTTTACTTGGCACTCAATTAATATTTGTTGAGTGAAAGAGTGCATGATTACTAGTGTTAAGGAAAATTTTTAAAGACGGAAAATCCTTAAGGGATTATCAGCCTGATCGTTTTACTTGTATTAATAAATCCCTTAGCTCAGTACTTCTCAAACTTCAACGTACATGTGAACCTTCTGCGGATCTTGATAAAATGCAGATTTTGATTCAGTAGTTCCAATTCAGGTTGGGTGTTGAGATTTTGTATTTCGGACAAAATACACCGGGGATGCCAGTGCCCCTTTCAATAGGGCCACATTTTGAATCAGAAGAATTTAGCTCAATCCAGACTAAGTTTAGGGAGAATATTTTCTTTGATGCGTTTCTGATGTCCACTATACGAAAGACGCCTTCTAGTCATTGTAAGGATGCAAGGAAAAATAACTGATCTTTACTGTTTAGGCGTTTATGGAGTAGGACAAAATATGGTATCCAGCTTGTAAACATTTTTGTAGTACTCGTCACACACTGGGTTACCCTGGCAGTAAACTCTGAGGTCGAGATTAAGGTATAAGACATTGATTAGGGAGTGCTCTTGGAATAAAGCTTTGTGAAGGGGAGGTGGAGGAAGCAGAGCCTAGGAAGAAGTTGATCTGTGATGCCATCCCAATAAAGACTCCCAAGGGGCGCTCTGGAGTTGGGATGGCCTTGTAAAGGTCTGTAGAGTTGGTATGAGGGGCTGGGCCTTAAAGCCCAACACTGATTAGCCATTGAATACCATCTGTCCCTGAAATGGCACATGATTTGGGGTCTGTCCATTTCTTTCATGGAGGCATTCCCCAGAGGAAGACTGACGGCTGAGTGTGTCTACTAGCAGCACCCCTAGCATCAGGAAGGGGACAGAACCCAGTCGTCTGTTCCTGAGAGGAATCTGGGCAAGTTTCACAATCACAGCACCCACCACCCTACCTATCCTGAAGACTGTGCTAGTTAGTAATTTGGAGACTAAATATATTTATTAATTGGGTGAATATTATCAAGTGATACTGTGTGTGACCGACATGGTGAGACACTGAGATAAAGACCTGAGCAAGACAGACATGGCCCCTGCCCTCATGGAGCTTACTGCCTACTGAGGGAGATAGCTGTTAAACAAGGAATTACACAAGTACTGAAATTGTGATCATCATTCCCAAGGAGAGCAATGGGAAGAGATTAAAGGAGCATAACCAAGAATGTAAGTTAGTCTACGTTTTAAGGAAATTCTTTTTCTTTCTTTTGAGACAGGGTCTCACTCGGTCACCTAGGCTGCAGTGCAGGGGCATGATCATAGCTTACTGCAGCCTCAAACTCCTGGGCTCAAATGATCTTCTTGCCTCAGCCTCCCAAATAGCTGGGACTACAGGTGTACACCACCATACCTGGCTAATTTTTTTTTTTTTTTTTTTTTGAGACAGAGTCTGGCTGTATCACCTGGCACAGTCTAAGCTGACTGCAACCTCCACCTCTCTGGCTCAAGCCATCCTTCCACCTCGGCCTCCCAAATAGCTGGGACCACAGGGTTTTTTTTGGGTGCTTTGTAGAGATGGGGTTTCACCATGTTGCCCAGGCTGATCTCAAACTCCTGAGCTCAAGCAATCCACCCACCTTGACCTCCCAAAGTGCTGGGATTACATGAGCCACTTTGCCTGGCCTTATGCCCGGCTAGTTTTAAGATTTTTTATAGAGCTGTGGTCTTGCTGTGTTGCTCAGGCTGGTCTCAAACTCCTGGGCTCAAATGATTCCCCTGCCTCAAACTCCCAAAATGCTGGGATTACAGGTGTGAGCCACTGTGTCTGGATTTAGGGAAATTCTTTTTTAAGGAAGTTTTCATTTTGTTGTGACCTGAAGGATAAGGTAAAATTAGCCTGAATAAAGTTAAAAGATGGAGATGACCACAGACTAATAAGAGAGGTAGGAAGAAGAGCAATAAACTGTATTTTCGAATCCGATATAAAAATCTCATACAGCTAACACAGAAACAAATGAGCGGCGCCAGCTTTCCTTGATAAATTTCCAGTGCCTAATGGCTGGGGAAAATCCAAGTATACATTGGTCCACGCTAGAGCCTCGAAATAGTTTTTAAAATGAAGAAAACAAACTGGGGAGGAGCTTAGATCATTCTAAAGCCAAGTGTATACTGAAGTGCTACTCAGGAGCAAGGCCACATTTTGAAGACCACACTCACATGCCTTTCAAGTTAATAGGCCAAATAAAACAATTTAAGAAGCTAGAAATATGATCCAATGAGAACAGAGCCTGTGTGTGCAGCACAAACTCTGCATTTTAGCTCTGAGCACAGTGCATTTCCTTCCTCTTTTCTCCAAAGCAGAAATGTCTGCCAGCTTGAAGGAGACAGCATGAAGGTTTGTAGCTGTAGCATGTAGTTCTAAATTCCCCTGATTCGTCTGTAAATTATAGAGAATACTTTTGCCCTCTCACATTCTAGCCATGCCTTTACACTGTCCCTTATTTAACTTTGTTTATTCCATAATACTTATTATTATCTGGAGATTCTACTGGAAATTTAATACATCTATTAAATTTGAATTAAATATGAATACATTGTATATGTTAAATGTATGCATATATATATTTCACAAATAATTACTGAAATTGTAGTAATTGTTACCAAGGAGAGTAACAGGATTATAGGTGCATAAACAGGGACTTAATCTGAGATTTAAGAAAATGCATCCGTGTGCATGTGTGTGTGCATACATAGATATATGTATATACACACATAGAAAATTTTGTTTCAGTAGTCTCTCTCTTTCTCTAAAAAATAAATTTGTTTTCTTCACTGTCGGATCCCGAGCAGCTAGCCAAGTGCCTATTACTCCATTAATATTTATGGAATATTGATGATCCTGAATCATCAGTAGTATGATTATGATTAATATCCTGAATCATCAATGTCAGCATTGAGCAGCTGAACCAATGTCTGTGGCCACTTATTAAATAAATATATGATGAACAAAACAAGCTTGTAAAGAGGTGTAGGACTGAAGCAGGGATAGTTGAATTTATGGCTGGCTAAGCTATATAATTGGGTCACTGATAAGAATTTAGAGAGATATTTGGATATCATATTGGTACTCAACAAAGCACTATCCTCTTGCCTTGCGCTCAACCCTCTTCTTAGCTCTCATGCTGACATCCGATTGTATCGGACCAACCCCTGGCTTGAAGATGGTTATCCATAGACAATCAAGAATTCTAGTAGATGGCTTGTCTTAGAACACTGCCTAGGGTAGATGCCACATGCTGTGTGGTGACTGGCAGATACTACTCGTTAGCTGACTGCTAACAGCTCTTCTCAGTCCCCTTCTACCTTGCTGCCTCCCTACTGGAGAGGCTAGACAGGCTTATTACTCCCTTTCCCAACCTTTGTGGCAGCTAAGTGTAGGGATATGACATAGTTTTGGTCAGCAAAACACAAGCAGAAGTCTGTGAGGTATGTGTATGTGTGGTGGGCATTGGGGGTATAATGGGGGAGAGGATTGCAAAGCATTCTGTGAGAACTTTTCCTTTCTCATAGAAGGGGCAGATGCAATGGGAGAGTTTGCTGGCCTTGGCCCTTTTCCAATCTTCTTGACTTGAATGTAGATCCAGTGATGCTGGATCTTGGCATTTTGCAACCATGAGGCAACAAGATTGAAGATGAAAAGTCAACAGCTACCAGTGAAGAACAGGAAGATGGAAAGCCTGAATCATCGTCAGCATTGAGCTTCTGAACTAATATCTGTGACCACCTGCCTTTGGCTTATTATGGGAGAAAAAAATAAACCCCTATTGCTTTAAGTCACCATCAGTTCGATTTTCTGTTAATCGTGCAGTGTTTTTTTTGTTTTGTTTTGTTTTTTAACTCAGTGTCAGGCCAACCTAAATAGATTCGCTTTCAGAAAGTTGGAATGTAAACCATGATGGAGAAGAGGATGACTGAGTGGAAGCGAGAAAGGAGAAAAGAAGAAACAACAAACTCAAGTACAGGATGTAGAAGACTAGAATAGTAAGCAAAGAAGATCACTTGTCAAGGGGAGAACAAGAAGCCCAGCAGCCAGAGGCTTAGCAGAACTGCCATGTGCCCCGAATAGTGCTCCTTCACTGTGCTGCCTGGGCACTAGTTCATTGGTGAGGCTTTCCTCTTCCGACATTCCCACAAGTCTTCACAAACATCCCTTGCCACTAAAGGTAACCTAAATGTCTCTGTTCCTTGCAACTAAAAGAGCGCAATGGGACAGGTACAGTGTCTCACGCCTGTAATCCCAGCACTTTGGGAGGCTGAAGTGGGTGGATCACGAGGTCAGGAGTTCGAGACCAGCCTGGCTAACATGGTGAAACCCTGTCACTACCAAAAATACAAAAATTAGCTTGGTGTGGTGGTGCTACTTGGGAGACTGAGGCAGGAGAATGGTTTGAAGTTGGGAGGCAGAGGTTACAGTGAGCTGAAATTGTGCCATTGCACTCCAGCCTGGGTGACAGAGCAAGACTCCATCTTAAAAAAAAAAAAAAAAAAAAGCGCAATGTATTTCATTTCTAGCCATGAAATTTTTAGCCATTTCAGTATCATAAAGGGCAGTTACCCTATTCTTTAGAAAACATTTTGCAATATCACACTAAACACCAGGCTGAAAAAACTGTTGCTAAAAAGAACTGAGTAATCTAAAGAAGCATGCAGTTTGTCCTCAGAGCCTCACAGTTCCTCTTTCAGTGCATCTTCCCCTCCAGTCTCCGTACTTCCTTCACCACACACCAAAGCCCAGTGACTTCTTGCTGCTTCTCAGAAGCCCAGAGTCCTCCTACTTGGAGAATACCAAAAACTTCCCTAGCTCACAAGGCTTCAGCTGAAGGCCTCTCTCCATCCTTATCTTTCATCAACATCTAGGTCAATGGTTCTGTATTCCATAGCAGATGCTCTTAGATGACTCTGGGTAATGATAGATGAACAAATTGAACAAATTAATTTATTGACATCAGTATTTGATAACCATTTTGGAGTGGACACTCCTAGATATTTTGGCATTCAAACAGTTCTTAACTAGCAGAACCAGTATGTCCAATGGTGACACTGGAGGTCTTGACAAGAAAGAATACAATAAGATACTTTGCCCTGGGCAAAAAGGTCTTTTGGGTGCCTTTCAAATCATGGTATGATGGCTCATTTTTCAAAAGGCAGGGCATACCTTATATAGTTACCACAAACTAGCAGCTCAGAGCCTAAAGTCAGTGAACAGATATGTTTTGTTCAGCCGGCAGAGAGAATTCCATTTTTATTGGTTCTAGGCAGGGCATGTAGTCTTGTTAAGTTTTAAGTATCTATATTTAATGTGATTATCTTGAATGCCAATACTAGATTTCTAGAGCGGAACACTTTTTTTTTGTTGTTTGTTTTTGTTTTTTTACTTACAGCAAATTATTTAGCCAGCTCTTATCTCTGGAGCTTTGCAATGAGACCCAGTTGTACATGTAGGCTGCACATGTCATTCTATATGTAATGGTGTCTACTGTAAGTGAGGACACCATACAAAATGAATCTGGGCATTTATATAGGAGAAAGGGCCAACTTTCCCCTCCCTCTCTGAGAAATGACGAGAAATCCTTTGTTCCCTGGTATAAACACATTCTCCTTGGGAACAGAAAGAAAGATTCTGGGCGCTTAGCTTTTGGAATGTAAATAAATTTCCCCACTGGAAAGATGAGACTAGGGTCTCTGGCTTTGCACCCCAGGAGATGTCTCCATGGTCCTGGGGGTTTAATTCTTCCTTGAAATGAAAAGACGTGTACCTTTGGGGAGGTAAATTTCTCTGGCATTCTCACTAATCACTTTGAAGTTAATGCCAGGCTTGTCCTCTTAGCTCAGATTCCAAGATTCAGTAAAATGGGCTCAGAAAACCCCAACTGTTCAGAAATGTAAAAATATTATCTCTGTGGCCCACAGTTCCACAGTTGAACCACATGCTTACCATCTCAACTGTCTTACACTCTGCAGCTTGATTTTTGTTACCTTTTTGGTTCTTACGTGTAGGCATTTGTCAATGATGGGATTTAGAACATGCTACCTGAAAATATGGTACTCAGGCATTTGGAGAAACAGCAGAACTGAGAAGGTGACTCTCTGACTTTTTCCCACACTTCTCCCCTGAAGCGGGTTATGAAAGAAATCTCGGGGCCGGGTGCAGTGGCTCATGCCTGTAATCCTAGCACTTTGGGAGGCTGAGGTGGGTGGATCACCCGAGGTCAGGAGTTCAAGACCAGCCTGGCCAACATGGTGAAACCCCGTCTCTACTAAAAATACAAAAATTAGCCAGGTGTAGTGGTGCACACCTGTAATCCCAGCTACTCAGGAGGCTGAGGAAGGAGAATCGCTTGAACCTGGGAGGCAGAGGTTGCAGTGAGACGAGATCCCGCCACCACACTTCAGCTTGTACGATGGGAGCTAGACTCCATCTCAAAAAAAAGAAATTCATGGGCTTTTGTCTGAAGGAGGTCACAAGGCAACAGTACAGAGTGCCCTTTCTATATCAGGAAGGAAGGAATTTTTTTTTTATCTCTGATGACACAGGGACACAGAGAAGTAGCTCAGAAGCATGCTTGCTAAATTCCCTTCATTTTATGGCCATTAGATCACAGCCTTTTGTCCTCCAAGCACACTTCTGCATGGCTGCCCACTCTTCATCAAAACTCAGTATAAAAATCACTTACATTAAATACATTTATATGCACTTCTCTTGTTAATCTGTCTTTTGTTATAGGTGCCTTGGCCATGAACCTAACAATGGGTGAGAAAAGAATCTCTTCTCCCCTACATCATCAAGTTATAACCACCAATACTTTGGTCAAAGAACGTATACTTGCTAACATCTAGACCTTTAAAAAGAGAATTGAAATACACTCCGTTTGTATGAATGAAAAATTTATAATATGTCTTTTCAGACAAGAAATCATCCAAAAATGAAAATGTAATTTCTTACTACTCCAAATTACATAGAGGGTAATTGTATCTGCATGGGAATGTGTCATCTGAGAAATGGGTTCATTTTGTCACAGAAATCCTAGCTGCTGGTTAGGAATGAGCAAGACAGTCTTTGGTCAGTCAGGCATTTTGTGAGTGAGACTGTGCAGCACCGTGATCAAGCTTGAAGCCCCTGAGGCTGGACTGCCTGCGTTCAGGACTCCCACCACCAATGCTTCATCATGTGATCTAGGACAAGGAACTTGTCTTCTCTGTGCCTCAGTTTCCGTACTTGTAAAGTGGAGATAGAATAATGTATAGAGCATAGGATCTTCGTGAAGGTGAAATGAGATAATTATGAAAAATCTGTAGTCCTCTGCCTGACAAGTAACATTAGCTGTGTTATTAGATGAATGTTAGCTGTGTTATTAGATAAGTGTTAGCTGTGTTATTATTTGCTACATCACCTCCCTGCTCCTCTGTGATTTAAAGAGAGCTTATTCTCTAATAGCAAATGATAGAAAGAGAGAGGGAGAGATTTGTAAACTAAAAAGGGCATCACAGTTTTATTTCTTTGACTTGTAATGGAAGTTTGGACCAGCTCTGACAAGAATGCCACAGGGAGCAGAGAGTTCTACTCAAAGTGGTGGGGAGTGGTTAGAAAATTTTTTAGAGTAGGAGGAGACCTTTGAACTGAATCTTGAAACCACTTTCTACTCTCACTTTGGGCTCCTAGAAACCACCAAATAGTGGTAGAGAAAATAAAACAGACATTTTTAGAAAGTGTGTATTTTCCTATCGACTAATAAGCAATGACTGTATTTTTGAAAAGCGTGTTTACAGCTTTCGATTCCAATAATTGCATGTGACAAATCTAAGCATGGTCAGCTTGTGCTTCTCCTGGCTTTGCCTTTTATTAGCTCCTGCACTGGCCAGCCACAGTTATTGTATGTACCTCCATCCTATTCCTTAGTCATTTGTGGTTAAGTGTATCAGCAGTCTGATAGAAGACTGTAAGAGCTTACTTATTAAGATCAAGATAGAATGAGGGCAACACTATTCCTTAGGCCAAAGCAGGGAGGAACAATTTAACTGGGACCTATCTGAGGACATAAGCGTATGTTTTAGAAAACTACACCAAAAAGGAATAGTTAGGATGGAAACATGACAAAAATGTGGAGTTCAGGGAAGCAAAATTTTTTAGTGTGTTCCCAGCAGCATCCAAGAGAAAGGATATCTTTTCCTGATAATGCACATGTCTAGTCCCTTTGTCAGGGAATGCAGGGGTTAATTAAGAGTATGAGAAGCCTGGCTGGGTGCAGTGGCTCCCAGCACTTTGGGAGGCCAAGGCAGGAGGCTTACTTCAGGCTAGGAGTTTAAGACCAGCCTGAGCAACATAGAGAGACTACGTCTCTACAAAAAATAAAAAATAGCCAGGTATGGTGGCATGCACCTGTAGTCCTAGCTACTGTGGAGGTTGAGGTGGGGTGATTTTTTGAGGCCAGGAGTTCCTGGTTACAGTGAGCCATGACAGCACCACTGCACTCCAGCCTGGGCAACAAAGTGAGACCCTATCTCTAAAAAGAAAAAAAAAAAGTGTGGGAAACCAGACTCACTGGGTTCAAATCCCAGCCCCATCATTTAATAGCTTTAGAACACTAGGTAAGTTATTATATCTCTGTTTGCTGCACTTTCCTCGTCTGTAAATTGGGATTCACAGTAATACTCACCTCAATAGAGTAGATGTGAGGGTTCAGTGAAGGCATATGAGTTGTTCAGTGCCTGGGACAGAGAACATGTTGGATAAATCATGGCTAGTACTTCTCTTTGCTCCGCATTGTCTGCTCACATTTTCATTCTCTTTCGTCTGGCCCTGAATCCCAGCACACTTCACACACAAGCCCACTCCACTTTGACATTCCTGACTTTCACTTTGATTATTTCATGCAGCTAAAGCTGAGACTCAGACAGCTGGTGTTCAGCAGAATCACCTGCTAGAGCTCCTCAGAGTGCATAGGACGAGCAGATTAGATAATGGTAACAAAATGTTGGGGGACTTCCTAACTGCCATGAAATGGACAGGAGCCCTACACAGGTGCTGAGCCACATCCCCTGATTTAAACTGGACTGGGAATCTCTTGAGATGACCTTGAGTCCTGCCTGCAATTGAGACTCAGGGACATAAACACAGAAGTGAAGTATGACAGAGAGAACAGTTGGCCTCTGGAAGAAAGCCACTGTGGGAGTGAAGTGTGGCAGGGTGACCCATTCTGGGCAGCAGCACCAGGCATTAGTGAGGGCCAGTGATTCCGGTAAAGTGTGAGCTGGAGCTTGGCTTTCCATCAGTTGTGCTTTTATTCCCATCCCAAGTGTCTGTGCATTTAGTAAGGACAAGTGTAGATAACATGTCCCATTTGTGGTCTAAAACCTTTCAATGCATTTTGACACTTTCACTCATTGTGATGATTCCTTAAGTTTTGCTTGCTCAAGGGAGAATTAAAACAAACAAACAAACACTATATTTTCCAGACCCCCCTTATATCTTGGGTATGGACAAGTGCCTACATTTCTTTAAACATACATGACAAGACTTCAGTTGGAAGGGGGTTGGTGCAGCTGCATTCTGGTGGTGGTGGTGGAGTGGGGGTAGTGGCCGAGATCACCACATCCACATTGCATTCATCCTCCTCCACTTAGGCCACTTTCACCCCGTTTTCAAGGGAGACAGCCACACCTGGCTCCTCATGCTCTTACAATTTACAGACTAAAAAGATGGGTTAACGAAATGTGCTGGATCTTCAGCTGGGAAAGTTGAAATACTAGAGGTGGGGCTGGGGAGAACTGGGCTCTAAAGTTGGCCTTTGAGGCAGGTAGGAAATTTTCCAGAAGGTGGGAAAACAATCTCTGACCAAGCAGCATCTCTATCCCAGGGTCCTCATCTGACGTACTGTCAGGTGGGTGGTAGTGCCATGGCATAGGCTGGGGGTGGTGGTGAATGGAGGGATTCTGCTCTCTTGTTTGATACAGTTGTTCAGAAGAAGTCAGGGGCTGTGGTCATATATATATATGGAGGGGGAGAGAGAGAGAGAGAGAGAGAGATAAAGATAAGGCAGGGTTTCAGAACCCCTGCCAGGTGGCTGGTTTGCTGGGCAGTGCTCCAGTTCTGGTGAGAAATGCGAGTGCTAATAAAGCCGAGCAGGCTAAAGTTCTAAGGATCAGGGACCCTTACCATGGAAATTCCAGAGAGGCTGGGGCTCTGCAAACACAGCAATGCTAGAGTGGGGCAAAGGAGAGACCACACGTAGGACATCGTGTCTATATTCTGAGCCACCATCCAGCGGGAATGGGTCTTGAAACCATAGATGAGACTGCCATTGGGTCAGGTGTAAGACTGGTTCAAATGGGTAAACATATTAGAAGCAGGGATGGCTTTAGGCCTGATTCGCACAGCTCCACCTTTCTGTGCTTTGTTTTGTCCCTTCCTCATCTTAAGGCTGACTTCCCTCCTGGTCACAAGGTAAACTGCAGAAGCCACAGAGCCCAGATGCTCCTCCATCTCACGCAGAGGGAGACGGGACATTTGCTACAAATTTCACATGGACTACCTCTGATCAGTTTCCTTGGGCAGGGAATTAGGGGCAGTAATGGCTTAGGTCTGGATTACCATTGTGGTCCCTCCTGGAGTGAGGGGTGAGGTCTGCTCCACCCAAACCCCATGACTGCTATGCAGTTGGGGAGGGCTGGGACGGACATTTTAAGAGACACTCCTATAATAGTTCAAGAGGAATCTTCAGACTCTCCTAGGCTTGGTCAGAAATCACTAGCAGCATAGTCCATTAAATCACCAACTAAACTTTTGAAGCATTGTGCACGATGGTATAAGTCGGGATTCTCCAGAGAAACAGAGTCACAGGATGTGTATCCGCAGTGAGAAAGATTTATTTTAAGGAACTGGCCTACATGATTATGGAGGCTGGTAAGTCCAAAAGCTGTAGGGTGGGCCACCAGGCAGACACCAGAGAGCAGCTGATGTTGCAGTTCGAGTCTCAAGGCTGCCTGCTGGCAGAATTTCTTCTGTCGTATTGCAGTTTTAGGGCACTTGTTTCTGAGGGGGGCACCTGTCTCTGAGAAGGAGGTAAGGACTCTTATAGTACCAAGTTCCAAGAGACAGGCCTGGTAGTGCAAGAGAGGGTCTGACTACCTAACCACATGGTTGAACTTGCTCCCAACTGCCTCTGAGTGGCAAAACTTCCAGCAAAAGGCACATTAGTTGGAATCTGCTTTAGGAAGAAAACAAATGGTGTCCAGTATAGTTTTCATATACACTCCAGGCTTGGTACCTTAGGATGATAGGGCATCTGATATAGAAGAGAAGTTAGGGAGGTGAATTGAGCCCTGAACTTGCCTAACAGGACACGAGCTCTGTTTCTGACTCAGTGAGGGCAAAGAGAAAAAAGCCCCCCCATTCCTGAAGCCATCGTCAGCTATGCCCAACCTCATGAGAAACAGATTCTTTGTTTATCTTTCATCGTTGCCTTAAAATTATCAGCTACTGAGTAGCTTTATTATTAAATGGTTATTGCGATGATGATTGTATTAAATTTTAGTTATTTTTATGTTTCCTTTAGGAAAAGGGAACATAGTAGAAATTGATCTCGTTTTCCCTGTCAAAAATAAAATTGAGAGGTTTTGAACTAGAACTTAGAGGTTTAAAAGCTGTAGCAATGGGCTTCTTTTTTAGAAAGCGTTAAGTTCTAATCATTACTTCATTATCACTTCAAAAGATTTGCTTTTTCAGCTCTGTGGTTAGAAGTGTGTTAATGTCTCAGCAGTGAAGATGAGTTAGAAATGTTGTGTTTTTTTTCAGCCAGAACACTCGCGGTGAACATTGCTTTTAGGTTCAAATCCATGTGAGCGGACTCTTCTCTAAATGGAAGATTTTGGAACTGAAATGGACTGGACATACAATCCATTTTTAAGAGTCAAAGATTTTGATTTAAGAATCAGTAAATCTGGTCCAGTTTGTAGGTTATGAAATGAGATAGACTAAAACTTTTGAAGGTGTTTTAAGAGTCTAGGCTTTCCTTGTCCACAATGATGACCACTAGCTACATGTGTCTTCTGAGCACTTGAGATGTGGCTAGCCTTCACGATGTTGAACTGTAAGTGTTAAATACATACTGGATCTGGAAGACTTAGTACAAAAGATGAAAGTAAAACATTTCATTAATGTTTTAAAAATATCGATTATACATTGAATGATCATAATTTGAATATACTGAGTTAAATAAAATATATGACCAAAATTATTTTCACCTACTTCTTTATACCTTTTATACTTATTTAATGTGGCTAATAGAAAGTGTAAAATGATATATGTGACTTGCATTAAAATCTGCTGGACTAGCACATGATGTCCTTCATGTTTGTCATTTTGTCCTCATACCTGTGGTCACTGTGTTGGCTTTGGGGTCTTCTGCTTGGTCACTGCAACAGCTGCCGTCTGATCCTCGTTCATTCTCAGCTCAGCTCCATTGTCTGTTCTTTTTGGCCTAGTCTTCCTCAGTAGGCAGGTCATTGCAGTGCCTCACACTGAGAGTGACTGCAGCGGGAAGTGTTAGGTTCCAGATCCTCTGTCTGGCCCTCCTTTGCACCACTATGAGGCTTTGAAATTATAAATTGTTTTAGTCCAAAATTGAAATTTGTTGGAAGGCTGTGGGGGCAGAAATAAGCGGAATCTTACTGTATGCACTTTTTGGTATCTAGATTCTTTTGCTAAACATCCATGCTTTTAAAAAGTATTTTTGATATTGTTTTTAATTCATTCACATTTCAATTTATATCAGGGACTCCAAAGGTTGGGCCTTGGGAAAGGAAGCAGGAACTAGAGCACTATGGGCTACGGAGTGATTGTTTTATTGTTTTTCTGTTGCCATGTCCACGGTTAAAGAAGCCACTGTACAGCTTCTGATTTTTACCCATGAATCAGTTTCTGCTACATGTAGAGAGTGACACTTGTCACAGCCTGGTTTTGTTTTGTTTTATTTTATTTTATTTTTTGTGATCTCACTCTTGCCCAGACTGGCGTGCAGTGGTGCAATCTCAGCTCACTTCAACCTCTACTTCCTGACTTCAAGCAATCTTCCACACTGCTTCCCTAATAGCTGGAATGACAGGCATGCGCCACCACACCCAGCTAATTTTTCTAATTTTTGTAAAGCTGGGGTTTCATTATACTGCCTAGGCTGGTCTCAAACCCTGAGATCAAGCCATCTGCCTGCCTCAGCCTCCCAAAGTGCTGGGATTACAGGCGTGAGCCACCGTGCCCGGCAAAAGGTTTGGAGACAGCCTGGTTTTAAATCAGAGGTGTCCGGCTGGGGGACCCTGGTCTAGGAACTGTATCTAATTTTTCTGTTCATCTTTCACACTGCAGCTGACCTGAGCCTATGGGCTACCTCTCAATGCTGACTTCTGATGTAACAATAGTAACAGGAACTCATCATTGTGTGCTGTACAATGTAGGGAGTGCTTTTAAACAACCATTGCATTATTGGATTCCCACAACTGTAAGCAGTAGGCAGCACACCAGTGTTGTTTATTATCATTTTGTAGATGTGGTCACAGAGGGGCAGACCAACTAACTGATCTTCCCCCAGTCCCAAGCCAGGTGACTGAGTTGGTCTGTCCTGCAGTCAGGACTCGGCCGGGTCTCTGAGTCTCCTTCTACTGGTGCACATTTCCTGGTAGTATTTTCCTCAGGGAAATCCTTTTGGCTCTGACTCCTGAAAGAAAGCTTGTCTTCTAAAGTTGCCAAATAATCTGGTCTGCTTTCAGTTGAAGGTACTTTGAATCGTGGGAAGAGGAAAGGGGAGAGCTGTGTTAAAAAGATGAGTCATTGCTTCAAGATTGAGGAAGCGAGGATTTATATCTTGGGGACTTTTCAGGAGGGGGATCAGTGTTTCTTGATGGTAAAAACAAGGAAGTGGAGGAAGGGAAGAAAGCACACACAAGTATTTATTTTCCCTTCTCTCTTTGAATGCATATTCTTCCTATTATATTTTCCATTTGCCACATCTCTTACTCATTTTAACAACTTTTTGTTAAAAATACCTATTGGTTAAAAATTATTTTTTATTTCTTAACATTGCAGTTTGCTTTCTATATCATGTCCTCAATTGATTACCTCTGTGTAAGTAGCTGGTACGCATGTATTTTTTTAGGAATCCTTTCTTACTTATATTCAGATGTGGCTTTAACTGGACAAACCCCACCGAGGTTCATCACTCTTCTTTTCCTTTTCTGCTTGACGGTCCTCTTTCTCCTCCAGCCATCCATCCACCTGCAAGAACGGGCTATAAAAGGTGTCCTTACTTCCTTGACAGGAAGGAAGTGGCAGTGAGTTTTTTGAGTTTTTTCACCAGTGGAAACATGTAGATGAGTCATATTTATAGCTTTTTTTTTGGCCCAGGCTGGAGTGCAGTGGCACACTCTCTATAGCCTAATTCTTCAATGTGTACACCTGTTTAGTAGGCATTTCATTGCCAACTTTTCAATGCTTTTATGGGTATTTAGTATGATCTGTGTGAATCTGGAGGACTGGTTAGTATGTTAAGTCCTGAACTTTTAAAAAGAAACTTGGTTTCTTGCTCTGTTGGAATGAATTAAGTTCTCAAGCAAGAAAATAGATTAATTAATTGGGCAATGTTAGTTGTGGGCATAGTTTTAGGAAACTTCTAGGATCTTTAAAATATCCACTTCTGCCTCTTTCTGGGACGAGAACTATACTACTTTTTCTTAAAATCACTTTGAGTGAATTGTAATATACATACAGAAAAGTGCACATACGTGAATATAATTATTCATTTTCAAAAATTGAGTATATCTAAGTAACCAGCAGCCCCTAGTCCTCCTTACACTCCCTGCTTTTCTTTTCTCTTTAGCCTCCAGGGAACTCTTGTCCTCACTTCTAATAGCAGAGCTTGGTTTTTCCTGTTTTGTACCTTATATAAGTGGAATCTGGAATCTTACTTTATGTAATCTGGTGTTTAGATTCTTTTGCTGAACATTGATTTTTTTTAAAAGTATTTTTTAATACTGTTTTCAATTTATTCTCATGTGGAAAGTCTAGAACACACAGGGAAGTGTGAGAAAAACCTGAAAACCAGTAAGCATAATCTCATCACCTATAGAGACCTAATATTATAATTTTTGGCTATTTCTTTCGAATACTTTTTATATGAAATGTTTAAAAAATTTACATAGCTAAGTGTGCTGTGTATTTAACTTTGAATTCTGTCTTATTTTGGCTTAATATTATATTTTAGCATTAAAAAAATTATTGTTATTGTTATTATTTTTAGTGACGGATCTGCCTCTGTCACCCAGACTGGAGTGCAGTGGTACAATCATGGCTCGCTGCAGCCTCGAACTCCTGTGCTCAACCAATCCTCTGCCTCAACCTCCCAAGTACCTGGGACTACAGACACATACCCCCATGCCCAGCTAATTTTTAGAAATCTTTTTAGAGATGAAGTCTCCCTACTTTGTGCAGGCTGGTCTTGAACTCCTGGGCTCAAATGATCCTCCTGCTTCAGCCTCCTGAGTAGTTGGGATTACAGACATGAGCCACATGCTTAACTCAGCATTTTATTTTTCATCAAAGACTTCATAAACATTTGAAAAGGCTGAATATTGTCATTTTATAAATAAACCATCACGTACTTACCTATTCCCTTTAGGGTGAACATTTAGACGGTTTCCAAATTGTTGCCAAACTAGTAATGTAGTGGTTGACATTTTAATACATAAATATTTTGTTTGCTTCCCTTTTTACCTCCCCACTTCCTTCCTTCACTTTTTCTTTTTTCTTTCTCTATTTTCTGTCTTCCTTCCTTACTGTAAATACTTATCATGTGCCAGTTAGTGTTGTAGGTACTAGGGAGAAAGCAGTGAGTAAACCAAAGTACTTGCCCTTGTTTGCTTTCATGATTCTAACTTACTTCTTTCTTCTTCTTTTCTTTTTTCTTTTTTTTTGAGATGGAGTCTTGCTCAGTCACCCAGGCTGGAGTGCAGTGGCACAATCTCAGCTCACTGCAAGCTCCACCTCCCGGGTTCATGCCATTCTCCTGCCTCAGCCTCCCAAGTAGCTGGGACTGCAGGCGCCCGCCACCATGCCCGGCTAATTTTTTTTGTATTTTTAGTAGAGGCAGGGTTTCACCATGTTAGCTAGGATGGTCTCAATCTCCTGATCTTGTGATCCACCCACCTCGGCCTCCAAAAGTGCTGGGATTACAGGCGTGAGCCACTGCGCCCAGCCACTTCTTTCTAAAATCAGATTTATTGAGGTATTATTTATATTTGCATGCAGTAAAAAGCATCACTTTCAACATACATTTTATGACATTGACAACATATGCAGTCATCTAACTACAACCACAATCAAGTTATTTCACAAGAAGTTCCCTTAGGTCCCTTTGCAGTCACCTACCTCCACCCACCACCAGCCCCTAGTAAACGCTAATCTATTTTCCATCTGTACAGGTTAGCCTTTTCCTGAATGCCATAGAAATGGAATCATTCAAGACTTAGCCTTTTGTCTCCATCCTCTTCCCTTGGGATACTGCTTTTGAGATGCATCCGTGTTGTTGCATGCGTCAACACTTAGTTCTTTTTTATTCTAGAGCAGGCTTCCATTTTATGGATGTACAACATTTTTAAAAGATTGATCTGTTCACCAGTTGGTGGTCATTTGGGTTGGTGATTATGAATAAAGCTGCTGTAAATATTCAGTTTTAGACATTTCTGTGTGTGGACACACATTATAGTTTATTTGGGCCAGATACCTAGAGTGGGACTGCTGGGTCATGTGCCAAGAATTTGTTTTACTTTATAAGAAACTGCCAAACTATTGTCCAAAGCGGCTGAACCATTTTGAATTCCTGCCAGCAGTAAATGAGAGTTCCACTTGCTCTGTGCCCTTGCAGTAAAATATTATCAGGTTTTTAAAAGTTTTACTTTTTTCTAATAGGTATATGAGCTTATATTTTATTGGAAAGCATCTGTTCTTTGCCCAACTTAATCAGTGTTGATATGTTTCAGTCTCTCACACTTCCTTATAGATTAACAGAGACTGGATCAGTCCCTTAAATTTTGATGATTAGAAGGGGCCTCTTGGAATTCCTGTGAGTGGCAATTCTAACTGTGGATTCTTTGAAGTTAAGGCAGACCTTCGGGGTTGACAAGTATTAGGAGTGTGCTGTATATCAGGAGGGTATGTTTGTGCACTGGGGTGGGGAAGTGGGAGAGGAAGGCCCTTCATTACTATGTTTCTTTTAAGAGCCAAAGAACCTGGGAAATTCCCAAGGAAAGTTTTGTTCCCAGATGACTAAGCAAGATGGGTTGCTGCTGATCATAAACTAGGAGACACCTTGGGGCGGTACTCAGGAATCCAGTCCTGAAATAATAGGGGCCTGAACTACGTTGTAATATTGGTAAAGGCTGGGTGTGATAAAATAAAAAAAAAAAAGTATAAAGAGGGTGGAAATGATAAAAGGATTATCAGAATTAATAGCTGAATATTGACATGAGGGTAAATAAGGAGTTGACATGCTTGAAGTTTCACATTTAAACAGTAAGGAGAAGGATCCCAATAGTACAGTGAAACAACATTTTACAAGTCCCTGTCTTGCTAAATCCAATGGTCAGGCACTTTCTCAGCTGCATTTTACTTGACCTACCAGCATATTGACATAGGCTAACTGACGCACAAGAAGCTCCCTTCTTCTTTCCCCTCTGAATCTTAGGGTACTGTTATACTTCCTCTCGATTCCTTTGTTTCACTGGCTGCTCCTTCTCATTCTCTTTTGGTGGTTCCTCCTCATCTTCCCCACCTCGAGATATTTACATCTCTAGCCCAAACCTTTTTCTCAGACCCCAGACTTGCATATCTACCTAGCTACTCAACACTTCCCCTTGGGGGTCTAATAAACATCTCAAATTTAACATATCCACGACCAAACTCTAGATCTCCATAACCCCAAGCCTGCTTCTTTCAGTCTTCTTCTCTTCTTCCAAATGCTCAGGCGCAAAACCTTGAGATCACCTTTGATGTTCCTCTTTCTTTTATACCCCACATTATCTCCATCAGCATATGTCTCTGGCTTCACCTCCAAAATTTGCCTGGAATCTGACCATTTCTTTCCGATTCTACTGCACCATTGTGGGTCAAATCATCATTATCTCCTAACTGGATTCTTGCTGCAACTCTCTGTTTTTGTTCTTGTCCTCTTAGATCCATTCTAATGGCAGGAGCCAGAGTAATTTAAAAGAAAAAACAGTCTGAGCTTGTCATTTTGCTGTTCAGAATCCTTCAATGGTTTCTTATCTTATTCAGAGTTAAAGTCCTTACAGCAGTTAATGGCTAAAAGATTCTACAGCAATTGACTTCTTGCTACTGCTCTAACCCAAGACTGGCTACATAATTTGCATTTCCCAGTACCAGATGAAATGCGGAGCTTATTATTAAAAATATTATGAAACATTTCAAAGTGCTGATGACAGAACATTAAACAAAGTGCAGTGCCCTTCTACGCCCATGGCCTTCTGTGACTGCACATTTGCACGGCTAGTCCTGCTCACACCTCATCTTATGCCATTTTTTCTTTTGCTTTCTCTGCTCCAGTTGTAAGGCCTTTTGTAGATTTCTTGAACATACCAGTCAGGCTCCAACCTCACATTCTGTTTCCTGTTCTTGAATTGCTTTTACCTAGATATATGTGTAATTAATTTCCTCGTTTCCATCAGGAGTCTGCTTAAATATCCATTGATAAACAGGGACATTGGGAAGGAGCTGTTTGGGGCATAATCGATAATATAATGGCGTTTAGGCCTACTTATAGACTCATGGAATTGTACAGGGTAGAGCAGAGAGCATTTAAATGTACTTATTTCTAGGATTAAAAGAACCGCGGACAAAATAAATTAAATGCCTGCCTAAACTTACATACTACCTGTTATGAATTGAGAGCATGGTATTCAAAATAGAAATTCTCAGAAGTTAAGGATATATGGCTCACGCCTGTAATCACAGCACTTTAGGAGGCTGAGGCAGGCATATCACTTGAGCTCAGGAGTTCGAGACCAGCCTGGGCAACATGGTGAAACCCCATCTCTACAAAAATTAGCTGGGCATGGGCCTGTAGTTCCAGTTATTTGGGAGGCTGAGGTGAGAGGATCACTTGAGCTCAAGAGGCAGAGGCTGCAGCAGTGAGCTGAGATTGTGCCACTGTACTCTAGCCTGGGTGACAGCGCAAGACCTCAAAAGGAAAAAAAAAAAAAAAAAGAGAGGAAGAAATGAAGGATACATGATGCATACATGGAGGAGTAGTGTAGGATTTGCCAAACAGCACCAGTCGTAAAGTCTTACAGGTAGGCAATGTTCTAATTCTAACATACTCATTTTGGGGAAGTGTTTTTAAAAGCAATAGTTAAAATAAATGAAAGAATATATAGAGAAAAGAGCGAAGGCTTCAAGCCTCTTCTTTCCAAAATATCCATAGCTATAGGGAAAGATAATTTGCTAAAAAAAAAAAAAAAAATAGAGCTTTAATTATGGAATCAGACAGATATGGTTTTGAATTTTGGCTTATTCATTTATCAGCCATGAAACTGATTCTCTATGCCTTATTTTCCTCACCTGTAAAAGGTGGATAATAATAATAACTTTTCCATAGGATTTTGGGAAGAATGAATGGGCTAACCCCTGTAATGCAGTTAGCAGCTTGCACATAAATCAGTGGCATTTCATATTTTGGTAACTTACAGGAAGAGATATTCCATACCAGAAAATACCTCAAGCCGCATTAAAAAAAATTGTCCCTTTTTCCATAGTCCTAACTTTGAATGTAACATTTTTAGTTGTTGCTTTCTAAAGACATGGTTGTTTATGCTATAACTGTTTGTGGTTTGGTTGAGGGGAAGTTACACTATGTGCTTTATTTTATGCTGACCTTACAAGAAATTTTCTCTGTCATTCCAAGGAACACTTTTTTTTTTCTTTTTTGAGACAGAGTTGCCTTCTGTTGCCCAGGCTGGAGTGCAGTGGTGCAATCATAGCTTGCTGAAGGCTCAAGTTTCTGGGCTCAAGCAGTCCTCCTGCTTTAGCCTCTTGAGTAACTACAGGCATGCATGACCATGCCTGGCTAGCAATCCCCCTGCCTCAGCCTCTTGAGTAACTGCTTCTACAGGCATGTGTCACCATGCCTGGCTAACAATTAAAAAAAATTTTTTTTGATAAAGAGTGGATCTCACTTTGTTGCCCAGGCTGGTCTTGAACCCCTAGCCTCAAATGATCCCCTCACCTCAGCCTCCCAAAATGTTGGGATTACAGGGATGAGCCACTGAGCCCAGCTGGAGCACAACTTTTTTTTTTTTTTTTTTTTTAATTAAGACAGAGTCTTGCTGTGTCGCCCAGGCTGGATTGCAAGGGCACGGTCTTCGCTCACTGCTGCCTCTGCCTCCCAGGTTCAAGCCATTCTCCTGCTTCAGCCTCCCGAGTAGCTGGGATTACAGCCATGTTCCCCCACACCCGGCTAATTTTTGTATTTTGAGTAGAGGCGGGATTTCACCATGTTGACCAGGCCGGTCTCTAACTCCTGACCTCAGGTGATCCACTTGCCTTGGCCTCCCAAAATGCTGGGACTACAGATGTGAGCCACTGCACCCGGCCAGCACAACATTTTTGAATAACCTAAAGTATGGTTTAAAATGGAAATTTCTGGGTATTGAGAAAAACTAGGGTGTTTCTGAATTATTGTTCAGCTGTACTTTTTGTTTCGAATAGAACAAGAAATGCTTCAGATTGGCAGCCTGTTCTTATTATAGAGACTAGAATATGCAACATTACTTATTTCCTTCACTTTGTCTCTAAAGTGAACCCTTTAATTCTTATACTGGATGTTTCTTTATCAAAAGCTGGATAATGGCTTTATTCTCTATTATTTTATACAAGGATATATTTAGGGATAACTTTTCAAAAACATCAGCCATAGTTATCAAGAAAGAGAGGCGACAAAGGTTCTTATTCAAATTCCATTAACTTTGACATTCCAGAAGATATGAACTTTAGATTTTGGAAAGATGCTCCAAATAATTGTTCTATCTGCCACTGAAAAAATCTTCACTATTGACTCATTATCTCTAGGACATGAGTCACTTTTCTGGTTATGATTTATCAAAACCAGAAAAAAATATTCAACCTAGTCTTTCTCTTAGTACTCCTGTACTGCCTATTAGAAATAGCTGATCAGGATGTGGGACACACATTGCGTTATATTAGCTTTTAGTTTTCTTTGCTAACTGGTAATGAAGGAGCTCTGTATCTAGCCAGAGATGGCAGTGCGAGATTGTGCTTATTTGTACAGTGTCTGTGGTACATTAGTCAAATATATGAGGGTTTATACAGAGAATTAGGTTGGCTTCCTGGAAGTTCTTTTTGCTTGTAGATTATCCTGACTGGCTGTGACAATTGCTATTGCTGTGTGTTTGCTGGAATTTACCAGCTCGTTGGATCCCACAAGAGAGCAAAACAGGAAAAAAAAAAAAAAAAAAAAAAAAAATAGAGCTTTAATTAT
>NW_012119376.1:7987720-8043479 GCF_000951035.1 Colobus angolensis palliatus | reverse complement strand
AAAAAAAAAAAAAAAAAAAAAAAAAGATTAAAGCAAAATTGAATGTACCAGCTCTGTGCTGGGAATACTTGTGTGTTGAAATGAAGGCGTACCAGAATCAACTTTGCCTTGGTTCATGGTCCAGATGAGGAGTCACCACTGGCCGTAGTAGAGCTAAGATTCAGATGACAGCTCTGCTTTTTTTTTTTTTTTTGGTCATGTGCTTCTAAGGAAATCATAAAGCTTTAAGCACAGGGATTGTGATCAAAAAATATAATTAGAACAAGAATCAAAGAAATACAAAAATTTAAATATAATTAACATTCTCATCTCTATTTCACAGATACTGGTGCTTCATTCATTCTTCATTTCTTCCTTAGAAAAATATTTGTTTAGTTTTACTCTAACTCTCAATACTTCTTGCCCTAAATTCTCCCATGCTATGCACAGATTCAGGGCTTTGAGGATTCTACCCAATTCATGAGTATTCTACCCAATATTCCTAATATTTTGCTTGCCACTTTCAGATTCTTGAATATTAAAATTCTTGCCACTTTTTCTAAGCCTTCCTCAAGTCTTAGTTCTAAGGTAATTCCCGGAGGATCTCATTCCCTTTGAAATTTGAAAATTGGAATTTCTTTATTATTCCTTCCACAGGGAAGTGAAAGAGACAATTGCATCTGCCTATGAAAGGCTTTACAGTTTCCCTGTTAAAGCTAATATATATGTAGTTTAACTAATTAGAAAATCCTCTCTCTTTGTTCAGCCATAGCTCCAGCTTTATTATTTCCCTGATGTATACTAAAGAGTCCCTTCACAGTTGCCTCTCTCAGAGGGTGGATCTAAAGAAAACACAGTTGTGACAAACTCTAACTTTAAAATGTATATTTAAGCAATTATGATTTAAGCAGTAAGATTTGGAAATAGAGAAATATGTGCTATCACTATACTGGCCCATTTTACCATAAATACCATAAAAGCAGAGACAGTACTATATATTTTACTTATTTATTTATTACTGTCTCTCCCTATAATTTTGTGTGCTTTTATTAATTTCTGTATGCTTAGCACCTAGAATAGTACTTGGTATATAAAAGACACTGAAATCTTTGTTTAATGAGTTAATTAGTGTCTTTTTCTTCCACTGTAGCTCATGTAACTATTAAGGGTCTTACTATGCGGGTATTGTGTTTAAAAGATGGGTTTGAATGAGAGATGGGGGTTCCAAACAAGAAAATCGTATATTTTAGCTATTATTCCCTGAAAGGTATAATTATATGATGGTTATGTCTTATCTTCTGTATAAGAATTCTGAGTAGGAAAAATAAATAATCTGTATTTATTTTATATTTCATACAAATATAACATTTTGTTACAAAAAATAAATTGATACAAGGGTTGGAAGTTCTGGATCCCAGTCCCAGCTCTCTCCTTGATTATGTCTGGGTCCATAAGCATATTTATTTTTACCTTTCTGGATACAGTCTTGTTAACAGCATCATCAGGTTGGGCTAGACACTTCCCACTATCTTCAGTCTTGCTATTCCCACTGCACCCTGGTTACCTATCGATTTCTCCCCACTTATGGCATTATATTGAACACATCTGCCTATGTGTGTTCCCCTATTTGATTTGAGAAACTTGGACTCTACCTCATTAAAAAGTAATGGTTACTGTTTTTGAGTACTATCAAGTGCTATATTCTACCTATTGTATGTTACTTAGAACATCATTAAATAAGTATATCTAAGTTAATTTTGAAGAAGTGAAAATTTAAGACTTTGAGAACTTAAACAACATGCACCAGGTCTGTAAACTTACGAGATTCCAATCTCTGCTCTAACCCCAAAGTCTCTGCTCTTAGCCCTCTACACTACATTCTACTTCTTATCGACAGGATGATCATCATGTCCTGAACACTTACTAAGTGCCAAATATTTATATATTGATTATAATCCTGAAAATAACCTCACACAGTAGACATGATGATTCTCAGCTTACATCCTATAGGCCAGGTAACTGAGGCACAAAGATGACAAGTAATCTCCTCCCCAGCCATACAACAATACCTATGGGGTAGTCTGGTACTTCTTGTTGCAAATTATCTCAAAGCTAATTGATATTTATGCTGTCTTTCACCTCCTACCCATTCATGTTCCCTTTACCTTTAGCCAGCACCTTAGCTACTTGGGATTCTTTATATGATTGAATGCTTTTTTTACTTGATTGTCTTTCTTGTTTTTTTTCTTTTTCTTTTTCTTTTCTTTTCTTTTTTTTTTTTTTTGAGACAAAGTCTTGCTCTGTCACCCAGGCTGGAGGGCATTGGCACAATCTTGGCTTACGGCAACCTCTGCCTCCTGGGTTCAAGCGATTCTCTTGCCTCAGCCTCTGAGTAACTGGGATTACAGGTGTGCACCACCATGCCTACTAATTTTTGTATTTTTAGTAGAAATGACATTTTGCCATGTTGGCCAAGCTGGTCTCGAACTCCTGACCTAAAGTGATCTACCTGCCTCGGTCTCCTAAAGTGCTAGGATTACAGGCATGAGCCACCACGTCCGGCCCTTGATTGTTTTCAAACCTTCATTCCTGAAGTGTCTGAGCCCTTGGTGGGACTGCTTCGGTTGTGTTGTTCTGTTTTACAAAATGTATCACTCAATACAAAAGTCTTGACATACATTCCCTGCCTCCAAACAGATTGAGACAGGAAGAATAAAAAGAGAAAAGCATGCGAATTTTATTAATTTTGCATTCACATGGTGATGTTCACAAGAGAGGGAAGTCTCAATAAGTGGCCAAAGTAAGATGCTTTTGTGCTTTTTAGATAAACAACAATAAATTTGTGAAGAAATGACAGGAGAAAGGGGATCTGGCTAGGGACAGTAAATTCTAGGGGAGTCACTAGGAGATATTTGGAGTATATAACAAACTAGTGGAAGACAAGGGTTACTTCCAGAAGTTTATTTACCTAGGCGTGTTGCAGCACCAAATCTCAGTCTCCAGTGAGAAGGAATATTCTTTTACCCAGGTAAGGAGAAGGCAGCCCTCCCAAAAGAATCTTTTTGGCTTGCTACATGCAGGAAAAGACTGGGAGACTAGACTTTTTCTGAAACTGTAATTTTTCCAATGTTTTTTAGCTCAAAATATACCATTTTTTTATATTTGGGGATGATGTTTCCTTCACTTCTTCACCGTAGAAGCAGAAATTCCAAACACCTCTTTGAGAGTTACCCATTCTCTGGGTGTCTTCCATGTATATATGAAATATACATGTTAATAAATGTCTGTTTGTTTTTCTCTTATTAATCTGTGTTTTGTAATAGGGGTGTGTTTCTATTACCTATTGGGGTTTTTATTTTTCCCTACCCATTTCATTCACCAATCAATCTAGAGACAAGCTATGTAAAACAATTGATAAGTTCAAGAGAATTGCACATGGCTCATCAAACATCCTGTTATTTGCCCAAGAAGCTAACACATTGCTGTTGGCTGTTGTGTGTGCCTGGGAGAAGGGGTAGAGGCTTACATCCCAGCTTTTGCTTTTCCAAGTATGCTTTAGGAGTGAGTGTGTGTGTGCTTTCTCGGCTTGGAGGGTTCTGATGTGAGGTGAGGTTCGTTTATTATGCCCCCAACACTCCTTATCCTGTTTCTCAGGGGACCTTTCTGAATCTCACCTTGCACAGGCCTTCGCTACCTCCTGGGCTATCATCTCCTGGTCCCAAGGGATGGCCTGGGTGGGACTGGGGGAAGAATGATCAGGAAGCAGTCAGTCTGCCTTGCCTACTGTTACTCTTCTCAGTGACCTGGTTTCAGGGTTGTCCTGATGTGATGCCACAACCTCTGACAAGTGCTATAGACCCTGGCTGGTGATGATCCAGCAGGGCACACGCGGTGGAGAAATGGCCACCACCAGAAAGCTCTCCACAGTTCGTCCCCGCCTGCTGCACCTGTGGTCTCTTTTGCTCCAACTCTGGCATACACGCTTTTTTTTTCATCTTGTCTGGAGTTTCTCAGATTCTTTATGTCCTGATCCATCATCCACTTTATTTTCACCATGACATTTCTGGGCTCAGTTTGGGGAGGAATGATGGCATTGAGCTTTAGTTCACCATCTGGTGAGGAACTGGAATCCTTTGTGCATCTTTATATTCCCCTCCTTAAGATGCTTAAGATATGTCTTAGAACAGCAGTCCCCAACCTATTTGGCACCTGGGACAAGTTTTGTGGAAGACAGTTTTTCCATAGATGAGGGCAGGGGATGGCTTCAGAATGAAACTGTTCCACCTCAGATCATCAGGCTTCAGATTTTCCTAAGGAGCATGCAACCTAGATCCCTCACATGAGCAGTTCACAATAGGGTTCGTGATCCTATGAGAATTGAATGCCACCCGCTGATCTAACAGGAGGTGGAACTCAGTGGTAATGTTCGCTGCCACTCACCTCCTGCTGTGCAGCCTGATTTCTAACAAGCCATGGACTGGCACTGGTCCATGGCCTGGGGGCTGGGGGCGTCTGTCCTAGAACACTGACCTGGACTGCCTCACCAAGTGTAGTGTGAAGGACAAGTCTGTTTGGGAGGGAAAACTATGTTAGAAAAATATAAATATAAAAATATAATATGCTATACTTAAGTTAGTATAATTTAATGCATAATAACTGCAAAGTAAATGACCACTAAATAAATAAGACTTTGGATGAGCAGTTGGAGTAGGCTGCACGCCACTGTCACAGCATTATTTCTCGGTGCTGCAGCAGTTAAGCGCAGCCTAAAGAGAAGAACAGATTACGAAAGGTTGATTTGAACAAATCCTTTAATACATTTGCTTGTTGTTTTGGATTTGTTATTTCAAAACTATTTTAGCTTCTCAATTTTGACCCAAACACTATTAATTGTTTGTGAGTGAGCTTTGTAAAACTGAATGCAGAAGTTTTGATTATGAGGCAAAAACTCTCTCATCCTGTTTTAAAGAAGATCTACATGCCCTTCTTGGTGATATTCTAGGAAGCAAAAGGAGAAGTGCTCTCTGGGAGATGAATTTCACTACCCTTGTTTTCCCCCTCCTTACAAGATTGGAACAAATTCCCATTTATTTAGCAAGCAAAACATACTTTATAATTTCCAAATAAGGAGTAAAGTTTGCCATGTACACATCTGGAACCTGTGCATCTAGTCTCAGTTTACCATAAATAATGTTTGTATTCTACAAATTCACCAGAAAGCTCAGTTTTGAGTTGACTTAATTCATGAGAAAAATGAAATAAAGGTAACTGATATTGATGACGGTTTAAGTAAAATATTAACCATTCACCCCAGTATGATTTCAGGTTCTAGCTTGTTTGAAACTAAATCACCATATGTATCAAATTAGATCACCAGAATTATTTAGTGTAACTCTTTGTAAAGTTGCCTTTACTAATGTAACTTAATCTGCCTTATTTGAATGTCTTTGGCATTCTTGAATGTTGATATGAGAAATGGTCCTATGGAATTAAGGTTTCTGCATCTTTTTAGAAGTCTCTGTTGCAAAAATTAATAATTCTGCAAGAGCTACCATTCAGAGAGTACATCGGATGTCCCAGGCACATGTTTACTAAATGTAATTCTCACTATAGTCTTCTAGGTGTATATTATAATCCTTACTTTACATATGAAGAAACCCAAGCTATGTTAAACAACTTACTCACACCTAATAAGTGCTTGACACAAGATTCAAACCCAGGTCTGTCAGATCTGTAAGTTTGTGGCCTTAACCAATGTTTTATATTGTAATTATGCTATATGTGTAGAATTTCTCATATAAAATGGTAAGAAATTACCTGCAGAAGGGAGGAATTGCATTGTAGAGCCAGAAGTCTGACTGGGATGGCAAGCTACAATCAGAACAATCTTTGGCACATGTGGGCTTGCCTAGAAATTCCCAGATTCCATTTATCAGAAGCTGGATAAAGGCTGGACTGTGGTCACCCAACCCTGCTGGAGACTCAGATTGTTCCTGACTTGGACATTAAAGGGAAACTTAGTTCCATGGGTAAGGATATCTATGACACTTAGGTAACCACATGAACAAGAGCTTACCTTTGACTTCAGGGCTTTCAATGAGCCATAGGTTAAGAAATCCTTATCTAAACCATGCTAGTTCCCAGTGTTTCTTGGCTTCTGGGAAGCCCTGTATCAAATGAAATACTCAATTCCAATATTTTCCTAAATGTTATTAAGTTCTTCTTGCCCTCTAAGTCAGTAGACTTCAAACTGTGTTCCACATAGTTCTTTGAGTTCCACAGGCCCTCTTTTAGCGTGCCCCACTGCTTGAGGAGAAGACGCAAAGGATGGAGCTGTGGGCAGGCATCCTGCCCCATAGTCCAAGCTGCTTCAAGGCCACAGGAGTGAAGGACATTAGCTCAGCTCCACCACTGTCTAGTGATTTGATTTCTTTAGGCCCCAGTGTCCTCATCCATAAAAAGGTACTAATAGTCCTATTTTGGGGTTTCAGTCATGACAAAAGGACTAAATGCATGTGTGACACTCAGAACCCCATCTGACAAAAAGCAAGCACCCAGGAGTTGTTAGTCATTATTATCGCTTGACTGTGCTTTTAAATACAATATTTTTTATAATCAAGAACACTGAAACAAAAAAAAAAATAAGGAAAACCACTTTGTCTATGATCTTTAGACTTATTTATGTTTAAATTGTTTTTTTCTGTTTAATTTTTATTTATGTTATATGTTATTTTCACGTAAATGGGATTTAATTCATTCCCAGTCTGCCATTTTTGATCTACCCAACTACCTCCTCATAAATGGTCAGTGTCATCCCTGACTTCCCAGTGAGAAACTTGGAAATTGCCTTTATTTCTTGGCTGACAGATCTGATAAATGAGTGTTAAAAGGAAAACTTTAGCTAAAGTAAATTTAACATAATTTAATTGAACAAAGAACAATTTGCAAATGAAAGTAGCCTCCCGAGCCAGAGTAGGCTCAGAGACACACCAGTGCAGCTGCGTAGTGTAAGGAGATTTATATACAGAAAGAGAATAGGAAGCACAGAAAACGGAAGTGAGGTACAGAAGCAGCCGGATTGGTCACGGTGTGGCGCCTGCTTTATTTGAACACGGTTGAAGCGGTTGGCCCTCTTTGATTGGTCAAAACTCAGTGATTGGCACAAGAGTAGGTTACAGTCTGTTTACAAATCCATTGAGGTTATAGTTCCCTAGGTATAGAGAAGCCTTTAAGCCGAACTTAAAATACGTAAGGAGACAGCTGTAGGCCAAACTTGATTTAAGCTTCTTTGCCCCTTACTTTGCTACTGGCTTCAGCTGCGTCAGGTGCTCTGTGCTTGAGACAATTTAAGATTGAGACCATTTAAAATACTTTGCGGTCCTCTTTGCAGATGAGAGTGTATTAGTCTATTCAGGCTGCTATAACAAAACACAATGAACTGAGTTGCTTATAAACATTAGAAGTTTATTTCTCTCAGTTCTGGAGGGAAGTCCAAGACCAAGGCGCTGGCAGACTCGGTGCCTGGTGAGGGCTCTCCTCCTGGTTCACTCTTTCTGTGGGCCTGTTTTATAAGGGAGCTAATCCCATCCATGAACACTTCACCCTCATGATCTAATGACCTCCCAGAAGCCCCATCTCTTAATATCATCACCCTGGGGGTTAGGAATTCAACATGTGAATTTCAGGGGGACACAAACCCTTAAACCATAGCAGGGGATACATAGAAGTAGAAAAAGATAGATAACGATGAAAGAAGAAAAACAATGGCGATTACTAGTCGTTTGATTTTTTTTTTTACTTTCCTTGCTCCCCCTTCCTACTTTTGAAACATTTTAAAAATTTTCAATGAGAAAAGAAAAGCCCAAACATTATTTATTTTATTGTATTTTTTCCCTAGTAAAATATATCATGCATACAAACTGGTATAAATAACGTACATTCACTGTTTTAAAAAGGAGGATGAAATGAGCCTCACTGAGTGTAATCTTGGGTTTGCCCTTCACCTGGCCCCCTCTTCACTGCCTCACCGGTTCTGGGCTGTAGGGAGAGGATGCCTATGGACACCATCTGCAGCCTCCTTTGCCTTTCAACTTCCAGTTAGTTCCAGGGCCAATGGAGTATTGCATTAAACTTGTTTTTCTACACACTGCCCCTACTTTTGTACACAATCCCTTTCTTAACCTCTCCTCAAATTAACTTGAGGTTTCTATTTACTTCCTTTGAGGATGCAACCAGCTCCCCCTGGGCTGGGCCGGGGGAGGCTCTCCCTTATCCTGGGGAGAGGTATATACCAGTTTAAACTTTGTGTTAATCATTCCTTTGCTTAAAAAGAACTAATGTCATCATAGAAATATGTCAAAATGTATATTGTTTAGTTTTGTCTTTTTTGACTTATGTAAATGGATTGATTTAAAGTCTCCCTCACTTGTGTTCCATTTTTTTCCCTTTGCTAATTTGGAAATTACACATTCTGGCTGGGCTCGGTGGCTCACACCTGTAATCCTAGCACTTTTGGATGCCAAGGTGTGTGGATCACAAAGTCAGGAGATCGAGACCATCCTGGCTAAAACGGTGAAACCCCGTCTCTACTAAAAATACAAAACATTAGCCAGGCACGGTGATGGGCGCTTGTAGTCCTGGCTACTCAGGAGACTGAGGCAGGAGAGGGGCGTGAACCTGGGAGGCAAAACTTGCAGTGAGTCCAGATCACGCTACTGCGCTCCAGCCTGGGTGACAGAGCGAGACTCTGTCTCAAAAAAAGAAAAAAAAAAAAAATTATACATTCTGTGTCTAGGTATTTAATAGTTATTTTAGAAACTTTAATGTTTACATTTAATTTAATAAGTCTCAACTTAAACTTTTACCTTCCCTTTAAACATTAGGGTCTTAGAATGCTTCAGCTCTGATTACCTATCACCCAACTGCAATGCTATTTTTATTCAGTATTTTGGCTCTGCCTAATTTTTAAACTTGCAAAAAGTGGTCACTGTTGATATTATTATTTCATGCCATCAGTGATTCCTTAGATGGAGCTGGGTGTTACAGTTTTCTTCACTCATTATTCCATTTTGCATCTGAGATATTTCTTTGGGATCATTTCCCTTTTTCTTCAGAGGTTCTTTAGTGAAGTCTGTTGCTAGCAAAATCTGTCTTTGTCTGCAAATGTATTTTATTCTTGTTCTTGAAAGACAGTTGTACTGAGTTTTTCTTAGTATTTTGAAGACAATGTATCACAATCTTTTGACTTCCACTCTTGCTTTTGAGAAGGCAGCTGTTAATCATTGATTCTTTGAGGTGAATATCTTTTACTTTTAACTACTTTTGGATTTTCTCTTTTCAGTGTGTCTCTTTGGCTTGTTTGTTTTAATGTATTGTCTAGAGATATAGGTATTTTTTAAAAAATCTTGTTAAATTTCCTTGGACTCAGTGAATCTGAGAATTATCTTTCATAAGTTGCAAAAGTTTCTCATCGAATTTCTCTCTTCAAAAACATTTCTCCTTCATTCTGTTAGCTCACTCTGAAAAACTGATTAGATATATTTTATGGTTTCTCATTCTGTGCCCAAACCTTCCAATCTCTCTTTCCCAGTTTTCATCTTATCACCTTTCTGGCTATGTTTGGGTAATCATCTGTTTGGTTGTGGCTAATCTGCTGTTCAATACATCCAGTGAATTTCTAACTTCAAATATTAATTTTACATTTTCTATTTTGGTATTTCAAATCTGCTTGACCATTTTAATAGCCACTTATTTCTCTATGTCATTTTTAATTCCTTCTATTATTTCTTTAAACATATTAAACACACTTATGAAACATCCTGTATTTGTTAAGTTCATTATCAGTGGGCATCAGGGGTTTCATTCTGCTGTTTTTCACTCCTGTTAACTCGTAGTTATGGTAGCTTGATTCCCTGATGGCCTGAGGTCATGACTTTCAATTCATCCTTTTGGAAAATTTTTTGTGGGAAATCCTCGATGTTTGGATTTAAAGTATATTCTCCCAGGGCATATATATATATATATATATATATATATATATGTGTGTGTGTGTGTGTGTGTATACATATATATATATGTATGTCTAATCTACTGTTCAATACATCCAATGATTTTCTAACTTCAAATATTAATTTTACATTTTCTATTTCAGTATTTCAAATCTACTGGACTATTTTAATGGCCTCTTATTTCTCTATGTCATTTTTAAGTTCTTCTATTATTTCTTTAAACATATTAAACACATACATATGTGTGTATATATGTGTATGCATATATATATATACACACACACACACAATTGTCCCTCAATATTCATGGGGGATTGGTTCCAGGATATCCTACAGATACCAAAATTCACAGAGATACTCAAGTCCCTGACGTAAAATAATGTAATATTTGCATATAACCTACACATATATCCCCCTGTATACTTTAAATCATCTCCCTAGATTACTTATAATGCCTAATACAATGTAAATGCAATGTAAATAATTATTATACCGTATTGCTTAGGCAACAGTGACAAGAAAAAAGTCTGCATATGTTCAGTACAGACACTACCATCTATTCTTTTTTCTAAATAATTTCCATGTGCAGTTGGTTGAATCTACCGGTGTGGAACCTATGAATGTGGAGGACTGACTGCACTTACTTCTGCTAAACATGTTGGTTATACTATCAACCTGGAGATATAACACTAAATTTTCAGCCTGGGGCTTCAATTTGGGAACACAGATGATGTGAATTTTGTTGCAAGCCAACGTAAGGATCAGTTTATGGAAGGAATTCTTTGAAGTGACTCTTCCTCTTTCCCTTCTCTTTCCTCTCCCTGTCTTCTTTTCTTCTTTTTCTCTCTCTCATTCTTTCCCTAAATCCTTACCTTCCTCCTTTCTTCTCTCTCTCTCTTATCCATCCTTCCTTCTGACAAAGACTCACTCTTTTGACCAAAACTTTAGTCAGGCTCCTGAGCACTTTCTGACTAGGCCCAACCTTGGGCTTCCTTCCCTGTCCATGTACAATCCAGTGTGAGCAAGGATCTTGCTAAGTCAGCTTAGCTCTAGAAAATCCCCTGCCTTTGCTATCTGAGCCCCCTCCATATCTGATCCCCCTGGCCTGCCTTCAGCAATTATCCTGTTAGATCAGTCTAGGCAGAAACTCTTGTCCTTGATGTTTCCCCTGAGTAATTTTCAGTTCACTGATCCCCACTCTGCTCCTTGGTTAAAAATCTCCACTTATTCTTGTTGGAGTACGAGTTGAGCCAAATATCTCTTGTAACTGGAAGATCCTGTTACAATGCTCCCTATACCTATGACCATGGCTCCCCTTGAATAAAGTCTGCCTTACCATCTTGAACAAGTGTCACAAATGATTGTATTCTTTGGCCCTCCCTCCATCCCTCCCTCCCTTCATTCCTTCTTTTCTTACCTTTTTCTTTTCCTCTTTCCTTTTTTTTTTTCCTTTTGAAATGGAGTTTTGCTCTTGTTGCCCAGGCTAGAGTGCAATGGCATGATCTCAGCTCACCACAACCTCTGCCTCCCGGGTTCAAGAGGTTCTCCTCTCTCAGCCTCCCAAATAGCTGGGATTATAGGCATGCACCATCACGCCCAGCTAATTTTGTATTCTTTAGTAGAGATGGGGTTTCTCCATGTTGATCAGGCTGGTCTCGAACTCCTGACCTCAGTTGATCTGACCACCTCAGCCTCCCAAAGTTCTGGGATTACAGGTGTGAGCCACCGCACCCAGCCTCCTCTTTCCTTCCTTTTCTTCCTGATTTGAGGTTATAATTGGCAAGCAGTGCTAGCATCGGTCTCTGCAGAATGGGTTTCCATGTTCCCAGTTATTCTCTCTTTATGTTTTGTGCAGGGGGCTTTAACCTGACTGATTTGACTCCTAGACTACATGCCCAGGCCACCAGGATGAAGACGATGCCCTCAGCGTAAATACCACTCCAATGCTGTTCTTTGGGACCTCTAAGGACTTGCATTACTGCTCCGTAACTTCAGCCCTGCATTTAAAAATGTTTTTGAAATGTAATTTTAATATTGGTGTTCTGCACTGGGAGTTTTTTTCTACACAGGCAATGTCATTTGGCCAAAAATGGAAGAAATGGAAAAAATGGAATAAATAATGTAATTGTTTTAAAGATTTAGTAAAGCAATGCAAATTTTGTAGATTTCAAAACTTGAACCATTTAAATCATTTTTTGTATATAATGAAGATGTAGCCTCAAAAATCTAATTTTATCTATCACTATTAGAAGCACATAGCCCTGTTTCTGTCATAGTTATTTAGAAAAGAGAAGATAAAGCCAGGTGCAGTGGCTCACACCTGTAATCCTGGCACTTTAGGAGGCCTAGGTGGGCAGATCGCTTGAGGTCAGTAGTTTGAAACCTGCCTGGCCAACATGGCAAAACCCCATCTCTACTAAGAATACAAAAATTAGCTGAGCATGGTAGTGTGCACCTGTAGTCCCAACTACTTGGGAGGCTGAGGCACAAAAATTCCTTGAACCCAGCAGATGGAGGTTGCAGTGAGCTGAGATCATGCCACTGCATTCCAGCCTGGGTGACAGAGTGAGACTCCATCTCAAAAAGAAAAAAAAAAAGAGGAAAGAAAAGAAAAGAAAAGGATCTGCACATGAATGGGATCTCAGGACTACAGCCTATGTAGGTAAAATATAGGTGAAAATGATTTCTCTTATTCAGTGTTGCAGGAAGTCAAGTACCCTGAACAGCAGGACCAGCTGGTGCTGAGGCAGAAGAACATAAATTGTGAAGATTTCATGGACATTTATCAGTTCCCAAAATTAATATTCTTATAATTCCTTATGCCTGTCTTACTTTAATCTCTTAATCCTGTTATCTTCATAAACTGAGAATGTACGTCACCTCAGGACCACTATTATACAAACTGATTGTAAAACATGTGTGTTTGAACAATATGAAATCAGTGCACCTTGAAACAGATTTTAGGGAACAAGGGAAGACAACCATAAGGTCTGACTGCCTGCAGGGTCAGGCAGAATAGAGCCATATTTTTCTTCTTGCAGAGAGCCCATAAATGGATGTGCAAGTAGGAGAGATATCGCTAAATTCTTTTCCTATCAAGGAATATAATATTAAGAACCTAGGAAAAGAATTGCATTCCTGCGGGGAGGTCTATAAATGGCTGCTCTGGGAATGTCTGTACCATGCAGCTGAGATAAGGACTGAGTCTCCTGCAGTACCCTCAGGCTTATTAGGATTGGGAAACCCCAGCCCTGGTAAATTTGAGGTCAGACTGGTTCTTTGCTCTTGAATCCTGTTTTCTGTTAAGATGTTTATCAAGACAATATGTGCACAGCTGAACACAGACCCTCATCAGGAGTTTTTGATTTCACCCTTTGCTTTGTGATCTTTGCTTTGCCCTTTGCCTTGTGATCCTTATTGGCCTCAGAAGCATGTAATCTTTGTTCTCTCTTTTGCCCTTTGAAGCATGTGATCTTTGTGACCTACTCCCTGTTTCTACACCCCTCCCCTTTTAAAGTCCTTAATGAAAACCTGCTGGTTTTGTGGCTCAGGTGGGCATCATGGACCTACTAACATGTGATGTCACCCCAGGGGTCCAGCTGTAAAATTCCTCTCTTTGTACTCTTTCTCTTTATTTCTCAGACTGGCCAACACTTAGGGAAAATAAAAAGAATCTATGTTGAAATATTGGAGGTGGGTTCACCGATAATTTAGTTTTTCTAAAACTGCACTGAACTAAACTAAATTATCCAGTGAGCATTCTCACAGCCTGTCATTTTCATGGGTTCACTTCCTACATTTTGTTCCTTAAATCTTAATGACAATGCCTCTTAGAATGGAAGTTGAAACAAACAAAAATTGTTAGATTGTAGATGTTAGTTCCCTGTTGATACTAATTCTTTTCTCTTCTTCAATCTCTTATTTGGTGAGAAAAAGCCCTCTCAAGTTCTCAAGTTCAATGATCTTTTCAGCAGAAGGGCACATGCTAGTAAATATAATTTTCTATCTGTGTGTCTGAGTTGGTGATAGTAACAGCCCACATCTGCGGAAGATAAATTATTACACTCCTTGGAAAAACTCTGACAAAGACTAAGTTTTCTTGAGACTGTTATATATTGTTTCACAATTAAAAAAAAGTTATAAAACTTATCAAAGTATTAAAATAGTGCATTTCTGTTATAATGAAAATAGCTTCTGTATATATGGGTTTCTCATATGTATAAATATATATGGGTTTCTCCTAACTCTTCAGGGTAGATATTATTATATTCAGAAATTGTGGATCAGAAAAAAAATTAAGTACTTGCCCAAGGTCACACAGCTATAGTGGCAGAGCTGGAATATAAGCCATGTCATAATTTGCTCTAAATTATACCATGCCAAGGCCCCTTCAAGCCTTAAATCCCTAAAACCTCATAAATATAGAACTCTCAGGGCTTCTGTAGAAGCTGTATGGTCTAACCTACTAATTTTACGAATGAAGAAACTGAAACCCAGAGAAGTTAAGTGATTAACCAAGATCACACAGTAATTAGAACTTAGATCTTATGATCCTGGGCCACTGATTGTTTCTGCATGCAAATCTGAAATTTAAAATTTGAGAACTATGAATGAAAAATGTTTAGCCGGGCGCGGTGGCTCAAGCCTGTAATCCCAGCACTTTGGGAGGCCGAGACGGGCGGATCACGAGGTCAGGAGATCGAGACCATCTTGGCTAACACGGTGAAACCCCGTCTCTACTAAAAAATACAAAAAAACTAGCCCGGCGAGGTGGTGGGCACCTGTAGTCCCAGCTACTCCAGAGGCTGAGGCAGGAGAATAGCGTGAACCCAGGAGGCAGAGCTTGCAGTGAGCTGAGATCCGGCCACTGCACTCCAGCCTGGGCAACAGAGCGAGACTCTGTCTCAAAAAAAAAAGAAAAGAAAAGAAAAGAAAAATGTTTAAATGAAAATTGAAAAACATCCCAACTTTGGATACAGTCTTAACGTAGGAATATTTGCCACCTAATAGCAATACTGATATTGTGAAGAGTGGTGAAGTGGCGATGGAGTGTGAAGAAGATGAAGGCCTGACCTTCTTTCCTGGAGGCTGACCTGCCCCGGGAGAGGAAACCAATCATCTCTTCTTTCTTTTTTCATCCTGCGCCAGGACCATGGCATGTGCTGTCCCATCTGCCTGCTATGATTCCCTACCTCTAACTTGGTTAACCATCATTCTTCCTTCAGATCTCAGCTCAGAGCATCACTTCCTCAGGGAGGTCTTCCTAGAATTCACTGGCTCCACTTACACTCTGGGCCTGCAGTGTGGAATGACTGCAGTTTCCTGAGTCAACCAGGACCCAGGATCATGGCTCGAGCTGACATCTGCTGGCAATGCCACCTTCATCATTTATATTTGTGGAGCCATCCTTACTCCACCTTTTTCACCTGGCAGACACCAACTTATCCTTAAAACATAGTTTAATCATTACCTTTCCTTAAGGGTGGGGGTGGCCATGATGACTACCGTGGCCTCAGAGCTCTTATCACAAAGCTGCTAACACTTTGTTGAGTTCTCTGCTTTATAGCTCTGTCCCCACTGCTAGAATGTGACCAGGTTTTTTATCGCTGCATCCACAGGGGTTTGAACGGTCCTGGGAATAAAAGATATTTGTTAAAGAAATGCTTTTTCAAAAAAATTAGATCACTGAAAATTATTCAATTCATACTGAAACCCTGATTGGGAACTAGATAGTAAATAATTACAGTTTACCGCAATAGGAAGTTCTTCCTTGCATATGTAGATATATTATAGTTATAATGCAAGTTACTCTGTTTACACTGTACAAAACAAAATTTCCAGTGTGTTTGTAAAGCTATACAGTGTCTTTTATATGTCACACTGTAAATATTTGCTTAAGTCATGCAATGGGCGATACACTTGTGGACTTTTAAGAGATATTTGGTAATTTTCTGTGCTCTCAAAGAGGATAAAGTCTAAACTAGGTGTTAACACTATTAGATTTATACAGAAAACTTATCTTCCTACTTGTACCAAAATCACAGGCTCCAGGGGCACAGGAAAGCTCTCCTCACACCTGACAGAACTCCTCAAACTAAAGCAAGAGCCCAGGGCACATCTTCTGTGCCTTGGGGCCAGCAATAATGTTCCTGCCCTGCTGCAGTGTGGCCTCCTTCTCCACTGGACCCTGAGACCTCAAGGCTGAGCAGTTCCCCAGTGAAACGCATTCTTTCTGTACTAACACCCTTCCCTTTCTAACTCCACCATATCAGTTTCCTTTTGGTGTTCTGTCAAATTACTGTAAACATAGGGACTTAAAAGAGCACAAGTTTATTATCTTACATTTCTGGAGGTTAGAAGTCTGAAATGAGTCTCACTGGGCTAGCATCCAAGGCGAGGCAGGGCTGTGTTCCCTTCTGAAGGCCGTACGGGACAATCAGTTTCCCTACCTTTCCGGGTTCTAGGGGCTGCCCACATTCATTTTTGCTCATGGACTCTTCCTTCATCTTCAAAGCCAGCAACTACAGGTTGAATCCTTCTCACAGTGCTTTACTCTGCCCTCCTTTTCTGCCTCTCTCTTCCACTTTTAAGGATCACAATGTGATTACATGTGGCCCACCTAAATAATTCATAATAATCTCCTCATCTCAATGTCCTTTACTTAACATCTGTGAAGTCTGTTTTGCTAAGGTAACATATTTCACAGAGTCTGGTGTTTAAGATATGGACATCTTTATGAGGAAGATGGGCATTATTCTGCCTACCACAGCCACCATTTCCATGATTATTGCCATTTTCACTCAGATATATACAGCAATTTGATTATTCTCCAATAAAGTCATTAATTTAATAGATATTTATTGATTACTTTGGCTTAAAGATGAGTTAAAATATCTATGTTTACATCTAATATAAAATATACACAGCCACGCAAACTGTTGTAAAACCATGTGAAAAGTGTCATCTGAAAAGAATTTCAGGGTATAAAGAGATCAGAGAGGAAACAGTGCTCAAGTCATCTCTGAATGAGACTGGAGATTGGAAATTGACTGGAAGGCTCCTGGCAGGGGGAGCTTGGAGACAATCTTGAAAAATGTCTGAGAATTTTCCAAATAGACAACAGAGAAGAGAAGGGGCTAGATAGAGAGAACAGCATATGAGAAGGCTCAAGACTGTGAGAAAGTATGTGGGCTTTGGAAGCTGTGGTTAAGTTGGTGTCGCCAGAGCGCTGCTGTCCTGTCGCACTTACAGTGATGATGCGACTGTTCTGTGTCTGTGCTGTCTATCACCGTCACCACTGACCATATGTGGCTACTGAGCACTTGAGATGTGGTTAGTTGACAACGGGGCTGAATGTTTTCTTTTATTTTACTGTAATTAATTTAAATCTCAATAGCCACATGTGGCTAGTGACTACTGTATTGTCATCCCAGCTGTAGGACATAGAGTACCTCTGAGTGGGTGATGGGAGAGATGAAGCTGGAGAGGTGAGTGGGGGTTGGATTACCCCAGGCTTTTGTGTGTTTGTTATGCAGGGAGTTTTGCATTTGTTCCCTGGAGATGCGATTTTCAGGCTGTGTCCCATGGTCATTGGTTCTGTACAGGTTGTCCAGGGCTGCTGCTGGGGCTGGCAGGGGGTGGGAAGGGATCGGGAAGACTGAATGGCTAGGGGGAGGTCTGCTCCCTGCTCCCCATCAACCCATCTGATGAGTTCCCTTCAGCTGAGCAACTCCCATGACATCAGTTTAATATATTGGGCTTTTGTTGTATTGTATTATTGAGAGAAAATGACCGTGTTGCAGGATGGTGAGAAACAGAATGATAGAGATTTGCATTTCTGATAGGTCACTCTGGCTAGAGGTCAGCTCAAGACTGTAAGGAAGAGACTGGAGAGACAGAGAAAAGAAGTGAGAGTTTGTCTTAATCATCCCAACGACAGACCATTGGCTATCCAAATCATCAGTACACCAGGGATTAGCTTTCAGGTGGCCTGCGGACTTTCACCACGAGAAATTCAATCCTTGATGGTGGGAGTGAAACCAACTTGTTTGCAGGTAAGCACATGAGAGACAGCCCTGGAAGCACTCAAGGGTGATGAACTTGACAGGGAAGTAGAAATTCTACAAAGGCTGGGGTGGAAAGTTGCCAAGAAATAATGTGTCATCATTGTTAATGTGACTTTATCTTAGTCCATTCCTGCTGCTATAATAAAATACCTTAGGTTGGGTGCAGTGGCTCATGCCTGTAATCCCAGCACACTGGGAGGCTGAGGCAGATGGAACACCTGAGATCAGGAGTTTGAGACCAGCCTGGCCAACATGGCTAGAAACCTCGTCTCTAGTGAAAATTTTAAAGATAATTTTAGCTGGGCTTGGTGATGCACACCTGTAATCCCAGCTACTTGGGAGGCTGAGGCAGGAGAATTGCTTGAACCCAGGAGGTGGTGGCTGCAATGAGCTGAGATTGCTCCACTGCACTCCAGCCTGGACAACAGAGTGAGACTCTGTCTCAAACAAAACCAAAAACAGAAACAAAAAGAAACCTCAGAGTGGGTAACTTATAATCAATAGAAATGTATTTCTCACAGTTCTGGAGACTGGGAAGTCCAAGATCAAAGTGCCAGCAGGTTTGGTGTCTGGTGAGGCTTGTACTTTCTTGCTGAGGTGGAGCTCTTACGACTTAACCACCACCTAAATGCCCCACCTTCTAATATGGTTGCATTGCAGATTAAATTGCAACAGTAAATTTGAAGGGACACAAACATTCAAACTCTAGCTGACTTCATCTACATCTCCAGCTGGTGAGGTCTGGAAGAAGTCAGGTTACATATATAGATGAGAAAGCTCAGGGTCGGAGACTAGAGGTCTGTTGTATGAAAGGAAAATAAAAACTTGGGACCCCAATTCAGTATGCCAAGAGGAGAAATTAACCTGAAAGCTGACTCATGCAAGCACCTGCCGTTCCTTTTGTTCTTAAGCAGATAGCTACAGATAAAAGATTAAATATCTTCACTCTGTGTTTGAGGCAGGAGAATAGGGTCTGGAGGCAGGGAACCCAATGACTTCCTAGACCTAAATCAAACAGAAATGCTTCAGCTATGACAGGAAATATTCTCTCCATTTACATAGTGTGTACACTGAGTAAATGACTTTGTAACTTTACTTCATCCTCTTCATTCACATAAGGTGCACACCAAGTAACCAGTGGAAAACTCTAAAGGGTATTTAAACCCCAGAATATTCCGTAATGGGGCTCTTGAGCCCCTATGCTCAGGTCTGCTCCCACACTGTGGAGTGTACTTTCATTTTCAGTAAATCTCTGCTTTTGTTGCTTTCCTTGCTTTATTTGTGTATTTTGTCCAATCCTTTGTTCCCGGACACCTTTCACTGGTAATGTGTTCACTTTATCTTGTGTAATGTGTGGGTTCACTGAGTGCAAGACAAATACATAATTGACTGTTCCCCTACCTGATCCTTTTGTCTTGCAATATGTGGGTTCAATTATGTGACCATACCCTCCCTATTCCTTCTCTAGCTTGTTTTTCCGCTTTAAATTATTGAAGCCCTTAAAATCATCTTTGGAGAAAGGCACAGACCTGTCTCCTGGGTGCGTCCCCAACCTTGGCAAAAAAAAACTTCTAAACTGATTGCGACTTGTCTCAGGTACTTTTTAGTTTACAGTTGTTATATGTTATCTAAGGTAACTCAGCTCTTTAATGGAATTCTAACCCAGGTGTGCCTAAATTCAAAATGTGAGGTTTTGCTGCATTATAGTGAATGATGGATATCAAGGCTTTTCTGATGACTTTGAAAATAGCTGGAGAGGCCAGGTGCGGTGGCTCACACCTGTAATCCCAGCACTTTGGGAGCCCGAAGTGGATGGATCACAAGGTCAGGAGTTTGAGACTAGTCTGGTCAACATAGTGAAAACCTATCTCTATTAAAAACACAAAAAATTAAGCTGGGTGTGGGGGTGGGCCTGTTGTCCCAGCTACTCGGGAGGTTGAGGCAGGGGAGTCACTTGAACCCAGGAGACAGAGGCTGCAGTGAGCCGAGATTATTGCACCACTGCACTCCATCCAGCCTGGGCAGCAGGGTGGCAGATGGCAGAGTGAAACTCTGTCTAAAAAAAAAAAAAGAACAGAACATTCTCGAGTTATGACCTCATTGTTTTGTTCGTTCTTGACAAAGTTTCCACTGACCCAACTCAGTAAAGTTTTACATCTGACTTCAATATAGTATTTTCAAATGAGTGTGGACAAGAGGTCCACTCATTGTTGATGTAGAATTGAGTACACTTTGCTTAAATTATTTTCACTGTTTTTTTCTCACAACATTCTTGGAAGTCATCTATTAATGCAGTTCTTACATAAAAGGAAGAGATAACTAAAGAAGATATAGAGCCAGGAAGTAAATTATTTCTCCAAATACTTCAGACAATTTAAATGTTCCAATATAGAGTTACTTGTGGAGTTTGCAAAGTAGAAAATCAAATGGGTAATTCTCAAAGCCTTGTGTTTTAAATGATGAGAAGCAAAGCCTTTTCAAGTTTATGTAAATAAATTGACCACTTCCTTGAAAAAGTTTTAAGATTTCACTAGAGATAAGGTGAATCATATCAAGTGGCCTAAATAAGGTTTAGTTTTGAATGAGCAAATAGCTCAAGGCAAGGTGGTGGTTTTACTAAAGTAAAAAAAAGAAGAAGTTGTCAAGAATGAAACCTGCCAAAAAATTATTAAAAACTAAGATGGCAAGATTTTCTTTGGAGAGTTATGAAATGTTCTGAAGTTAGACAGTCTAGAATTAGATGGTTCAACAACTCAGTGAATTTACTAAAAAACACTGAATTTTACACTTTAAAAGGGTGAATGTTATGTTGATTAAATTTTGGAAAAGCACTTATCAAATGAAACTGTAATAAGAGAATGTAAGAAGATTCAGTCACAAAATACACACGTATATTATACAAATTTGAACACTTTTAGCTAAACTTTGAAAAGACAAGCTAGTCACTTTGGAACCCAAATTCGTTGTTTGAAAGATTTTTAAAAATCTTAAAAAGAAAGAAATGAAGATAAGGAAATCATGAGTGAAAAAAAATAAACAAACTTGGATGATATAACCAGAAGTAACACATAAATGAAGTAATTTCAGAAGAACAAGATATAGCATTTTAAAAATAATATGGAAAAGCAAGGGACCCAGAATAATCAAAAGAATCCTTAAAAAGAAGGACGAAGTTGGAGGACTCACATTGACTTCAGAACTTACTGCAAAGTTACAATAGTCAAGCCAGCATGGTACTGACATAAGGATAGACATATAGATCAATGGAATACAGTGAGAGTCTAGAAGCCAGCCTACATATGCAAGACCGTATAGAGGGTCTTCAAAAAAATTAAAAATAGAACTACTATATGATCCAGCAATCCCACTACAGGGTATATATTTAAAGGAATCGAAATTGAGATTTCAAAGAGCATTTGCACTCCCATTCATTGCAGCATGAACTTAAGTAACCTAAATATTCATCATGGATGAATGGGTAAAGAAAATGTGTTACATATATACAGTGGAATATTGTTTAGCCTTAAGAAAGAAGGAAATCCTGCTATTTGTGACAACATGCATAAACCTAGAGGACTTTATGCTAAGTGAAATAAGTTAGATACAGGAAGACAAGTACTACTTGATGCCACTTATATAAGGAATCTAAAATAGTTAAACTCTTAGAAGCAGAGAGTAGAATGGTGGTTGTCAGGAGCTGGGGAGAGGGGGATATAGGGAGCTATTAGCCAAAAGTTACAAAGTTTCAGTTGTAAAAGATGAGTAAGTCCTAGAGATCTGCTGTACAGCATAATACCTATAGTTAACGAAACTGTATTACATACTTAAAAATTCACTAAGGGGGTAGATCTTATGTTTTATCGCATACTACACATACACACACGCACATACACACATACACAATTATAAATATAGAGGGTGGGAGGAAACTGTTTTGGAGGTGATGGATATGTTTAGATTGTGGTAATGATTTCACAGATGTATATTTAACCTCAAACTCATCAAGTTGCATACATTAAATATGTACAGTTTTTTGTATGTCTATCATACCCCAACGAAAGTTTTTTAAATCCTGCACACACACACATATATACACGTGTATATATGTATATGAATATATATATGTATATAAATTTATGTTAGATAAGATTGCCAAGACAATTCCAATGGGGAAAAGAAGTCTTTCCAAACATGCTGCTGGGACAACTGGATCTCTACGTGCAAAAAAATGAACTTGAACTACTATTTCACACTACATTAAAACAATTATCAATTATTTTGAGACTGAAGGCAAGAAGTAGCAAATGGAAAAAGCTCTCCCTGTCTTCCCCTTTTCTGCCTCAAGGTAGGATATAAATTATCCTTTACTGGAGACAATTCTAGACTCTATTCGCCCAGCGAAGGCACCAGGGGAATCTGCAAACAAATGTTACTTCATTAGTTTACCCCCATATGGTTATTTACCCACTGTTTCCTACCCCTGAAAGGAAATTGCCTTCTTTTGTCCTGTCATTTCTCTATAAATTTATTGTTCTTTGTTGAAGATGCAATATAAGCCAGAGTTCTAAGCAACTGCTTTGAGTTACTTTTCATTGAGGTTTTTCCTGCATGGTGTTCACTGTACATGTTAATAAACTTGTTTGTTTTTTTCTTGTTGATCTGCTTTTGCTATAGGGGCTCCTCTCAACTAAGAACTTACACAGGGACAGGTAATCTTTAGCTTCCCTGACAACTGAAATGAAAGAACTAAAATTACAAAACTCTTAAAAGAAAACATGGGATTTGCTATGGTTTGAATGTCCCACCGAAACTCCTGGTCAAATTTAATTGCCAATGGAGTGGTACTAGGAGATAAGACCTTTAAGAGGTGTAGATCATGAGAGTTCTGCCCTTCTGAATGGATTAATGCTGTTATCAGCGTAGTGGATTAGTTATTGAGGGAGAGGACTCCAGGATAAGTTTGACCTCCATTTTCTCCCCATCTCATTTGTCACCTGCCTTTCTGCTTTCTGCCATGGTATGATGCAACAAGAAAGCCCTCACCAGATGTCTAAGCAGATGCTGGCACCATGCCCTTTGACTTCCCAGCCTCCAAAACTGTAAGCCAAATAAATCTTTTGTGTATAAATTACCCAGTCTGTGGTGTTCTGTTGTAGCAGCAGAAAACAGACTAAGACAAGATTAAATCTTTGTGACCTTGGGCTAATCAATGATTTCTTAACTATGAGAATCACATATCAGAAAAGTGCCTTTAATCCGGAATACATAAAGAACTATTATAACTTAACAATGAAAAGACAACATAATTTTAAAAGGGCGAAGTATTTGAATAGGCATTTCTCCAAATAAGTTGTATAAATGGCCAATGAGCACGTGGAAAGATGCTCAACATCTTTTCATCGTTAGGCAAATGCAAATCAAAACCACATTCACTAGGATAGCTATAGTAATAAAAAGAAGGAACAATAGTAAGTGGTGAGGATGTGGAGAAATTGGAACCCTCATATATTGTTGGTGGGTATGTAAAATGATGCAACCACCATGGAAAGCAGTTTGACAGCTCCTCATAAATTTAAACATGTATGTCCAAGAGAGATGGAAATTTAATTCCACACAAAAATTTAATTTGCCATTTTCATGGCATTATCATTTATAATGGCCAAATATTGGAAACAATCCAAATGTCCATCATCTGATGAATGGATCAACAAAATGAGATATATCTACACAGTGAAATAGGATTTGGCCACAGAAGAAAGAATGGAGTACTGATACAGGCTACATCATGGATGATCCTTGTAAACACTAAATTAAAAAAGCAAGTCATAAAAGATCACATATCATATGATTTTATTTATAAGAAATGTCTAGAGTAGGCAAATCTACAGAGACAGAAAGTACGTTAGTGGGCACCTAGGGCCAAGGAGGGAGAGAGAATGGGCAGTGATGGCAGCAGGGTGTTTGGAGGGGGAGTGGTGATGAAAATGTTCTAAAGCTATAGAGATGTTTGCACAAATATATTAATATATTTAAAAACATTGAATTGTATATGTTAAATGATTGAATTTTATGGTATGTGACATATCTCAAGAAAGATATTTTTTAAAATAGTTCAGGAAAATGGATATATATATATGCGAATTATGCAACTAGTTCACTTTCCAGAATCCCATAAATTAAAACTCCTATGACTTGTAAATCTTCTAGATCCTAAACCAGATTATCATAAGCCTATTCTTAGCTAGGAATTTCCTGGACACATGCCAAGAAATAAAAACCCTTGGCTTGGGCGTGGCACCTTAGAAACCCTGAGAGACAAGTATTATCTTTTAATCAACAAAACCAGTAGATGATTAAATCATTGGTTCAGAGTACAGGCTTTTTGCTAGACAGAAACATCCAAAGCTTAATACTTAATAAAGGAAATTAAGAACAGAGATTTTTCATAGTGGAAACCTTGTTGAGGTTACCAAGGTTTACAGGAGATAGTACCAGAGCATGCGTGTATTTGGCAGCTACTGAGAGTCTGCTATTTGCCAGAAGATATTCGATACTGGAAAGAAATGTTTAAAAGGCTGAGTCCCTGCCCTAAGGGAGGTTATGGTCCAGGGAAGAGACACAAATGCATTTCGTATCACATGTTAAGTGCTACGGGGAGAGTGCAAGGAAACTAAGGGACAGAGAAGAAAGTTGGTCACCCTGGCCGGGAGACCAGAGATGCCCCCTCAGAGGAGTTTCTAGGAGAGGATCAGGGTTGGAGCAGGTGTGGGATTTCAAAGCACAGCCATCTGGAATGCGCACTCAGAAAGAAGAAAACCTCAGGGATCAAGGAGAGCCAAAGTCTGAAAAACCGCGCAAAAGGCTATTCCTGTCTGTTATGCTATGCTTATGTTTCTTTGAGGAGGGAACTATGTAAGAGGTAATGTGAGGTAATGTATGGTAATATATTAGCACTTGAGAAGGAAATGCCTTTGACTTAGTGCAGTTTCTTCCCTAGTAAGAATAGTCTCCAAAGACTGCTAAAAATACAGAGGAGAAGCAAAGTGAAGTCTTCGTTTTTACTGTTTTTCATCTCTTCACATCAGGTGAATTAAACCAAAATTCATCATCATAGGAGAAGCATATCTTTTTTAACCTCACATACATTTTTACATTTTCTTTAAAAACTCTTTATTTCAAATATACACAATTGGAGAGAGGAGTGTGATAAAACCCCATATTCCTGCTGTCTTAGTCTGTTTTGTGTTGCTATAAAGGTGTACCTGTGGTGGGTGGTTTGTAAAGAAAGAGGTTGAGTTAGTTCATGTTCTGCAGGCTGTGCAAGAAGCATAGTGCTGGCATCTGCTCTGCTTCTGGTGAGGACTTTTGTGCTGCATCAAAACATGGTGCAGAAGGTCAAATGGCAGGCAGGCAGGTGCAAAGAGGGATCAAACCTGGGGGGTCCTCCTGGCTTTAGAACAACCCTCTCCCTTGGGAACTAATCCATTCCCTCAAAACCAACCCTGTCTCGGGACAGCAGGAGAACTTACTCACTACCCTGAGAACAGCACCAAACCATTCATAAGGGCTCTACTCCATGACCCAAGCTCCTCCCACTACACCCCACATCCCAACATCACCACACTGGGATCACATTTCAATATAATATTCGGTGGGGAACATACAAGTCATGTCCAATCCATAGCAGCAACCATCCAGATTTAAAAGTAATCAACATTTTGCCCACTTGAATCACCTATTTGTCCCCCATTTTTGCTGAAGAATTTTAAAGCAAATTCCAGGCAAAATGGCACTTGCCACCTAGTATTTCAACGTGTCTCTAAAAGAGGGAAATATAACGAGTTACCGCTATCACACCTAAATTCATAACAATAATTCATTAGTATCTAATTCCCAGACCATATTCAAAGTTCATTGATGGTTTAATAAACGTCTTTTTTTTTTTTTTTTTTTAGACGGAGTTTTGCTCTTGTTGCCCAGGCTGGAGTGCAATGGCGTGATCTCGGCTCACTGCAACCTCTGCCTCCCAGGTTGAAGTGATTCTCCTTTCTCAGCCTCCCAAGTAGCTGGGATTGTAGGCCCCTGCCACCACACCCATCTAATTTTTGTATTTTTAGTAAAGACAGGGTTTCGTCAGATTGGTCAGGCTGGTCTCGAACTCCTGACCTCAGGTGATCAGCCCACCTAGCCTCCCAAAGTGCTGGGATTACAGATGTGAGCCACCGTGCCCGGCCAATAAACATCTTTGTAAGATAATTTTTTTCCCAAATAAAGATACAAATGAGACTCACACGTTATATTCAGTTGTCACATCCCCTTGTCTTTTACATCTGTAGCAAGCCCCTCTCCTCTCTTCTTTTCCCTTCCCATTGACTTACTGAAAAAACCTGGTGTAATTGTCCCATAGAACAATGCACATAGAATATCCATTGTTCCACATCCTAGGTTTGCCTGATTACTTCCTCATGGTGACGGTATCATTCAACTAGCTCCTCTTCCCCGCATCTTGTACCTAAATTGTAAGTTAGCGCTAAAAGCTAACTTATCACCTTAATTTATTTAATTGAATTCAGGGTCAGTGTTTGGCAAAAGTAAGTTCTGTGAACTCATGCTGTGGGACATCAAGAACCACTTGATGTCCTATTCTGATTGATTCTAAAATTGGTCGCTGGATTCAGGTGATAGCCTGATCTCTTCATTAGCAAGAAGTGTTTCCCACCCTTAGAGCTATAAAATAAACCATGGTTTTCACTTTAATATGCTGTAAACTTCTAGAACCCCATCAAACTTCCATTTAATGGTTTTAGCATTTGTGGTTTGTTGTCAGAATCAATTATTTCACTAGGAGTTGCTAAATGGTGATTTTCTAATTATATCATTCTTTTTAGATGTATTATCTGGGATTCCTCTGTAAATAATAGTTTATAAAATCCTTTCCCTTGTAAATTATGGCTACTGGGTTACCTGGAAATGTGGTTCATATAGGAAAATTGAGATAAATGCTTATTCTTTTGTGTTGCCAGTTTTCAGAGTAATTAGTTTCTACTATAGCTGCCTCCAGTAGTGACCAATAAAATATTTTTTTCCACTTTTTAAAGTGTCATTATAAACCTATGGATTTTTATACACAGACACACCTTGGAGATATTGCCAGTTCAGTTCTAGGTCACTACAATAAAGCAAATACAGAGATAAAGTGAATCACACATGTTTTAGTTTCCTGATGCATGTAAAAGTTATGTCTACACTGTTCTATAGCCTATTAAGTATGCAATAGTGATATGTCTAAACAAGCAGTGTACATATCTTCATTAAAAAAATACTTTATTTCTAAAAAATGCTACCCACCATCTGAGGCTTTAGCAAGTTGTAATCTTTTTGCTATGGAGGATCTTGCCTCAGTGTTGACAGCTGCGAAATGATCAGGGCGGTGGTTGCTGAAGTTTGGGGTGGCTGTGGCAATTTCTTAAAACAGAATAAAGTTTTCTATCGTCAATAGATTCTTCCTTCTGCGAAAGATTTCTCTGCAGCATGCGATGCTGTTTGGTAGCATTTTATCATCAGTAACACTTCTTTCAAAATTGGAGTCAATCCTCTCAAACCCTGCTGTTGCTTTTTCAAGTAAGTATATGTAATACTCTAAATTCTTTGTTGACATTTCAACAATATGCACATTGTCTTCACCAAGAGTAGGTTCCATCTCAAGAAAATGCTGTGCTCATCCATAAGAAGCAACTCCTCATCCATTCAGGTTTTATCATGAAGTTGCAGCAATTGGATCACATCTACAAGCTATTTCTAGTTCTAGATCTCTTGCTCTTTCCATCACATCTCCAGTTACTTCTTCCACTGAAGTCTTGAACTCCTCAAAGTCATCCATGACAGTTGACATCAACTTCTTCCAAACTCCTGTTAATGTGATATTTTGAGTTTTCCTACATATCATAAATTTTTTTAATGGCATCTGAAATGGTGACTCCTTTCCAGGTTTTCAATGGACTTTGCCCAGATCCATAAGAGGAGTCACAATCGATGGCAGCTATAGCCTTATGAAATGTATTTTTTTTTTTTTTGAGATGGCATCTCGCTCTGTTGCCAGGCTGGAGTGGAGTGGCACAATCTTGGCTCACTGCGACCTCTGACTCCCAGATTAAAGCCATTCTCCTGCCTCAGCCTCCTGAGTAGCTGGGACTACAGGCGTGCACCACCATGCCCAGCTAATTTTTTTTTGTATTTTTAGTAGAGATGGGGTTTCATCATGTTGGCCAGATGGTCTCGATCTCGTGACCTCATGATCCGCTCGCCTCAGCCTCCCAAAGTGCTGGGATTACAGGCATGAGCCACCATGCCTAGCTGAAATGTATTTCTTAAGTAATAAGATTTGAAAGTTGAAATTACTCCTTGATTCATGGGCTACAGAATGGATGCTGTGTTGAACAACATTCATCTCATTGTACATCTTTGTCAGAGTTCTTGAGTGACTAGATGCACTGTCAGTGAGCAATAATATTTGGAAAGGAATCTTTTTTTCTGAGCATTAAGTCTCAATAGTGGACTTAAAATATTCAGCAATCCATGCTGTACACAGATGTGCTGTCATCCAGGTTTTGTTGTTCCACTTAAAGAGCACAAGCAGAGCAGATTTAGCATAATTCTTCCCAGAGTTTTCAAAATGGCAAATGAGCATTTGCTGCAATGTTAGGTCACTAGCTGCAATAGCCCCAATCAAGAGAGTCAGCTATTGCTTGAAGCTTTGAAGTCAGGCACTGACTTTTCTTCTCCAGCTATGAAAGTTCTGAAGAGCATCTTCTTCTAATATAAGGCCATTTTTTATGCACAGACAGCATGCTTCTTGTAGCCATCTTCATCAATGATCTGAGCTGGCTTTTCTGGATAACGCTGCAGCTTCTCCATCAGCACTAGATGCTTCACCTTGTACTTTTATGTTGTGGAGATGGCTTCCTTCCTTAAGCCTCATGAGCTGACCTCCGTTAGCTCCAACTTTTCTTCTGCAGCTTCCTCATCTCTCTCAGCCTTTGTAGAATTGAAGAAAGTTAGGGCCTTGCTCTGGATTAGGCTTTTGCTTAAGGGAATGTTGTGCCTGGCTTGGTCTTCTATTCAGGTCACTCAAACTTTTTCCATACCAGCAATAGGGCTGTTTGACTTATCGTTTGTGTGTTCGCTTGTGTAGCACTTTTACTTTCCTTCAAGAACTTTTCCTTTGCATTCACAAGTTGGCTGTTTGCTGCAAAAGTTAAGTTTGGTACAAAAGAAAAGTTCTTGGAAATTAAAAGTGCTACTCTGCTACCTTGGTTTTCAACACGTTTTCCATGCTAAATTTAATCATTTCTAGAATTTGATTTAAAGTGAGAGACGTGTGACTTCTATTTTCACTTGAACACATAGAGACCATTGTAGAGTTACTAATTGACCTAATTTCGGTATTATTGTATCTCAGGGAATAGGGAGACCTGAGGAACAGGAGAGAGATGGGGAATGGCTGGTTGGTAGAGCAGTCATGATAAAACATACATTTATTAAGTTCATCATCTTACATGAATGCAGCTCATGGCACCCCCCAAAAATTACAATAATAGCATCAAGGATCCATCACAGATCACCATAATAGACAAAATATGAAAAAGTTTGAAATATTGTGATAATTGCCAAAATGTGACAGAGACATGAAGTGAACACTTGTTGTTGGAAAATTGGCACCAATAGACTTGCTGAACACACAGTTGCCACAAAAATCTCAATTTGTACAAAACGTAATATCTGCAAAGCATTATAAAGTACAATAAAATAAAATATGCCTTTATTCAATGTTTTTCAACCAGTTGTAGTTATTATTGTTTTCACATCCTCAGATGTCACATCAGTTGACAATGGAAAACCCTCAAGTGGATCTGTGTGTTCTGCTGGTATTTTCCTTGCTTTCTGGTATAAGCATGTCATAGAACCCCAAATTTAGGCTTGTGTTCCCAGCGTGCAGCTGAGGCCAAACACTGACGCAGAGGTGCTTGGAGATAGAGAAGGGTTTATTTGATTTGCCCAAAATGAGATGGGAGGGCAAAAATCTCTTAAATCCACCTTAACAAAAAGAAGAGGCAGGGAGTTTTTATTTGATTGGAAAGTAAACGATGGGGAGTTTCAGGGAATCCAGGGAAAAAGTCTATTTCTTCAGTCTGAGATAACACCTTGAACAACCAGACTTCTGGGCATCAGCAGCCGGTCGCAACATCCCTCAAGGCAATCATTCTTTCTGCAAACTTTTTTTGTGACACTGAAGTTATCTCCTGCTGCTTGGCACAGGAAGAGTACATCTACAGTTTATAATTACATTGTGGGAACAGGGAATCTTGGGCAAAAAGCAAGTGGTTAACATGTGCAAGCAAGTAAAGGCCTAATCAGAATTCTCATGATTTCAGATACCAAAAAATGCTGGGGTGCTGAAATCTCAAGTGGCCCAACTGCAAGCTGTCCCAGGCTTAAAATCCACTTTGCCCTAGACTTAAAATCAGCTGTTTCTCTGGGGAGCCCTAATTCTTTTCAATAAGAAGTGATTTTTAGAGACATAACCTAGGTTATATGGGTGCTCATTGATATTGGGCTTTCAGTGCTTCTAAACATTTCAGTCAACAGAACTAAGAAATATATGTTTTTTAAATAAAAAAAAATCTTTTTGGCTGGACGCAGTGCCTCACACCTGTAATTCCAGCACTTTGGGAGGCTGAGGCGGGCAGATCACGAGGTCGGGAGATCGAGACCATCCTGGCTAACATGGCGAAACCCCGTCTCTACTAAAAAAATACAAAAAATTAGCCAGGCGTTGTGGCGGGAGCCTGTAGTCCCAGCTACTTGGGAGGCTGAGGCAGGAGAATAGCGTGAATCAGGGAGGCAGAGCTTGCAGTGAGCCGAGATCGCGCCACTGCACTCCAGCCTGGGCGGCAGAGCGAGACTCCGTCTCAAAAAATAAATAAATAAATATATATATGTGTGTGTGTGTATTTTTTTTTCCGGAATTTGTAGTAATTTTTTTCTTGTTTCTAGTGGGGTTGGACATAGTAATATTTTTAATTCAGATTAACAATATAAGGTTTCTACTTCTTTAATTTTTTTCTTGTCTTCCTTTTCTCTTACATGGAAAATCTTGGTTTCCGCCAACATTAATACAGTTACCTACTTGCTTTGTCCTATAAGGTGTATAAACTAGTTAAAAAATATAAAATCCAAATAAAAATTACTCAGTTAAGTGAAAACAATGTTACAGTTCTTTTTGTCATTAAAAATTTATACTACTAAGACTTTATGGCTAACCTAAAAGTAACCAGATATAATTCTTTTTTCTGTAAGGTCATGTTACCAACTTGATGATGTCCCATTAATGTGTTAATTTTAGTTTATTTTTATGTTGGGGATTGATTGTTTTCTTTTTAGATTAATTTTATTTTTTTGAAAATGTAAAACAGGCACATAGAAGGGAACAACACACACTGGGGCCTATCGAGAGGGAAGAAGGAGGAGGGAGAGAATCAGGAAAGTAATGGGTACTAGGCTTAACACCTGGATGATGAAATGATCTGTCCAACAAACCCCATAATAAAAGTTTACTTATATAACAAACCTGCACATATACACCTGAGCTTCAAAATAGAAGTTAAAAAAAGAAAATACAGAGCATTCATAAGATTCCAATCGTAAAAGATTTATATGATTCTGAAGTCCTATATAACACACCATTCAGAAAAGTCTTGCTTCCGTCACTAACCCTTCCCCCATTCTCTCTCTCCCCTGTATGTAATCACTTTCAAATACATTTAATTTAGCTCTCCAGTATCTCATTTTGAAAATATAAACATGTATGTGTGTGCTTAAGCATATTCTTTTGTTTTTAAACGGAGTCTTGCTCTGCCGCCCAGGCTGGAGTGCAGTGGTGCGATCTCGGCTCACTGCAAGCTCCGCCTCCCGGGTTCCCGCCATTCTCCTGCCTCAGCCTCCTGAGTAGCTGGGACTACAGGCACCCGCCACCAAGCCCAGCTAATCTTTGTATTTTTAGTAGAGACAGGGTTTCACCGTATAAGCCAGGATGGTCTCTATCTCCCGACCTCGCCATCCGCACGCCTCGGCCCCTCAAAGTGCTGGGATTACAGGCGTGAGCCACCGCGCCCGGCCGTGCTTGTGCATATTCTTAAATGGAAAAAGCAAGGTAAGTTTTGTAGCATGCTATAATGCTAACTTTCATGTAAGAAAAGAGGAAAATACTGTATCTTCTATGCCCAAAATGAATAATGCTAGTCATTTCTCAGTTCCATAAATCAGCAGTGATCAGGGTTGCAATATAAGGTGAAGCAAATAAATTGAAGTAACTGTTGATAATTCAAACAAAAGATTCATCTTGCATTAATTACCTGAACTATTTGAATATGTGTTGTAATCTATATTTCTATTTGTTTTCTGCTCCTAAAATTGAGTTTCTATTTACCATAACCAATACTATATTTACTTTACATGTTTTTATAATGCTTGAATTATTTCAGACAAATTTACTTTCTCTGTGCCTGGGTTTCCAAATGTTGGATTGGACAAGAGGTGACCTTTTAAGTTATCTTTCAGCTTTAACATTGTTCTAAGAGAGCTGTCTTCACCCTTGTAATGGCTGCCATAATCCACTAGATGTCAATGCAACATAGCAACCTATTTTGGGCATTTAAGCCTCTATATCCTAGGTTTAAAACCAGGAGAAAATTAGAAAATTTTATCGATCTGTTATTTATTTTTGTTAAAAGTTAAAAGTAAAATACTCTCTTAAAAAAGACAACACATAATCCTGTTCTACCTAAAAGAATATAAACAACTCCAATAGAATTAATATTTTCACAGGTATCATTTTTCCAGTGCTTAAGTTTAAAAATTCAGTTTTCAAATCAACATGTATAGACTATTCCCTATAAGAGTAGTGGAATACAGAATTGAAAATAAATTGTTTAGTCACTAAGTAACATTGTAAGATGTGGTATATTTAGGAGAAAAGAACGAAATTTGTTCAATATAATCCCAGATAATGGTGATCGTTGCCAAAACAGTATGATGTTTAGATCTAAATTGTTTCTTTAGTGTGAAATTATTTATTAAATTATTAATTTAATAATCTTCTTGACATATTTTTAAGTCCCTCATGAAAAATTCAGAATTATTCTGCAAATAAAAATGACATTATCCTCCTTGAAAAAAGGGATGAAATAAATTTTAATACAGAATGATGGTGTGTTTAAATCATAACATTGGAAAGAGAGGTTTATTTTTCATTAAAACTTCAAACATATCAGGGAGAGGAAATTATTGGTGTTGCAAGGTTGTCTAGTTTTTTAAAATTCTACGTTTTACTTATGTACCATTATAAATAATATGTTTAGCATGTTTGGATTTCAAGGGCATTTTCTCTTTCTCTTTCTCTCTCTCTCTCAACCTGTAATTTTTCCTATCCAGAGACTGTGAAAACTAGGAAATGCACAACAGTAAAAGGAATAATGCGAGTCATTTCTCAGTTCCCTAGAACAGCAATGATCAGGGTTGCGATAGAAGGTGAGGCAAATAAATTGAGATAACTGTTGATAAATCAAATAGAAGTTTCATCTTGCATTAGTTACCTGAACTATTTGAGTTTATGTTGTAATCTCAAACATAAACTGCTGATAAGAAAGTTTTTAATGTAGAATTATTTACTTTCATTAAAGTCAGAATAGTAATCCATACTCAGTAAGATTAGTTTCTATCTGCTTCAATCAATCGAAGTCTATATTTTTCATTTTTTCTTTGTGAAATCATTGCTAAAACAGCCGCCAATTTAACAAAATGACACGTTCTACTCTAGAATTACAGTGTTGCTTGAACTTTAGTGCATAGACATGGCTTTTATCTAGCAATAATGTTGTAGAACGCTTTATCTTTCCTCATGGAAGAGATAATACACAACACTCTTGGGAGTTTTGCATCATTTTCTGGCAATTAGCTTGTATGGGGTTTCCAGGAGGTCACAAAAAGATTCAGAGGTGTAAGCTTTTTCTTAAAAGTATGTGATCTCTATATGGTTTTCTTTTAAGTTTATCTTTGATGCACTTTGAACAAGTTAAAGGTGTGATACTGACAGCCTCCAGCACCAATACAGGAAAGAAAGATACATATTCTTCAGTGATTTCCTTCTGCAGTGAATTCCTTCTGTGGGGAAAGACTTTACAGCATCATCGACGTTGAGGTTTGCAGGAGAAAGCCACCTTAGCGGCAGGCCTTCCAGAGGGTGGAAGTGGAGAGAGGGTAGCGGAGCTGGGTAGAGACCTTTCCAGGGTGGGTCGCCAGGGTCTCCGTGCAGGAACCAAGCGGCAGCCTAATAAAAGTTTGTTTAAAACGAAAATTTCAATAAAGCCCCGGATTAGTGCCAATTCTACATAAAATGACAGTGGTGTTTGTATTTATATCCTACTTGTCTGCAAAGAATTTGAGGTATCAGGCTGAGCGTGGTGGCTCACGCCTGTAATCCCAGCACTTTGGGAGACTGAGGCCGGCAAATCAAGAGGTCAAGAGATAAGAGACCATCTGGGGTAACATGGTGAAACCCCGTCTCTACTAAAAATGCAAAAATTAGCCGGATACGGTGGCGTGCGCCTGTAGTTCCAGCTACTTGGGAGGCTGAGGCAGGAGCATCGCTTGAACCCGGGAGGTGGAGGTTGCAGTGAGCCGAGATCATGCCATTGCACTCCAGCCTGGGGACAGAGTGAGCCTCCGTCTCAAAAATAAATTAATTAATTAATTAACCAAAAAAAAAGAATTTGAGGTTTCAAAAGATGAAGAAAAACGAACAGTAGGAAGGAAGTCAATAGACAGGGAAATATGACATCAGTATTAAGCTTTATGAAAACTCTTAATACAAGGAGGAAAAGTAATAGCTATTCATTTGGCAGCCTCAACTACCAAATTACCTTAGAACAAAGAATTAATGTAAGCATATGGGAGAATGCTATTTAAACCTGATTTGATGTGACTATTTTCCTTGATATTATATTTATACCTATGTATATATAAAATAGCAAAATATCTTTATCAATGCCTGTATCAATTTATCCTTTATCTAGTTATATCCCCTTGTTATCTCAATAATTTAGAAGTTGTCATATCTTTTTTACAAATGAAATTTTATAATTATGAAAGGAATATATATTTGTTTCAGAACATTTGGAAAATAAAAATTAAATTTAAGCCCATCAGCACTTTGGGTTATTCGCATATGTTTAATGTTTATTTTCATAATTATACAAATATAAGTTTGAGTCTTGAATTTTCATTTGACATTATATCATGACAAATTTCCAAGTGATTAAATATGCTTTGGAAGCATCTTTGTAGTGACTGTATAATATTCTGTCAAATATATAAATTATAAATAATTTACTTAACTATTCACCTACCATTGGATATTTTGATTATTGCAGATGCTTCACCACTATAAATAATACTGAAGTGAGCATCTTTGCATATACATCTGTCAACCTATGTCTAATTATGGTATTTCTATAGAAGCAGAATTAAGATCTATGAGATTTTTTAGATAATTGTCAATTTCCTTTCCTAAAATTAAGATCAATTTCCATTCTTACAAATAATGGCTAAGTGCCTGTTTTAGTTGAGAATTAACATTTAAAGCATTTGTCAATTATACAGATTATAAATCATACCTTATTGTGTTTTTATTGCATTTTTCTTTATAAGTGAGTTTGGTCATTTAAAAATATATTTATTGCTGCCTGGCATGGTGGCTCACCCTGTAATCCCAGCACTTTGGGAGGCTGAGGTAGGCAGATTGCCTGAAGTCAGGAGTTTGAGACCATCCTGGCTAACATGGTGAAACCCCTTCTCTACTAAAAATACAAAATTAGTTGGGTGTGATGGTGCATGCCTGTAATTCCAGCTACTTGGGAGGCTGAGGCAGGGGAATTGCTTGAACCAGGGAGGTGGATGTTGCAGTGAGCCAAGATTGCAGCACTGCACACCAGCCTGGGCAACAGAGCGAGATTTCATGTCAAAAAAAAAAAAAAGTACATGTATATATATATATATAGAGAGCAATTAACATTTTCCCAATTAAGAATTGTCTGTTTATGTTCTTATTTATTAGAATATTAGTAATTTTAGAACTTTTTATTATAAATTAAGAATGCAACCTCTTGTCAAAATTATTTCTATCAATTAAAGATTTATTTTTAAATGTTATTATTTTGTGCAGAAGTTTTGATTTTATTACATCATGTAATCTCTTTCATTGTCTTTATCTTAGAAAATTCTTTCTTACCTTCATATCAGTTAAAAATGCACATCTGTTTTCATCCAGAGTTTTAGAATTTCATTGTTTATACTAAAGTCTTTAATAAATCCTTTAGTACAGTATGAGTTGCTTAATTGTTCTTGAAATCGATAATTTTCTAAAGTTTTGTTGAATAAGTAAATAATCTTTTTTGCATTTGTTTATTTTTTTTTGCTATATACCAGTTTCTTATATTTAGGATTTTTTCAAGCTGTTTTGTTCTATCAATCTATCTTTTAATTTTTTTCATCAATACCATACAATTTATATTGTAATAGTTAACATTTTTAAACTCATCATTCCTTTCTTGTTTGGTTTCAAGTATTATTAAACTATTCTTGCTTGTTAATTCTTCCAGAATCATTTTGGGAAGTGTCTTCATCTCAGATAAAATCTCATTGCCTTGTTATTTTTATTTGTTTTTCATTAACATATAAGAATTAATTTAGGAGGAATTACATTCATGCATTGTTCTAGACAGGAAATTTTTAACTTACCTTTTATTATTCCTCTCTAAAAGTGTGTAGTTTTCTAGAAATAGGACCTGCTTCCTATCTTATAGGGTTGTTTCTAGATAGTGTATGTCATCCCATGGCTATTGGATTTTGTATGTTTATTTTGTATCCATTCACTCCAATGAACTCTAAGATTGTTAATTAATTTTGGGGGATGTTCTGGGATATATAATACCATATGCAAATAATGAGAATTGCTGATATAAATTATTAAGGCCTGTTGAAGGTAGATTTTGATAATATACTCAAAACACGATTTAAATTTCTCACTAAAAAGGAATAGCCACTAGTTTTTTATTTATGAATTTACATTATATTGTTAGATCTAAGTTAATAAAATGATTTTATTCTTATATAAAATATTTTTATTTTAATATCATGAGTAAAATAAGAAATCTGAAATTTTTAAACAGTAAAATGTACCTACATACGTTTTTGATGTCGTAGTACCCAAAGCACTAGAAATACAATGGTATATCTAACAAAATAACATTGAAATTACACATAAAATAAATCATGGTTGTATTCTGCATTATCATGATCTTCCATAAATAAAATACAAATTAGTTCCGCATTTAGTTAAGAAAATCTTTGCTAACTAGATAATTTTTTAAGAAACAATTTTTCTTCATTTGAAATCTTTGGCAACATAGCCCACATACTTTACTTTGGCAGAAAGGTTCTTAATAGTGTTAACATGAACTTAACCCTGCACCAGTACAGACATTACTATTACGTTTTGAACTAAAATAATCTAATTAAAAAGCACTATCTGAAATAAAACAAATCACCTCTGCTTACAATGTAGTTATGTTTACTTTAGAAGTATATGGGGAAAATACATGCTAGTAAATTTAATTGAAAGGAAATACGTTTCTGACTTGTAATAAATTTGCTTTAAAAACAGTAGTTTGATATGTCTAATCATGGAACATTTACTAGCTGTATTTCAATTTTTCTTTTAATGTATATTCATAATTAGAAAGAATTTGTAGTATTAGCAAAATTGATATTATAAAATTATAAAATGCAGAGTTTTGCATTTAATTAATTTTATCCTAAGGACAAATAATGAAATTCATTGACTGAGAATAAATTTGCTAAGCCTTAAAAAATGAATAACATTCAGAGAGATTATTAAATAAATCCATGCCAAAGAATATATATTAGGAAGTCATTTTATATCATTTCTTGAAGAACTACATGAGACAGAGATCTCTAATAACATAATAAAAATAATTTTTTCCTAGATACATTTATGCTAGAATAAATTGAAATTGATTCATGAATATAATTTAACAATGAAGATGTCTGTTTCCTTCAACACTGTGAAAATGATAAAGCTTGATTCTTATTCTTCTCATTGCTTCATCTTTAAACTTTATGTAGCAAAAATGTTTTTATGCACATTATCATCATATTTTTCATCTTAAACAGTTTAAGTAAAATGCATTGTTGTTCACTTAAAACAAAATAGAAAATATTTTTATGTTGGTGTATTGTCTGGTGCAAAATATATTTTTTAATATTGCTGGTAAAGTATCTTAAGGGATTTCCAATCTTTTGACCATTGGGGTTTGGTCACTAATATCACCACTAATTCACCAGGGTTAATACTTTTAAAAAACAAAACTGCATTTGCCATCCTCTAAATACAACAAAGCTATGAGCTTATTTGCACAAAGACACAGAGCCAATTAATTTGACTTCAGTTTGGAGATACTTCACAAAACTGTACATCTCATAGATAAAACCATACTGGTGTTATATTTTATACTAAATGTTTTAGCAATCATTAGCAACATATAGTAGGTAATTTTAAGTGATTTTCATTTTGGATAGCAATGACCAGGTCATATATATTTTACATATAACATACCACATATAATAATAACATATTGAGATATACTGAGTTAAAATTTATCTTAAAATATAAATATCTAAACTTTGATTTTATTATGTAGAGAAAAAGGCAGAGTTCTTATTTTAATTAAGGTACATTCTATGGGGGAAACCAAAACCAAAACTCCCATTACATTTAAATTCAATACTATCGATTTAAACACATGTCACTATGTTTAAGATTTATTTTCAAGATGTTTCAATTACTGAGAAAAGTTTTTGTAGTCAGTTATGTTCATGGAGTTGTAAAAGTAAATTATTTTAAAAACAACCTGCTGTTAATCTATGACTCAAGAGTTTCAAAATATTTGAGTTTAAAAATAAATAAAAATTTCATTTTTGTATATTGAATTTAAAAGAATCTGACAAGGTTTTGTTTGCCTGCTTTTTCATTGTGTTTTCATTCATTTATTTGTGAGCAGTTTTTATTCTAAAGGGTTATTAGAAACGTGAACTTTACTTGCCAATCAATTTATAACAACATGTCTTTTAATAAATTAAATGGAACACACTCAGTGCAGAGTAGTACTGTAGAAAGAACTCAGCTCTTTGGAACAGAGATCTGAGTTCTGGATGGGCTGAGAGACTTTGGACCAGTCACTTAACCTGTCTGAGCCTCTGCTTCCATGTGAATTACTGACCTTTCATTGTCCTTGAACAAAAACATAACATTAAGCTAAAACAATCATTTGGTCTTTTCTTGAGAATTTTGAAATAAATGGCCAATTCATGAGCATGCCCTTAGCTGAGGGCCTGCACTTTCATTCTTACGAGGGACTTGATGGATTTTTCAGTGGGAAAACCTGCCATAAGCCCCGTTTATCAACCTCTTCACTAAATGATTTTGGAGCCCTGGAATTGTCCATGGTTTGGAGGGTTTTTCAGATGCTTGAGAGTTACTTTGAAGAGAGGTAGAGAAGGAAGGATTGACAGCGCTAGTTCAGTCTCAGAACTAATTTCCCTGGTTCGTGTCCACATGAACAAGGACTGATTAAAGAGACTTTTAGAATCTTTGTGGGAAAAACAAGGCTAATTCCATTTGGAAGGTTGACCTGAGCCTGGTGGGATAAGTTGGTACCAAGCTAACAAAGCAAAGAATACAGGACTCGAATGTGTGTTTAGATGGAAAGATCTGTTTATATTTCAACTTTCTATCGTTTAATAACTTCCTGGTTGGGCTTGTTTTAGTATGCTGAAGAGTTAGGATTTGGATCCATTAAATTAATTTTTCTATCTAAAGTCTTCCAAATCTAACAGCTTGTGAGTAGAATGTATAATGTTTCCTCATAAAATCAGCCATGAATTTTAAACAAGTTAACCCTTACACTTCCTCACATCCCCTGAAGTCCACTGTGCATACTAAAGGGTATTGTCCATCACTACTTCTGTGAAATGCACAGTTCCCTGGGGAAAAAGTCTAAATTTGAACTCTTACAGAACTTACATAGCACTGTCATTTTAATGCAGTGATATCACCTCTTGGAAATTATTGTGCTAAATAATTTATTTCTCTCTTAAAAATGATTTTATGATATTAATTTAGAGAATGCCTGGTTGGGTTTTAGCTATTTTCCCTGCTGCAATTTCCCTCTCAACTACAAATTGAGTCTCACATAGTGTTTGTTTCACAACGATCATGGTCTTCAGCCTTCCAGAACATGTTTTGGAGAATCGCTGAATGGAGTTCTCGTATAGACTTAAAATGCGTGTTCAGGACATGCAAATGAATTGCAGTCCAATTATGCACTGAAAAAACAGCCCTAAACATCCTGTTAATGAACTGCATTCAGGCGCTAAAAAGACATTTCATCATGATGGGAGTATAAAGATCCTGCCCTTAATTATGAGTTGTAAAAGCCATTTTCAGGTAGAAATAAAGAAGGTAACAGTTGTTCAATTAGAGGTGACCATTCATCTAGGAGAGGAAAAAAGCCTTTCTGTGATAAGACCCAGAAATCTTGTTTTTCTGCTAATGCGATTTCATACATTTTTGTTGCACGGTGGGCTGAGCAGCATTCCTGGTCTGTTGCCTCGGATGGGAATTGTTCAGTGCCATGTCACACATAGCTGTGCCCCAAGTCATCATGCTGAGCGGCGAACCGATCCCATGGTCGTTGTGACAGTTTCTGGAGAAAGCAGGCGCATGCTGATTCATTCTCAGCCTCCTCTTCCCATCCCTGTCTCCAGCCTAGCATCCTTTTCACGTTTATTCATGAGCTCATCACTCGGGGCAAAAAAAAAATTATTTGCATTATAACATTACATTTAAAAGCTATAAATTACGCAGAGCTATAAATACTGCCTTTTGGTAAACACCATAAAATCTGTGTGTGTTTGTGCACACGCAAGCGTGAAATGTCGTTTGGATTTTCTCCCTACTCACTGCATCTTATAACTCTTCAGTCTTTAGCATTCTGAAATCTAGCGGTTAAAACCGTGATGATTTAAATGGGTAGGGAAGGATTTAGACCTGTTTTAAACAAACTGTGATTCTGTGTTAACTACGGCACTGGGCTCACTCCATTTGGAAACTGTCATCATTCCACAATAAAGGTGATGAAATATAACATATCTGAAGGTTGAAAAACTGAGGATGATTTTTGTTCTGTGCTGTTCAACAGAGGCATACACAACTGAACTGATACATATTTTTTTAATCAACCTTGCCCCTCTAGAATATTTGTAAAACACTTAATAGACAGACCAGACTTAAATTCTATTGGTCAAATATTTTCAGAAACTGAAGAGGTGATAATTTGAGAAAAACCTAAAACCTTATCTCGGGTTAATTATACAGGGTTATGATACCACATCTCCTTTCTCATTGTAAGAAATAAATTCCTGTACATCAAGGCTGTGACTCTGACATGCACACAAACTTGCAGAGAATCTTTGCATCCTGGGCATCCAGCGGCCTGGGCACTGGAGGTGCTGCTGTTCAGGAGATGAGTGTTGTCTCTTAGCTCACTGTGTCTTTAGAGCAGCCGAGTCAGGGTTGAGGGTGGGGGTGGCTCAGTTTGGGGCTGGCACAAACTTCTTTCCCCCAGGTGCAGTACACACTGTGTGCTAGCTTGATTTATTCACTCTGATTTATCAGGAACCAAAATATGAACTACAACATTAGGAAGACTATAAGCCAATGTTCTCTCTTTAAAAGAACATAATCATATCCTTTTTTCGGTATTTACTGTATTAGTCTGTTCTCATGCTGCTATAAAGAACTGCCAGAGACTAGGTAATTTATAAAGGAAAGAGGTTTAATTGACTCACAGTTCCATTTTGCTGGGGAGGCCTCAGAAAGCTGACAATCACGGTGGAAGGCAAAGGAGAAACAGGAACCTTCTTCACAGGGCAGCAGGACAGAGTGAGTTCAAGGAGGGGAAATCCCAGATGCTTATAAAACCATCAGATCTCATGAGAACTCACTATCCCTACAACAGCATGGGGGAAACTGCCCCCATAATTCAGTTACCTCCACCTGGTCCCACCCGTGACATATGGGGATTATGGGGATTACAGTTCAAGATGAGATTTTGGTGGAGACACAAGGCCTAACCATATCACCTTATTTTTCTGAAAATCTTCCTTAAATCCAAATAGAATGCTTCCTATCTCATTTTAAGCTCATTTCTTCTTGCCTGTCCATAAGCAAAGATCAAGAACGAATTTAGATTGGGTTGCATTAAAGGGAATCTCACTTTGTATTTAGAGGGGGACAGGGAGGTATGAGTCTCAGTGTATAACAAGCATGCAGGAAGCTTGTCTGTAAATACAATGGATTTCATGGAAAATGCCCTGTTCCTTTGGGTAATAGAAACAAAATTCAATCACAGGTATCCCTGACTTCTTTTAGTATTGTGCCACATTTTGTTTTTCTTGCATGCATGGAAAACCTTCCCCACCCCCACACCATTCTAGGCAGCAGGAAATCCTTTCCATACTAGTGTCATGCTGGGCCTGGGGGAAACGTGGCTGTTCAGGGCTGCTCTCTAGAGACACCCAGCAGACCTTCTGCTCCTGCATCTTTCTGGTTACAGGAATCCTAGGGCCTGAGGCTCCAGACCTGGGCTTCACTGAGGGAAGGCACAGGTCCTCCATGGTCTTGGGGTTTCCAAGTCTCTCCAAGGGTAGAATGGTGAAGCCTACCCCCATCTCAGATCACTCATGCTCCCTGGTGTTCCTCTCCTTTTCTAGACCCAGGGGTCTTCCCAGAGTCTCTTCAGGACCTGAGAATTTGAAACTCAAAAGCCAGAGGATGTGTAATCCCTTCCATGAGGTAATAAGAAAGGAAGGCACTTTTAGGCTAACTCAATGAAGAATTGGAAATAAATGAAATGCAGGGATACACAATTATTATTGTGCCACTTTTTGGCAGATGAAACAAACCAGTTCCCTTTGTCTTTTCTCTCTAAGACAGCTTTCCAAAAATACCATCATTTGATCATTTGATTGTTCTTTTTGCCGGGGTGGGGACAGGGTTTTGCTCTGTTGTCCAGGCTGTACACAATGGTGTGATCTTGGCTCGCTGCAGCCTCTACCTCCCTGGCTCTAGCCATCCTCCCACCACAGCCTCCCGAGTAGCTGGGACTATAGGCACACAACACCACAACTGGCCAATTTTTAAAATTTTTTTAGAGACAGGGTCTCACCATATTGCCCAGGTTGGTCTTGAACTCCCTGGGCTCAAGGGATCCTCCTGCCTGGGCCTCCTAAAGTGCTGGGATTACAGGCATGAAACACCATGCCCAACTTGATTGTTCTTGCTGCCTTCACTACTGAGTTCAGGATGAAGCAGGGATGCTGTGGAGGGGATGTGCACTTACCACGAAGGGGGAATGGATGTGGAGAATGCATAGAGGACACAGCGAGAGCCTCAGCCATGGGCAGTGTGCTTGAGGCAGTGTGTGAGTGAGGGACAGGCAGAGTGTGTGAGTGAGGGACAGGGATGGCCAGAGGAGGCAGAGTCTTTGGGTGGGCCTGAGGCTGGCACCTGAGAGCCTTCTGTGCTTCAGTGAGGAGTTTCAGACTTGTCCGGGAGAGATGGGGCCAGTGAGGGTTTCAGCAGACAGAAAACAGGATGAGATTTGTTGGGGGCATCCCAGTTTGTTCATTGTGCAGGATGGAGAGCTTGGGGGCAAAATGGGAGGCAGCTAAGAGTCCTTCTTGGTCCATTCATTGATCTAAGCCTGTGGCTGTTGGAATGGAGGTGAAGGGACAGATTTGAGGGATGAGGTAAAGGGGGAAATACAGTGAATGAAGTAGAGAAGGAGGGAAGGATGCCTCTCTCTGGAACTTTGCTGGTTCCTGGTTTCCTGGGGCTTGAGGTATCAGGCCTGGTTCTCAGGCAAACAACTTGAGCTCCTGGAGACACAAAAGGCAGCACCTGGGTGCCATGAAATCATAAGAGAGGAACGTCAGCAAACATTTTTCTTCCTGCTTTCCCCCTTCCTTGTCCACTTTGCTCTTCCTCCATTGCGAGTTGTATCTTGTTATCCCCAGGGGAGAAAGGATGCAGCTGAAATAATACTTGTGATTTCCAAAAGCTCTTGCCTTTCAAAAGTTTCAACCTAGACTGTCCTAGGACATAATGTTTATTTATAAGGATTAGATTTAGACCAATATGGGATGACCAAAGCAGGTTACTGGCATAGGCGTGGCACAGGTGTAGTTAGAATACTTGGGTTCGAAGAGAGAGTTGGAAAGAGTACTAATAGGTTTTGGGAGTTGTGTTCCCAGAAGCAGCTGTGCTCTCTGACTGCCCAGATACCTCCCCTTCTGACCCCAGCCTGAGGCCTCGAGATGGGTCCCTGGAGAGACAGGGGCAGTCCAGGAGCAGGGGGCCCTTGAGGCTTGCGTTCAAGGTGAAGCCCAGACAGGGGCCAAGCCATGCAGATTTTCCCTCTATTTAGCATGGAGTGGGGTGAGGGGGCGAGAGATGGCTGCACGGGCCTCTAGACAGGCAGGATAGTATCAGGGAATTTCTCTACACCCTGCCTGGGATAGGGAGAGACCACATATGCCCAGAGCTCCCTGAGTGGGTGCTCTCTCTACATACTCTTCTCTTATGGAAAGTTGAGGTGGGCAGGTAGGGGACAGGGAGGCTGGAATAAGGGAGGTTACATGGAATTGACATAGATTGAAATTAACTTTAGTTATAGAGGAGAGGGAAAATTACATTTCTTGAAAACTTGATTTTGTGTTATCCAGGGACTAAGAACCCAGCATAGTGTTCATCATAAATGACAAGAAACACAGTAACTGGGACAGTGGGAGGGAGCAACCAGATCAACAGGAAGGCAGATGGTGGAGCCAAGCGACATTCCAGAGGTGCTGCAATGACTTTCCCAGCATGTGCAGAGCACCGAGATCATTCAGACAGCTCCCACTTCTGATCTGAGCAACAGGAGGGGACATGTGGTCCTCACCAACATAGAAAAGAACAAGAGACAGAGCCGATGTGCACATGAGAAGATGAGTCAGTTTTGAACATGTTGAATGATGACAAGTGAATTTGGAACGTGTTGAATTTGAAGAGTCCAGGTGGGGACGGCTTGCAGTTTTCACAGGCTGGAAACTGAGTAGGGCGGTGCATGCCTGGAGTCCAGTGTTGAGTTATTAATGTAGAAGCCAGGCTGATGCACCAGATGATCTGGGGAGAGTGCAGAGGTGACTGGGGATGTCCTCCAGGATGTCTCCAAGGATGGGCCACCAGAGGATTTGCTGGAAGACGAGGAGCCTGCCAAAGTGGCTGAAAAACAGTGGACAGAGGAGTAGAAGGAAAATAAGGAGATGTTTGATTTCTGAAAGCAAAGGGGAAAAAAGGATTTTGATAAAATGGGGAGTGCTGGGTGTGTTGCCATGCTCCTGTAGCTCAGCTACGTGGAGGCTGAGGCAGGAGGATTGCTTGAGCCCAGGAGTTCAAATTCAGCCTGGGAAACATAGTGAGACCCCATCTCTAAAAAACCACTATATAGATATATATACATATATATGTTTATAAGACCTGCCTCTCCCCACCCTGTCCCCTCTCTGTCCTCATCTCTCTCCTCTCCTCAGATTCACTCTGCTGTAGTTGCATTGGCTTTCTTCTGTGGCATGAGAGTGCCAGGCCTGTTCCTGCCTCAGGGCCTTTGCACTTGCTCTTCCTCTGCTTGGAATTTTCTGTCTCCATATATAACTATGACTTGTACCCTCATCTCCTTCAAGATTTTGACACATGTCAAAGTCCCTGAATATCTATTTAGAATTGAAGCCCCCCGGCTGGGCACGGTAGCTTACGCCTGTAATCCCAGCACTTTGGGAAGCTCAGGCCGGTGGATCACCTGAGGTCAGGAGGCCGAGACCAGCCTGGCCAACATGGTGAGACCCCATCTCTACTAAAAATACAAAAAATTAGCTGGGTGTAGTGGCGCATGTCTGTAATCCCAGCTACTGGGGAGGCTGAGGCAGGAGAATTGCTCGAACTCGTGAAGCAGAGGTTGCTGTGAGCCGAGATCGCACCACTGCACTCCAGCCTGGGTGACGGAACGAGACTTCTGAAAAAAAAAAAAAAGAAAAGAAAAAAAAGAATTGGAGCGGAGCCCTCTACCCTCACCTCCACCCCACCATTCTTTACCCTCCTTTTATGGTTTATGTTTCTTCTTGGCACATAACAAGGACTGAAGGAGTATTTGTTGAATAGACACAACGCTGCCTTGTGGTCAGCAGGGTAAACATATCAAAGTATCTGTCATATTTAGTTACAAGAAGTCATGAGATATTCTGGTGAGAGCAGTTTCAGAGGCCTTAATTGGCAAAGTAAAGTTTTCAAAGTGTTGGAGTGGAAATAGATGTTGAGAAAAGAGAAATACTGAGTTTTGACTACTGTTTGTCACAGTTTGACTGACTGTGACAGGAAGGAGAGAGTCATAGTCATCATCAAAGAAGGATTTCTTAAAATATCTGAAGAGACTCACACTATCTCATAGATAGACTGAGGAACAAGAGCTTATGCTGGGTGGGTGTCGGAGGAGACGGGGAGGAAAGTAACTAGGGAGGCAGGGAGGCAGGTCTCCAAGGGGACCTGGGTTTGGAGCGCTGGGAGAGGGTTGGCCTTATTCAGCTCTTCTCCCAAGGCTGGGAAAGGAGGGAAGATGGAAATGGAGTTGTGCAGAAAAGCTTTGGGGGGAAAGACTGTGACGTTCTGGCTAGATGTGTTTTTATTTTTTCTGTGTAGTAGTTGCAGGGACAGGATGCAGAAAGATCTTTGGAAGAACTGAAAACCACGTCTGGATCTCCTAGTGCCCCAGGGATGACATTTCCTCCAGTTGCACATGCAGCCTGGAAATGGGAGCTGGGAAGTCAGATCTGAACTTGATTCAGAGTGGAAGCTTTGTCGGGCAGTTTCAATGGACAAAAACAGCAATGGGGAAGGGAAACCGAGGCTTTTGACAAGCTTACGATTTTCTAGCTCAGCTGAAAATAGGCATACATTTCTGTTCTTTCCAAGTAAGCAGAACTTGTGGAGGATTTGCCACACAGCTCTGACTCTGGAAGAAGCCAGCAGTGATCTTTGGATCCTTTTCTCTTGTTTTCAAGAGGGACATCATTTCTATGCTACATGTAATAATGGAGAACCTAAAATGAGCAATATAAGTAAATTTTTTTTCATTTTTAGTTGGAGAGAGAACATTAATTCAACCTTGACAGACTGTGTGTTAGAATTGTGCTTTGACTTCTTCTCATCCTTCAATATGGGTGTCAGCTGCAAGTAATGTCATGAAGAATGACAGTGATGCAGTGGTGCCCCACCAGGGTACCCGCTGACTATAACAAGGTGATGGAAGGAAAGAGACTGACCATGTAAACAAATGCCAGGGGAGGCAGGGTGATGAGCTTCAGCAAGAAGGAATTTTTTGCTGAAAACAGTAATGTGCTCTGGCTTACAGCAGCTAATCCTGAATTGGAAGACAAGCTAAACATGACTAAGAACGCAAGAGACAGATTATACTTTTAATTTGAAAAATTTGCCATAAGCTGGGTGTGATGGCTCATGCTTGTAATCCCAGTGACTTGGGAGGCTGAAGCAGGAAGACTACTTGAGGCCAGGAGTTTGACACCAGCTTGGGCAACATAGCAAGTCCCCATCTGTAAAAAATAAAAAAATTTTCTGGGTGTGGTGGCACATGCCTAAAAGTCTTAGCTACCCCAGAGGCTGAGGTGGGAGGATTGCTTGAACCCAGGAGTTCAAGGTCGCAGTGAGCCATGATCACGCCACTGTACTCCAACCTGGGTAACACAATGATACCCCAACTCTAAAAAATAAACAGAAAGCCACACACAAAATTTGTTATACCTCTCAATTGTGTCATAGTATACTTTTCCATCTGCACTGGTGTTCTATAATCTAAACTAGTAGAAAACTCACTGATAACTTTCTATGTAGGATCACACTCTGGGTACTTATCTTTTTCTATTTATCTATATCTATATCTATATCTATCTATCATCTATCTATCTATCTATCTATCTATCTATCTATCTATCTATCTATCTATCTATCTATCTATCCCCTATCCTATTTAGTTAGAATTCGAGTCACAATTTTAAAAAACACAATTAATTAGAAGCAGCAAATACGTATTTGCCACTCGACATCACAGATCTAGCATTTGGAGCTGTTGGAAATTTAATATAGCTCTGAGTTTTCTGGCGGTCATATAAATATATTTTTTATTCTGATAAGAAGTACTTATAATCTTTTGCAGAGTGACATGTACCTAAATCTTAACTGTTTGTTTATGTCCCTATAAATGGATATTAAGATAATACATTTTTTGTCTTTACTGTTTCTCTCCAGGGCAGAAACTGTTTAAATAGCCAGTCTTAAGTCCTTAAATGCTTTCTTCACAATGTTAGAGTAAAATGATTTCTGTATATTGTTTTTCAAAGTGCTATCTTTGGAATAGATATAGATATAAGAATAGAGCAGGAGATCCTAGAATCATGGAAGACCTAGAATAATAATTATTATTAGTGGCCATCACTCTCATAGCCCTTATGCATCAGCCATACATATCTAGCATTTTACATATATTATTTCATGTAATAATCAAATCAACCATATAGTGGAAGTACTATTCATATCACCTTAATTTCCTGTTGAGGAAAACAGTTCCAAGAGGTCAGAAACTGTCACAAGGCATAGCTATTAAGGGATAGAGCCAGAATTTGATCTCAGACAGGCTATTCCCTGGGCCTGCACACTCACCCCCTACAGTATACTCTTTCACCCTCAAATATTCATGTGTTACCTAATGCATAGGGTCATAATCAGTTCATAATTGAATTCATTCACAAAAGCCTTAAATGCAGTAAATTGAAGGGAATATCTCAAACATTTTACTATGAAAGGATTTTGTGATTTTATGCATTCAGGGTCATCTCCTCTTCTTACAGAGTTGTACTGGCTCAAAGGTGTCCATAGAAGGGCCAGTATTTTGTGCAAGAGTCTTTCAATCTACTTAAATATTGAAAACTAATATTTATCCAGTATGAAGTGCCAGAAGGTATGAATTCACAATTTATTTTTTTAAATTAAGAGGAAATTTAGCCAATCAAAAACTTTAAGATAAAGTGTCAAAAGTTGGCATTTTTTGGAAAGATTGCTAAATGAATCATAAAATTGTCAATTTATCTGATTGAGTAAGGTTATTTTGTCATTCATTTAAATTTAGAAAATTATTGTATTAGTTAGGTTTCTCTCCACTGAATATAACAGAAACTTAACTTGCATCACTGTAAGTATAAATAGGAACTTGCTGGAAGGATACTGGGAGTGACTTATAGGACTGAGTGAAGAACTGAACAATTAGGCCTTGGAAAGATCAGGGTCTATGCGAACCACAGGCTAGAACACCTTCAGGGCTCAGTGCTTCTCTGTGTATGGTGGTTTAATTTTTTCAGCTTTCTCTGCTGGTGGGAGACACGGCCACCAGCTTTTCTAGAATCATATACATATCAATCCCACCCAGGGAAAAAGAGAAAACATTCTTCTTGTAGCTTCAATGAGAAAATTCCATGGGAAGGGTTATGATGGGCCTCACTTAGGTCATCCATCCAAACCTGGAAAAATCTCTGTGGTCATGTGAAGTAGACAGCATTATAGACCCAGCCTGGTCACGTGCCAACACCTGTTGTCAGGGGTCTAGAGTTTGAGATTAGATGTCCTACCACAACTACATGATCAGAATGGGCAGAAGAAGAGAAGTAGGAATGCTCTTTTGGGCAGACAAAAGAACTTGTATTTGTTACAAATATTTATAAAACTCAGTTTTAATTTTAGGACAATGTAACAGGAAGCTACTGCTTTGTAACAAGTAACCCTAACATCTAGTTGAATACAACAATAAGCAATTATTTATTACATATCTATGGGTCAGGTGGACAATTCTGCTGATTTTACTTGAACTTGCTCAAAGATTTGCAGGTTGCATAGGGGTCGACTACTCTGGGATGGACTCAGCTGGGCAGCTCTGCCTTATTCTCCTTGGACCAGCAGACTAGTCTTAATTGTTCTCTCAATGATGACTAAGGTACAAGAATATAAGCCCAATCATGGAAAGATTTTTCAAGAATTTGATCTTATCATTTCAGTCCTCATGCCATTGGCCAAAGCAAGCCACCTGTCCAGCTCCAAAACAAGTGACAGGCAAACACATTCCATCTAAGAAGGTAGGTGTGTGAATGTTTATGACCAATAACCTGACCTCCAAAATTAATTAATATGAAAATGTTCTTCCTGAAATCAAAAACAAGAGCAACTAATTCTAACCAAAATTTCCGCAGGGTTTTTCATGAATTTTGATAAGTTGATCTCAAAAGTTTATATGAAAGAGTAAATACTCAAAATATAGCCAAGACTGTTTTTCAGATAAAAGTAAAGTGGTGGAAATTATAAAGATTTTTCATAAAGCTATAATAATAAATACACTTAACATTGATATAGTGAGCTACATGATGGAAATGGCCAAGGAGCTGTTTTTTTTAAAGATAAGAGGTTGTAATATTCAATTTCAAACTGAGTTTCTGTGATATTTCTCCAAACCTTCAGGCAAGTCTTTTCAATCCCCACCCCAAACACATTTACACACAATAGGAAAACTGAGAAAAATTCACGAGGACGTGGATTCTATTTACTCTATCGTAGCACACAGAACAGGGTCTGGTGTACAGTACATACTTGATAAAAATGTTCTGAATGACTAGATAAAAACTAGTATGAACAGGTTTGATGTATTTCCACAGTGTGATTCCTATTCATCTTTGAAGGTGTAGAGAGGGTAGATTATTTACACTCCTTTTCAACATCTGGTAGCTCTGTCTTAAAATTTTTGCTTTTAAGTACTATGATAATTTGTGACAGGTCTCAATACCCACCCAATTAACTTTTTGAGACTCATGAGAATGAAACCAAGGTGAGTGAAATTGAAACAGGTATTCAATTTCTAGATAAAAAGAGATGACAAGAAAAACATGTAAAAGAAGTACAGCATGAAATAAAAGATGTAGGAGTATCTTGCCTAGAATATTAAGAAAATGCAATACTATTTTTTGGACAGTTGAAGAACATAATTGAAGAGAATTACCTATCAGAGTAGGTTAGTGTTAGAAGCAGATGTTGTCTAGGCGTTTTGTTGAAAGAGACAAACTTTTAAAAAGGCTTTTATAAAATTTAAATTTTAATAATCAATAGTTTATAATATAATACATTTATATTTTAGAAGTTATACTTAGTATATATTATATATAATTAATATATGTAGTATAATATATATACTAAGTATAATAGTATAATATATCTTAGTATAATATATATGTGCTAAGTATTTATATAACCGTTATTCCCTTGGGTAATTTATCCTTCATCTCCATGAGCTTTGGGTCTTGCCAACTGTGTTTTGCTGTCTGTAGTCCATCTTTGTAATATAATCTTTGAGGTGGGCAAGAGCTTACTGAAGTTATTGCTTCTTATTTGGAGGTTTTAAAAAATTAATATTAACAGAATGAGTAGGAAAAAAGGAGAGCTGCATGTCCAAATGGAGTTCCAAGAAAGGAATTGAAAGTGCCTGTGTTAATCTGTCTTCCCCACGAAGACTGCTAATACTGGTAAGGGCGGTGATGGGGTGGACCTGGTTCCCTAAAGCCTGGATGAAGTGATTGAAGTCATGAAGACATTTCCACTGGATGGAAATGTTTAACTGAACGGTGGAAAGAAAAAATATTTCCATTCATTCAGAAAACACCGAAGGCCTACTGTATGCCAAGCACTGCTCAGCAGTGAACTAAACAGATGAAAATCCTGTTCTCCTCGGGTCTTCATGCTTGCACGCTTGCTTCTCCTACCCAGTTATTACTAGAAACTATGGAGGAGGAAATAGAGTGAAGGGTAGGGAACCAGCCCGTCTGAAGCAGCCATTGCTGACCCATGGAGAAAGGGCTGTGAGACTGGGAGAGAGAGGGAAGGGGATCAGGCAGGACAGAATCCCAGGACAGGCTGGAGGGTAATTCTGAGCTGGCCGCCTGGGAAGAGTGAACTTCCTGACTAAGCTAAAGAAGCTACCTATGAGGCCATGGGATGAGACGAGTTTCCCACGATTATCTCTGTCTTTCCATTCCCGAAAAAGATAAATAAAAAGAGAAGGTCCTCCTCTCCCAAGAGCTTTCCAGGATGGTTTTAGTGGAATGTACTTGAGAGTAAGTATCAGAATACTTGGGTTCGAGTGTAAATTCTATTGCTGACAGTTTACTGGTGGGTAAAATGAGTTCAGTTTACATAATCTCTCAGATCTCTCTCAACTCTTAATGGCTGTGTAGCCCACTAGAAGCAGAAATAAAGATATTCCCTGTTTCGTGTGCCTGCATTTCCTAGATGCAAACTCATGTCTTTGCATAATGCTTATCAACAGAATAACTAAATAAAACATTATTCTGTTTGTAATAGAATGCCTCATAATCTTATACATTGTTGAAATACCTCAATTAAAGTTTTATTATTATTACTGAAACTTCATGGCATGAAAAGTCAAACTAATTTTTGCTTCTGAAACCAAAACCACCAATTGCCATTTTTTCTTCAGTGTAACAATCACATCTTCTCTGCCTATTGTAACTGTGTCTTAGTTTCTATCTGAAATGTTAACTTACCTGTGAAGTTCCTAATATCCCCAGTCAGAGTGCATTTTTTCATTTGTCTTCTCTCAGCACTTGTTTTATCCCTCTACTGAATCACTTGGCATACGCTCACTTGTACTAGGTTTGTGTCTGTGTGTGTGTAAGGGGAACGAACATATCTCCCACAAACAATTTTGAGTTCTTTGAGGGCAGGACTTGTATGTGACTCGTTTTTATGTCCAAACAATGAACACAGCACCTTGCATAAAGTAAATGCCCAACACACGTTTGTGGGAGTGCATTTACCTGCCCTCTGACACGTGCCAATTGTTCTGGCTCCTGCAACTCCTCAATTCCTCAATTCCTGGGAAACTCAGCTAATAGTGATTAAAACCCACAGATTGCAGAAAGAAGATGAGATAAAACACACAGATTGTCGGGGTCTTGGAAAGGAGCTATTACAGATGGAATTGACATTGGCAAAACACCAAATAACATAAAAATGTGGTAGAATTGATTAATTCTGCCCGGTAAATAAACAAAGTTTATTTACCTTCTCAGTTAGTCACGTATCTATGACTCCTGGCCCAGGTAGAGGTGGAGGCTGGCAGGCTGCTGGGGTCATAGGATGGGGCCATTTAATTGGAGAGGCCCAGGCAGGGCTTTCCCACATTGGTCCAATACTACCTGAAAGTACCTGCCATACAAAATAGACCCCATCTGTAAGAATTCTGGTCTCTCTGGCTTGGAAGAGGGGAAATGGTCTGCTTTTGTTTCTGCTTTTATTTCTACATTTTTTGGTGGGTGTGGGAGGAGTCGCAAGGGTAGGAAACCCATAGCATCACAGGGGTCAGCTGATCTTTGGTTAGTAAATAAAGTGGGTCCCCAGTCAGAGGTTCCAGGTAGCCATGCCAGAAGGCACTCTTGGTGTTGGATCCACCATTTATCTTTCTAGCATTGGATTCGTTTCTTAGTTAATGGGTCTTTGGTATAATTTCCAGGCGAGATCAGTGTAATTGCAAACCACCTGGGTGGGATTTTTATTCCAGGGGATGTGTGCATTGGTACAAAGTAAAGAAGAGAGAAGTCTATGATGAGTAAAAATTAGTTCTTATCTTCAAAGTTGGTTATAGTCCAGGAGAAGATGGGCATGCCCACACTAGTGTAGGAAGTGGTTTGTGTGGGCTGAGTGTGGAACTAAGCCAATTTCCAACTTTTACATTTACAGAATTCTAAGCCCTTTCCTTTTAGCTGTTTGTTCAAAGCACGGCTAATGAGCTCTGGAACAGCATGTGGAGCACACATTCATATGACAGGATTTCTGCTTTTAAAGAGCTTGTAAGCATCTTGTGGAGAAAAATTTGACCCCATGAAACAAATAATATAAACATTTAAAGCACTTTGTTATAAGACAGTGACATTAGGTATAATAGAATTTTATTTATAAAGAAAAAAATTGTTATTGGCTTGAGTGATTAAAGATGTCAAGGAGGAGTAGGATTTGAGGAGGACCTTGAAGAAAGTGAGAGCTTACGGAGAGGAGAGTATCCCAGGAGGCGGCTGATCCACTAGCACTATAATTACATAATGTCATTTCTGCAATCATGTGATAACCACGTTCTTAAGAAGCCTTGGGTATTCTCAAATGTTTTATAAAGTATTTATTAGGGATTGGGTAGAAGGGAACTAGAAAATAGAGAGTTTCAGAAGCTTATTTAAAAAGTTATTTGTCAGGCTGGGAATGGTGGCTCACGCCTGTAATCCTGGTACTTTCGGAGGCCGATGGGGGTGGATCACGAGGTCAGGAGATTGAGACCATCCTGCCTAACATGGTGAAACCCCATCTCTACGAAAAATACAAAAAATTAGCCAGGTGTGTTGGCATGTGCCTGTAGTCCCAGCTACTCTGGAGGCTGAGGCAGGAGAATCACTTGAACCTGGGAGGCGGAGGTTGCAGTGAACTGAGATCACATCACTGCACTCCAGCCTGGGTGACAGAGTGAGGCTCTATCTCAAAAACAAACAAACAAACAAACAAACAAAAAACAAAGTTATTTGTGAAGTTAGGAGCAGTGGCGTGTGCCTGTAGTCCCAGCTACTCAGGAAGCTGAGGACTAGAAGTGTTTCAGATTACTTTGAACTTTGGAATATTTTCATACACTTCAAATGAGATATCTTGAGATGGGGCTGAAGTCTAAACACAAAATTCACTTATGTTTCATATACATCTGATATCATTTGGCTGTGTCCCCACCCAAATCTCATCTTGAATTGTAACTTCGACAATTCCCACATGTTGTGGGAAAAACCTGGTGAGAGATGATTGAACTATAGGGGCAGGTCTTTCCTTTGCTGTTCTCACAATAGAAAGTCTCACAAGATCTGAAATTTTTAAAAATGGGAGTTTCCCTGCACGAGCTCTCTCTTTGCCTGCTGCCATCCTTGTAAGATGTGACTTGCTCCTCCTTGCCTTCCACCATGATTGCGAGGCCTCCCTTACCATGTGGAACTGTATGTCCAGTTAAACCTCTTTCTTTTGTAAATTGCCCAGTCTCAGGTATGTCTATATCAGCAGCATGAAAACAGAGTAATACAACACCTTATACACATAGCCTAAAGGTGATGTTATATAATATTTGTAATAATTTAGAGCATGAAACCAAGTTTTTTTTTTTTTTTTTTGCCATATTCTCAGGTATGTCTATATCAGCAGCATGAAAACAGAGTAATACAACACCTTATACACATAGCCTAAAGGTGATGTTATATAATATTTGTAATAAT
>NW_012119376.1:7983618-7987670 GCF_000951035.1 Colobus angolensis palliatus | reverse complement strand
TTTTTTTTTTTTTTTTTCTTTTTAGACAGACATTTCACTCTGTTGCCCAGACTGTAGTGCAGTGGTGTGATCTCAGCTCACTGCTGCCTTGACCTCCTGGGCTAAAGCTATCTTCCCATCTCAGCCTCCTGGATAGCTGGGACTACAGGCATGTGCCACCACTCCCAGCCCAGCATACCTGGCTAACTTTTGTATTTTTTGTAGAGACATGATTTCACCATGTTGCCCAGGCTGGTCTTGAACTCCTGACCTCAAGTGAGCAGCTTGCCTTGTCCTATCAAAGTGCTCGAATTACAGGTGTGAGCTGCCCCTCTTGGCCCAAACAAAGCTTTGATTGCATTTTGACTGCAACCTGTCATATGAGGCTAGGTTTGGAAAATTTCTACTTGTGGTATCATTGTTGCTGCTCAAAAAGTTTCTGATTTTGGAGGCTTTCAGATTTCAGATTTTCAGATTAGGGATGGTCAACCTATTGTAACATACCAGGCTTCTAAGTGTTTTCAAACATGTCATCATGTTGGATTTCCATTCACTTCCTACCTGTGATAGGGAGGCAGACTTCTACGATGGCCACAATTGATTCCTGCCTCCTGATATTCACATCTTATGTGATCCCCTCTTGTTGAGTGCAGGTTGGATCTAGAGACTTGCTCTCTAACCAAAAACATGGCAAAAATAATGAGATGTATGTAACCTCTGTGACTAGATTACAAAAGACTGTGACTTTTCTTCCCAGAAGTCTCCCTCTTATTGATGTTGATGAAGTTAATTGCCCTGTTGGACAGGCCAATGTGGCAAGGAACTGAGGGCAGCCTCTGACTAACTGTCAGAGAGGAGCTGAGGGGTCCTCAGTTCTGTAACTGGAGAGGAACTGAAACCTCCCAATAGCCATGTAAGTGAAGGAGTGCAGGGAATTTCACCCCAAGATAGCTCTCTGGTACAATGAGTATTTTGAATTAAAGTCCTTAGAGATCAACAGATGCTGGGAATGACATTTTCCCTATCTACATGAAACTGGACAGACCCACCGAGAAGAAAAATTAATTTTCCTCCCTCTCTTTGTTATCATACTATCTATTGCAGAAAAAAAGACCAAGAAGTAACCAGACCTGATTATACCCCTTCATGAAATATCTATCCCTCAGACTCATTCCGTTTCCAAAAAGAATCATTTATAAGTTAATCTCTGTCCCCCCATCCATTTATCCTTCCAAGTATTCATTCATTCTCCCTAATAATCCTTTATTGCCCCTCAACAGAATTACCTATATTCCCATCACTCTCCTCCCCTCTGAAATAAGGCTATATAAATATTTGGACCCCACTGGGATGTTGAGAATCATTTTTGATTCTCCCTCATGGTATGTTAATAAATTTGTGTGCCATTTCTCCTATTAATCTGTCTTTGTCAGTTGATTTTTTTCAGCAACCTTCTGACAGCTGTAAACCATAAACAAATAAAATTCTAAGTCCCACACCTGACTGATGGACCCCTCTCCTGGCCAAGGCCATTCCAAAGTTAACCTGAAAAACTAGTTCAGGCCATGAACTAGTTTCAGTCTTGCTCTAGTATAGAACCACATGAATTTAGCAAACCCAGAAAGAAATCAAAGTATTTTACCCCAAAATATATTTCTGTGGCATGTTTTGAAATGGCCCTAAAAAGTTGTCTCTTATGGGGAAAATCTCCATTCTGTAGAGAATCCCCTTCCTTTTCTGGGTCTTTTCTCTGATCCAGGAGACCGTTAACGAAATGTCTGGCACCCTTTTAGATCTGATATGAGCTCTGAAGCCTGTTACCTGGAGGCTTCATCTTTATGATAAAACTGATCTCCACAACCTCTTATCCCAACCCAGACATTTCCTTTCTATTGATCCCAGGTATTTAGATAAATGCAACCAATTGTCAACGGAAAATTTTAAATCTGTGTATCACCTGAAAGCACCCCTCCCTTTTGAGTTGTCCTACCTGTCTGGACTGAACCAATGTACATCTTAAATGTATTTGATTGGAGTCTCATGTCTTCCTAAAATGTGTAAAACCAAGCTGGACTCCAATTGCCTTGGGCAAACGTTCTCAGGACCTCCTGAGAGCTGTGTCACAGGCCATAGTCAGTCATGTTTAGCTCAGAATAAATTTCTTCAAATATTTTACAGAGCTTGACTCTTTACATGAACACTGTCAACCAAGTATCTCTAATATTCAAGGAGTATGCAAAGGCCTCTGTGACATGATGGTGAATCCTATGGAAGATGAACATCTTGCTTTAACTAGAAGTATGGAGTATGCTGATTAGGGCTATGAGCTCTGAAGTCAGGCTTCCCAGTTTGAGTTATCTGCCAAATTTGGCTGTGTGACCTAGGGCTTTGTCATTTGAAAAATGACTATAAGAATAGTATCTGTTCATGAGGTTGAGAGGAGAAGGTGAGGATTAAATAATTTCAGCCTTGCTATGTGTGCAGACCAGGGCTTTCAGCATAGCATTTTATAACTATTAGGCCTTGCCAGTTTCACTGAGAGTTTTGGAGAGAAATAAATAAGTAACTTCTGATATTATCTAAGGCTGAAGCCCAGAAAACACACTTGTGAAGGGAAGTTTCATTATGTAACATGTATTCAGGGTACGTATTTTACCATTTCACATGGGGGTAAATTCATTGATCTAGGCAGATTTTAATAGGTCTAGCTGGAAGCTTCAGAAGTGCAGTGATGGAATTAATTAGGCACTAAGTCCTTGATAAAATCATACCTTATTGTGAATAGATTTGAGAATTGAACGTATTCAAAAGCCTTGCCCACAAGCTTGTAATCCCTGTGGAACCAACCAAACTCATCAAGAAACAAGTATGTTTTTAAAGTCCAGTTTGTGAGAAATAGCTCTTTTTCCATTTTCCTTGCTTTCTGAGAGACAGGGGTGAGAAGCTCTGATGAAGGTATTTCTTTAATGAAAGTGTTTCTTTTATCATGGAAAGGAAATATATTGAGTTATTCCTGTCAATTCACCCTAACTATGAGCTCTGTAACTCTCTAAGGAAGGAATCCTGTAGCTTTTCCTGAGATGCAGGGTCTGCTCGGCAGGGAGAGTGAAATAGACTAAGTCTGCAGCTCAGCTGCCTTTGTCAAGGGCCAGCCCCCGGCCTTGGGAACTGACTGGCGACAGTTTGCAAATGTATGTGCTTGGTGGGAAGCCTGCAGTTCCCTTTGTTCTTGAACCACAGGAAGCCTGATAGGGAAGCCGGAGTGTGTCATCCCTGACTACCCCAGCTTCCAAACAGGAACATGATGAGTAACTTTTCAGACAATATCAAACATGAACATTCAGTGTTTAACCAATTCTTTCTCCAGATGCAAATAATAACTTGTTCTACATGCTTTCCTACAAATCCACTGTTTAAACAGCCAAGTGAAAGCACAGATCTTCCACTAGGTTTGAAGCCTGAGTTTTTGCAGGGAATGAATAAGAATTTCTAATTTTTCTTCCTCCCTCACTGTTACTATCCAACTTTTATTTCTATTTCCTGGTTTTCTTTAAACCCCTAATGGAAAGCCATCAAATCAAAACTAATGAGAGGGTTCAGGACATGTTACCCCCAAATAGGGGCACCTTGGAATACTGAGTGTTTTAAGCTGAGGGAAACTGAGAACACAGCAGAAGCAGGAAGGCCTCCTGAAACTTCTCCCACCTTCTTTTCTGAAGCAGACTAGGAAAGTAGAAAGAATTTTCTTACCATCCCCTGAAGCAGGTCATAAGACCCTCATCTTTTCTGTACCCAGAGGAAAGGAGCATCTTTATCTGTGAAGACACAGGGACACTGAGAACAATCTCAACAACAGGCCTTGCTATGATTACCATTAGATCATACCCACTTTGTCCTCTATTCATACTTCCCCATGACTGTTCGCTTTTCATTAAGCCTAAGCATAAAAATACGTAAGTTTACCTGTTTCTTTTTTGTTGTTGTTGTTGTTGTTGTTGAGACGGAGTCTCGCTCTGTCGCCCAGGCTGGAGTAGTGGCCAGATCTCAGCTCACTGCAAGCTCCGCCTCCCGGG
>NW_012119376.1:7971987-7983568 GCF_000951035.1 Colobus angolensis palliatus | reverse complement strand
CATTCTCCTGCCTCAGCCTCCCGAGTAGCTGGGACTACAGGCGCCCGCCACCTCGCCCAGCTAGTAGTTTACCTGTTTCTTTAATCTTCATATCCAAAGCCTTCTATGTCATGTAAAGCTTCATTAAATACATTTGTATGCTTTCTCTTATTAATCTCTTTTGTTACAGGGGCCTCAGCCATGAACCTAAGATAGGAAGAAAAGATATTTCTTTTGCCTTATACTATTCTTTTTTAATTATTATTTTTATTTTTTATTTTATTTTTTGAGATGGAGTCTCGCTATGTCACCCACGCTGGAGTGCAGTGGCACAATCTCGGCTCACTGCAAGCTCCGCATCCCGGGTTCACGCCAGTCTCCTGTCTCAGCCTCCCGAGTAGCTGGGACTATAGGTGCCCGCCACCATGCCCGGCTTTTTTGTATTTTTAGTAAAGATGGGGTCTCACCCTGTTAGCCAGGATGGTCTCGATCTCCTGACCTCATGATCCACCCGCCTTGGTCTCCCAAAGTGCTGGGATTACAGGCGTGAGCCACCGTGCCTGGCCTATACTGTTCTTTTTACTCATATTCAGAATGACTAGGAATTATAGACTTTTCCTATCAATTGTTCTCATATATGTACTTGCCTCTGTCTAAAAGCTTAGGAAGTACGCCTATGGAAAAGAGATAAACCTGTCTCCCGTCATACTGGAGGATACATCTTCTACAACACAGATGACCCCCAGAAGAGTAATTTTTTGTGCTCATTCTATATCTAGTTTGTTTTTAACTTAGTAGTGAGTGAAGCTCATTTCTTTTCCAAGCCCCACTGAGGTAGACATTACAAGTGTTCATCAATCTCTGGCTATTTTCTAATTCTGGGTGTATGGAGTGACACACTTTCCCACCCCCTTGAATTTAGGCTTGGCCACTTAGTTTTCTTGGGCCAATGAAATGTGAATGGAAGTGACCTGTGTAGAAAGTGTTGGGAGGAAACTTTTCCTCTACCATTTCAGGCTTGGGTTGTTGGAGCCCTGAGAGTTAACAGACAATAGGTAAATTAACAGGAGAAATGACGAGGTTTATTAACCATGTCCATGTATACTGGGGAGTGCTTTAGTAACAAGTAAATCCCCTTTAGTAATAGGTAAATATCATAAATGCTTTTCTTGATTATATATCTCTCTCATGCTAAAATATTCAATTTTTGAAAGAAATGTTATTATCATACAAATAACATGACTCATTTTCTTCAGGGATTTATGAAAGATGTCTGTCCAAAGGTAAAGGGTTATACACCAATTTATTTAATAGCAAGAAAAGGAGAGGGGGAGTTTAGGACCTCAGTGAGAAAGTATGGAAAGTTCTATCGGGCTTTTTCATGCCCATGGGAAGCTGAATTCATACTTCCTAGTACTTAAAAGTGATCCATCTGAGGGAGATGGACAGGAGTGGCTATTTTCTCCTATTTCAGCTGTACTTTCTTGGGTGTATCTGCTTAAGTTTAGATAATGTTTCTTTCTGTGACTGATGACTGTTCACATGCTGTTAGTTTAAAGTAATGTTAATCTCTTCAAAAGTCTTTCACTGCTAGGGCAAGACTCTCTGAGCCCTCTCTCCCTGGAAATGATCATGGCAGCACCTATTGTTATGTAGATACTGAGCCATCACTGAGTGCACAGAGATCCTAGACAACCTCCTGGGCTATAGACTCCATGTAGGCACAAAATAAACCTTGGTTAGTTTAAGCATCTGCAGTGTATTGTTTGTGTAAAGGAAAAGAAATATCTTTTCTCCACCCATTTTTAGGTTCATGACTGAGATCCCTATAGTAGAAGACTAGATTAGCATACAAATTTATTTCATGTAAGTTTTACATTACGTGAGAACCTTCAGAAACGAGGACTCAAAGAACCAGGGAAACCTGTGTATGTTTATGCTTAGGCTTGCTGGAGTGGACAGTTAGTAGTGCAAGAGTCGGATTGCACAAAAGGAATATGATTGAATGGTAACCCACTGGGGAAATTTCGCAAGGCTTGCTTCTTCAGCTTCTTCTTGGAGTCCCCGTGTCTTCAAGAATAAGAATGTTCATATCCTCTGGGGAGAGGAAGGGTACCTCTGGAATGATGGTTTTAAGACCTGCTTCAAGGAAGAAGGGCAAAGGGATAGTGAGACTCACGTTCCTGCTTCTGCTGTTCTCTCCAGTGCCAAGCTGCCATGTTTTGGGGTAGTGTGTCCTGAAACCTATCACCAGATGTTTTAAAAAGTTCTTAGTGATAATATTGCTAGTGGTGGCGAATCTGTATGGGTCTGTAGCTGCCTCATTTCTTGCTTCCGCAGAAGAAAGAATTTGACTGGGGGGCATAAGGCAGAAGAAGAGACTGAGGCAAGTTTTAGAGCAGGAGCGAATGTTTATTAAAAAGCTTTAGAGCAGGAATGAAAGGCAGGAAATTACACTTGGAAGAAGGCCAGGCCGGTGGCTTGAGAGATCAAGTGTGCGGTTTGACCTCTGACATGGGATTTTACATGTTGGCACGCTTTGAGGGGCTTGCGTCCCTTCTCCCCTGATTCTTTTCTTGGGGCGTGCTGTCTGCATGCACTGTGGCCTGCTAGCCTCGGGAGGGGAGCATGCGCAGTGTGTTTACTGGCGTTTACACATAGTCACTTGAGGCATTCTTCCCTTACAAGTCGAATGTCTCTCGAAGGTCATATACCAGTTAAACTCCACCGTTTTGCCTCTTAACGTGCGTGCTTGAGCCCACTTGCCCAGCTCCCGATAGCGTATCAGGAAGCTGCTGATTTCAGGTGTTTCTGTTTATTGGGAGACGGGGCCTTTCCCTGGTGCTGGCTGTGGCCAATTATTATTTTATAGAGACAATCAACAACCAGCTGACCATCCCCTGATGGTTGCCTGACTTTCCTGGTGGTTTGGTGGGGTGGCCTCTCCTACCTTTCTCATGTCTGACTAGCTACCTACTGTAACAATATGATGAATGCTTTTCTTGATTATGTATCTTTCTCATGCTAAAATATTCATTTTAAAAGAAATATTATCATGTAATTAACATGACTCATTTTCTTCAGGGATTTATGAAAGATGTCTATCCATTTGTAAGCTTTTGCTCATATTGCGTATTTTAAAGTGCTTTATTGATATGTGGGTGTAATAAATCCTATTCTACTGGTAACATTTGTTCACTTTTTTCCATATTGGAAGCAAGTATGCCCTACCTGAAACAGGACTTGCTATTTCCCACTAGAGGTTTGTTTCTTAGCCATAAAGCCTTGGCTCCTCGGAGCCTTCTATTCAATTGTGAATGAGCTCAGTGCGACTGCACTATTCATTCACTCTTTCCTTCTGCAGATAGCTTTTTGAATGCTCACTATGTGCCAGGCATTGCATTAGGCTTGTTAAAAAGAATTTACTGGGAGGCCATTCGTCTGAGATGGCCTAACTTTAGCACCTTGGGTTTCTACGTAAACAAACCGAAATCTAATGCAATGTAAATGGTAAAATGAAACTTAAACTTTACCAATCAGGAACTGCCAACTAACTCCTAACTAGGGACTTTACCAATCAGGAACTGCCAGCTAACCTCTAACTAGGTCTTTACCAATCAGGAATCACCAACTTATCTCTAACTCGGGACTTCACCAATTAGGAATGGCCAACTCACCTTTAACTAGAAACTTTAAGGCTAGTATTCCACTGTAACCAGTCACACATTTCTTTGTCTTTCTGCTGAGAACAGCTTATTAAAGTTTTCCCCCCATGATCCTTTGGTGAAGTTCCAAATCTCCTGTGATCTTCAGCTGCTTGATTCATGAATCACTGTTTGCTCAAATAAACTCTTTAAAATTTTAGTGTGCATAAGTTTATCTTTTAACAAGCTGTTGGTTATTTGTAAATAAAGACAAACTTTTTGACCTCGAGTCCCTCATAAGTCAGGCACAGAGACCAACATGTCAGCTGATAATAGCAATACAAAGCAATAAATTCAGCCAGTGACAGGAGTTTGCACACGGTGCGTGGAAGGGCAAAGGATTATTCTATTCTAATACTGAGTGATATGGTTTGGTTGTGTTCCCACCCAAATCTCATCTTGAACTGTAGTTCCTATAATCCCCACGTTTCATTTGAAGGACTGAGTGGAAGGTGATTTAATCACGGGGGCGGTTACCCTCATGCTGTTCTCAAGAGAGTGAGTGAGTTCTCACGAGATCTGCTGATTTTATAAGGGGCTTTTTCCCCTTTTGCTCAGCACTTCTCCTTGCTGCTGCCATGTGAAGAAGGACATGCTTGCTTCCCCTTCTGCCATGATTGTAAGTTTCCTGAGGCCTCCCCAGCCATGCTGAACTGAGTCAATTAAACCTCTTTCCTTTATAAATTACCCAGTCTCAGGTTTATCTTTATTAGCATCATGAGAATAGACTAATACACTGAGGGAATGTACACAGAAGCCTTCTTAGAGATAATACCTGTCTGAGAAATGAAACCATTAGTTAAGAGAGCAAGACTAGGACTGGGCAGGAAGAGTAAACTCTTTGGCCTTGATGAATGTACCATGTTAGTGTGGGGACAAGGTTGTGGGATGAGGGCATGAGGAATGATGATAGTAGAAGGAATATAGTGTAGAGACAAATTTTGCAAAGTCCATAAATTGCCAAAGACATGACCTAAATAGATTAAACAGAATGGTAGATAATATGTATTCTTTCTGGGTAGGAGTGGGGGGTGCTAAAAGGTAAAGAGAAAAACAGTAGGTACAAATCCTCAGAGATTCCTTCTGTGTTCTGAATAGTTACAGCAAAAGTCTATTTTCACTTTTAGTGGGTTGGTCAGCATCTGGGTGAGTAGTATTTGTAGATTTCCAGGCTTCTGTGGTTTGGAGGTTTATGATAAGGATTTTATTGTTGGATAGGAATCAGAGTTCCTGCAAACTGATCCTGATCCTTGACTCGAGCCACCTGGCTATGAAAGAGTATGTTGCAGACAAATGGCTGTAGTCACATGGCTCTGGCAGTAAAGGTATGTTGAAAAGCAGTTCTCCATGGATCTCTTTCACTTCTTACATCTTGTGAGCAGAACTAATAGAGCTATTTTTCTTTTCAAAGATGTTTGTATAGTAAACAGTCTTGGAAAACAGAGGTAAGATCTCTCTCCAGAACAGAGGGCAGGTTTGTTTTCTGTCCAGTATAATAATATCTCTCTCTAGGGCAAAGATAGAGAGATATTATTTTCTTTAATGGGCAGGTTTGTTTATAGCCCATTAAAGGAAAATAGAGTTTTCCTAAACTTGGGATTCCTTGGCTATTGTAACCAAATTCATATTCAGTTGCTCACTGCTTGAAAAGTCAGACATGAAAAGTGAGGATTGGTGGGAGGAAAGCAGGTTTCTTCAAGTGCTAGAAGCTTGAGGAAATGGCCTGACTCAACTCTCAAAAAACCATCTCAAATTCTCAGTTTATCTAAAGAGGTTTAAAGGGTAAAGGTGGCATGGAAACTATGCACCAGCATGGTGCAGGGTGCAAGTCTGCTTGTAATTTTCTGGTGACTTTTTTTAGTAATGGACCAACCAGAGGCCTCGCTGGCATCATCTCAGTGGGGGTCAGGTTATGGATTAACTGCACACCAATTTCTTCTCAGAAGGGAGAAAATTGCAACTGCTATCTCCACTTTATGCCTAGATTATTTCAATATTGGCATCTGGAATTCTCTGGCAAGCAGTTATGTGGAACAAGGAACAAAGGGAGGGAGGGGTTACTTGTAGAGTAAGCTAGCAAATTGGCTATACTAGTTACATTATGATGCAAACCTCCTTCATATATTGACCCAGCCCACCTTCATTACTCCAGTGAGTCTTAGCAGAACAAGGGATTGATGTGAACAGGAAAACTCATGCTACCTGTTGTGTTGGAAATAAGAAAGTCCTTTGTGTCTAATCCAGAGTCTCGTGGCTTTTGCAATTATCCATGAAATTGTGGCAGGATAAATTGTTAGCTTGCATGTTGGTAAATAGCTTAGGTCTTCACAGTTCTTGACAGGCAGGACACTGGGGCAAGACTCCAAACTGCAGCAGGATCATGATAAGGGTGCCTTTGAACAACACACTTGAAGTTAGGCATTATTCAGGTAGAACAGAGCTAATAGTTTCTGCTTGATCCATATTGATAATGAATTTGACAAGTTTCTATCACACAAATCACTCAGGAAATCAGTGTTAATGGAAATGATTATATGGGGGACTATAATTTTATTTACAGTATGTAAAAGTTGAAAAACATAGGGACATAAATACAATGTCTAATTAAATTCTGTTTTAATTCCTTTTGGACCACTTTTCATCCACTTCCATTCAAAGTTTGGATGATGGAAAAGATAAATAAGGTGATCATTAATGTATACATAAATTTTCCATTTTATTTTTCATATTATAAAGTGACATGATAGACTGAACGGAGCCTGAGCTTGAGATTTGTCGAAAGCAGATTTTCCTTTATCATCAGCAGTCATTTTAAATATACTAAGGAGAATATGCAGCACTGGCACTTATGAGACGTGACTTGAGTTGCTACACTTTGCCTTGGTGGAAATTCCAGTCTTGTGAAAGATATCGAAATGAAATACATCTTAGTTAGTTTACTGGAGGAACACCACGACAATTTGGTTAAGAGCACAGATAATGAAGATACACTGTCCAGGTTTGAATTCTGGCTTTATGTCTACAGCCATACCACCCTGAGTATGCCTGATCTCATCTGAATTCTGTCTTTATCATTTACTAGCTGTGTGATCTGAAGTAAGTTACTTAACCTTTCTAAGCCTCAGTGTTCTCTTTTGTAAGATGGGGATAATAGGACTTACCTGATAGGGTTTTAGGGTTTTTGTGAAAATTAAATGAATGCATACACATGTATAGTTGTGCTTAGAATGGTATCTGGCACATATATGTACTGTAAGTGTTTGGTATTATACATATATATTATTGGTAAATAAACTAAGACCAGTATTTCATACCATAAAACTGAGAATAATATCTGAAATAACTATTATTTGAATTTTTCCCGTCCCTCTAAAATAATGTTAACTTGCTTACAAATAATTACCTGTGTGGAATCCTCTGCAAATAGTCATTACTCTAATTAGTTCATGGAGGATATGTTGGGCCAAATAGTTACAGCAAATACTTAATTTTCCTTTACGGAGTTAATGGTTCTTAACCCTAACAATTTATCATTCAAAACATCTGAGTGGCTACTATGTGCAAAGTTACATATTGGCCATCTTTTAGCTCAAAAAGATTGTTCCCCACTAATTCTGAGACTAGTAAAAGTCTTCTGTAAAACTCTTTGTTAATCATGAGGGTATTGGGGCTGACAATATGATACTCCAAAGCACAGCACCTTGGCATGCTGAGTACTGTGAACTAAAGGAGATGGAAAGACTGAGAAGCACAGTCTCTCCGCTCCTCTCCCATCCTCCTATCTGTTGCCCCTCTTTCTACCACAAAGCGAGTCATCGAAACCGGAATTCCTCTTTCCCAAGGTGGGTCATGAAAACTAGAATCTCTTTCTTCCAAAGCAAGTCATAAAACCTATAAGGGTCACTCTCTCCCTTTTTCCTTGAAAACTCTCATTCCAGAGGGTTCCTGCCCCATACCCAGGAGGAAAGAAGGCTACCCAGGGAGGCCAAAAAGAATCTGATCAGTCAGACTTCACTGGGTTCTGCCCTCAGTCTATCAGCTTTTGGTTCAATCACACTTCTACATGGCTACCCATTCTTCATTGATCCTAAGCACACAGATAGACGGGTTTTTCTGGGGTCTTTGGGTCTCCATCTCTGAAGTTTCCCACATCACATAAAACTTTGGTTAAGTAAATTTGTTATGCTTTTCTCTTGCTAACCGGTCTTTTGTTACAGAAATGTCAACTGCACTGTGTGAGGAAAAGTGTCATATCATTCTGCCCCTACAAGTGCATAAAGAGGTCTGTTGCTTACAAAGTATCTGGCACGTAATAAATATTCAAAAAAAAAAACCAATGTGTCATTAGCACTATCAGGCCAGGCCTATTGTAGAGTGTCTGTAAATGCAGGTGGTGCTAAGTCTGACCACAAAATAACTGAAATCATGGATTACCAATGATTGGTAGTTGGGTTGGGTTGGTAGTTTAAGTAATTTTTCCACACTTCATGGGTATAGGCCTTTTGTCCTGCGACCCTTGCATTTTAGACTACCTATCTTTATCTATTTTAGCTTTATTTTTAGTGGGTAGATGAAAAGTCAGCATGTTCTTATTTGTTCTTAGAATTTGAGGAACTCTGTGATCAGAAACCTTTTTGTGTGTGTCTGTGTGTGGTTTTTTTTTTTTCTTTTTTCTTTTTTCATTTTACAGCCTAACTTCCTCTTGGGTCTCATATAGCTTAGTCTATTTTCTAACATGAACTTCCTTTCTTTCTGCATAACAGTGTCTGAATTTGCAGGACTCTATACCCAATAAATATTGTTAACTGATTGTTAATCTGTGATTTCAGTTATCTTGTGATCAGACTTAGCACCACCTGCATTTACAGACACTCCACGATAGGCCTGGCCTGATAGTGCTAATGACATACTGTTTTTTGAATGTTTATTATGTGCCAGACATTTTGTAAGCAAAATCTCATTTAGTAATGCTAAACTGTACTTAAAACATCTAGTTATTTAGGAGTCACATAGCTGTAAAAACAGCCCACGTGTCAAATCCAATAATTATGAGTATTACTTATCATATTTTATGCTGGGCTAGGTCTAAAGGCATATGTAGATATTGCATATCCTAATATTTTTTTCCAAGGCAAAATGTAGCTAATAGGTCAAACTGTGAAGTTTAATTATGTTGACACATAGAGCAAGGAATAAAGCATAAAATATTTGGGATTTCTATTCATATTTAAAAAGTCACAGAAAATTACATTTCTCGACCCTTTTTTTGCACATTTTAATTATGCAGAACCTAATTTTAACTAAATATTTTTCCTTATCAGAAAAGAGTGTCTTCTCTCTATCTCTGGCAATATCAATATTGATATATATAAAGGACACTATATACGGGTACCTTTCCCAAGGCTCCCAAGGTCCCTTTCATAACCCAGACTATGGATTTACTCCATAATGTTCTACAGTCCCGGTGGGGTCTGTTTCGCGGTTTCCAAACTGTGAGGAGGTTTGAAAACCATCCAGTCCCATTTCTTGTTTTTACAGATGGTGAAATGAAGGCCCAGAGAGATAAAATTAACTTAAGCAAAGTCATTGAAGAATAGGAAAGAGTGGTGTAAAATCACACTGCCAGAAAAAAAAAAAAATCTTCCTTCACAATTAATTTTGAAAATTCCATGTCTAATCTGGAACTAAATATACCCTGTAAAAGAAAATTCCTTGAATACCATGGATAATGCATTCTAATATCTAACAACGTTTTTAGTCAGAAGTGTCATTCTTGAGTGTAATAACCTCTTTTCATGCAAATTAAGCCTATTTCCACTTGTTAGATGCTTAATAGAGATGGATGATAGTCACTAGTAATTATAATCACACACATGTGTATTAAAATATTTGTCAGTGTTATGCTCCATTATTTTCTTTGTACTTACTAAAGAATTCAACATTTAAAATTTTCTAACATAAGTCTTTGCTTCCTATCCCCAGTTACTGAGACAGAAATCTTGATATCATGATTTGCTCCTCTATATTTTTCGCTTTTACCTCTAATAAATTACTAAGGCCTGTTTGGTTTTGTTTCTTTGGTAGCCCTCAAATCTCCCAACCTCAATGTCACAACTTTAATTTATACCACGATCATTTCTCACATTTCTCACATTATCACATTTCACCTGTGATAATTGTTGGTTGATTAGTCAGCAATTATTGTGACAACAGGCAATTCTAAAATTTTGGTTGTTTAATGAGCAAACAAACATTTATTTCTTGTTTGTGTTACATGAAGACAGTAGGTTAAACGCAGGCTTGACTGGGCTGGGTGAGGCTTGCCTGAGTCTAGCCAGGCTTGCCTGACTTTGGCTGGGCTCCATGTCTTATTGTCATTCTGGGACTCAGGCTGAGGGAGAAGTTCCGTTTTGAGGCTAACTAGTCTCATGGCCAAGGGAAGAAGCTCAGGAAGGACAGAACCACATCACATACACTTAAAACTTCTGCTCGGAGGTGGCATATGTCAAGTCCACCAAGATTTTGTTGGCAAAAGTGAGTTCTGTGGCCAAGTTCATAGTTGTTAGGATAGGGCAGTATACTATACCCACAGGAGAGTATGCTCAGAGTCAGGAGGGAGCAAACAATCGCAAACAAATAATGGAGTCTATCACATTTGGTAGCCTGCTTACAGTTGTGTTTCTCTCCAATTCAGCCTCCCCACTAACTCACAAACAGGATCAGGTGATACTCAGCAGGGTTAGAATTAAGTCCAGTCTCCTAACCACAGCTTCAAGGCTCATGTTAGTCTGGCTCCTTTATACCTAATGTTACTTTCATCCCTCTCCATTCCCCATCTGAAACCCTATCCTCTAGGCATAGGAAACCTGTATTAGTTCCCCAGAATAAGCCAAAAGTCATATCTCTCTATTGTTAGGGTCTCTGCTCATTTTCTTTCCCCTCTCAGGAACACTCCTACGCACATTTCACCTGGCTCACTTCTGCTGGTCCATCAACGCTCTCCTGACTCTTCAAACAGACTTCAGAACTCATTTTATGTTTTCCCAGAGTATCCTCTGCCCCTCTATCAATACTTACCCCTCTGAGTTGTAATTGGCTGATTACGTATTTACTTCTCTCATTACACTGAAAACTCTCTGGGATGGACACGATTTCTATTGTATTGCACCCCAGTCCTTGGCACAATAACTTATTTAGCAATTGTTTGCTAAATTCATGAGAAAATAATTTTTTCTGCATCATGTTACTACTGTATATGTAAAGTTAACCTGATTATAGTACTTTCTCAAAAACTTTCAAATCATTTTCCTATGCAATGAGAAAATCGCATTTAGGGATTTTGCATTTTATGCTTATGGAATGTATCTCATATATACGGCATAGCTCTATTTTATTAGTTTGGCCACTTTGGGGGAATATGTAACAACTTTGGATTTCAGACTCTTCATCTGCAGTACAAGAACAATGCATGTTGAAATAGTTTTGAACATGAAGTAATATTGCATACACTAGGTACACTAAATCCAAACATGTAATAAAGTGCCTAAAAACATATTTTTTAAAGTTTCATTATTTTTTTCATTTCTGATCATTGTGAATTGACTTTTAACTTTTTTTCTCTCTGCCATGCCCCAAGGGAAGAAAAAAAGTTGCTAGTAAATACATTTTCTACTAGTTGAAACAGGGAGGAAATACTAGTTCAAATTGTCTAAGTTTATCCAGTTAGATGGTAGCAAGCTAGGATAAAAACTATCTTTCAATTTCCTATTCAGTGTAGTGTCCACTTTTTATCTGTCGCTCTCTTTTTTTTTTTTTTTTTTTTTTGCCGGCATAGACATCACTCAGTTTTCTTTCAAGGAAATGTCTAAATTTACTATTTGTAAAACAAAAGTACATCG
>NW_012119376.1:7925988-7970386 GCF_000951035.1 Colobus angolensis palliatus | reverse complement strand
TCAGGAGATTGAGACCATCCTGGCTAACACGGTGAAACCCCATCTCTACTAAAAATATGAAAAATTAGCCAGGTGTGGTGACGGTCACCTGTAGTTCCAGCTACTCGGGAAGTTGAGGCAGGAGAATGGTGTGAACCTGGGAGGTGGAGCTTGCAGTGAGCTGGGATCCCGCCACTGCACTCCAACCTGGGCCACAGAGCGAGACTCTGTCTCAAAACAAAACAAAACAAAAAACATTCAGGTTGAACTGTTTCTTCAGGTCTTCATTTCCTTATGAAGGCTCTGGTATCATATAAAATTTATATTAAACACATTTCTATACTTTTCTTTCATTACTTTTTTTTTTTTTTGAGACAATGTCTTGCTCTGTCACCTAGGCTGGGGTGCAGTGGTGCAATTATGGCTTACTGCAGCCTTTACCTCCCAGGATCAATCAATCCTCCCACCTCAACTTCCTGAGTAGCTGGGACTACAGGCATATGCCATCATACTCAGCTAATTTTTTGTAGAGATAGTGTCTTCCTATGTTGCCTAGGCTGGTCTCAAACTCCTTGGCTGAAGCAATCCTCCCACTTTGGTGTCCCAAAATGTTGGTATTACAAGTGTGAACCACTGTGCCTAGCCTCTTTTGTTAATCTTAATTTTGTTATAGGGCCTCAGCCACGAACCTAGGATGAGTAGAAGGAAAGAAAGATATTTTTCCTCCTCTCCATCCCTTATATTTCCTGGCTCCTTTTCCCCACTTTTCTCCAAAGATCACAGATTTTAGCTAATTATGGATTTTTGCCATTCTTCAAACACATTCTGCTCTTCCACATCTCTGAACTTGTTTTTTGTTGATCCCTTTGCTAGAAAGCACTCCCCTTCTTTGCCTCTTTTAGCAAAATCCTACTTCTCTTTCAGCCTCTACTTTATGAAGACGTCACTACTTCTGTCTCTAACTCTCCGTAATTTCCAGATGAATAAATGAATGAATGGTTTACTTGACAGTTCAGATTTGTTCCACATGAATTTACTACCTCTCTCCTATAAGTCTATTTTTAAAACTTGTTTTGATTTGATACTCCTGACTGATTAATTAATTTGATTTGTCTTTTTCTTATTCTAGCTTGGGATCCCCTTCAAGTAATTCTTGAGTCAATTTTTTCAATATCATGATGAGGATATAATAATATATTATTTTGTAGATATTCTTCATTTTTCCCCATATGTAGGCTGTTGGTTTAACCAATTTATAAGCCCGGTGCTGGCCGAGGCTCGAGTCTTTACTTATTTTTGTGTACATTTAGGTTTCCACTGTCTTAAGACTCAAAGCCTAAAAATAGTCATTATTCTCTTTGACGAGTCTTAATATGACACATATGCCCATAATAGTGTGCATTTAATACAGCATGGATTTCTTTTTAAGTGCAGATGGTTATTATTATGGAAAATAAGACAAAAAAACCCCACACTGTATCTTCTAAGAGAATTGAGTGAGAGAAGGAAGTTACTATCTGACTTCCGGTTCATCAGAGAGGCTTAATGACTCACTAGAACGGAGGACCCGTTGGGAATTCTCAGTTCCGCTGGAGAAGTCTCATGCCTGGACTCAGAGCCAGCCGCTGTGGTCTGCATCCCAACTCCACCGCTTGGCAGCTATGTGACTGGAGCAAGTGATAAACTCCCCGTGCCTCTGTTTCCTTTTCTGTAAGATTGGGAATAATAATGGTGTGCACATCACAGGGTTCTTAGGAGAACTAAGGGAGTTAGTATTTGTAAAGCCCTTAGAACTGTGCTGGACACGGTTAAGCACTGTAAAGTGTTATTATTTCTGCTTTAGAATTTTTTCCACTTGGTTTTTAAGTTGGTGAAAAAAAAAATGCTTGTTCTCACTCTTCTGGGTTTCGATTGGAGGAATTAGAAAACAGTACAAGACTTTGAATTTCTAAATAGGTTCCGCTAACCACCATAAATTGCGTCCCTGTCCCCCCGCCCCTCCCCCTCACAACTATTTGAGGATGCTGCCCTCTCGTGGTCTCTCGGAATTGCTTGTATAGCTCAGCCAGTTTGAATTGTATCAGAATTTTCTTAGTCTCCACCTTCCTTTAACTTAAAGGCTCATTTGTCAAAAGTTAAAGTATTTCCGTCTGTGCATTACTCAAAGCATATCTGCTAATAACAGAAACCAAGGTGGATTTCAAAAATTTGAATGACAAATATAATTGTTATTTGAATGGTTAGAAATGATTAGAACATGATGTATGAAATTACAAAATGTATTTTCTTAAGTGTTTTTGTTGATATGTTTGAACATGAGACAAATAATGTCTAAGTTCATGAGGATCAAGAGGAAGTCTCTTGATAGTAATGTAGACATTCCTTTTAGGAAAAAAAATTATGACCTCTAGCAGGTGTAGGTATATTTCATCTTAAAATTTAAATTTTTATATTAAGATTTTATTAGTTTGGCAACATATTTCCCAGAATTAAAGAGACAAAACTTATAGTCATTAAAGTGATAACTTATGCATATGTAGGAAGTCTATTAATATTACAGATTTTATGTTTTTCATGATCAAATTTTCTTTAGTCAATGCCCCAGCTGTCTAAACCCTGTCTCTTCAGGAATCTCATATACAGAGATTTATTTTCAGGTGAATTTGTGAAAAATTTTTCTTTGCCAATTCTTTTGATAACTTACGTAACTCTGGAGTACAGTTTGAGGAAGGCAGCTCATCTCCACTGGGTGCACCATTATGCAATTCCCAGCACCAAAAGAGGAACTTCAGAAGATCCGTGACTATTTATTTACACATTCGTTATCGTTTCTACTTGAGAATAAAGAATGAGTTTGAACTCTGAAAGCTCAGCCTGCAGGAAGCCCCATCAGTCTCTCCACACTTCTGCTGTCTTTCCTATTGTAGGCGGAACATTATTCAAACCACAGGCTCCAAACTCCCAGGTAACTGAAGCCAGCAGGAAGCTCTGTTTGATATCAAGTATGTTCTTTATCAACCTTTTTGTTGTGATGGGAAGAAATGAACCAGCTTTACTTTTATCTTGCCCTGTGTTAACATTACGCAGTAGGTGAATGCTTTATTGGTATGCCTTGGCCAAAGTCTTTGATATATACTGATTTTGTGGTCTTAAATTTTCCATATTAAAAACATTTTTAATGGTTTTCCATCTACCCATACCAACCATAAAGTTTCACGTGTTCATGTGCTTTTTTTAAAAGTATATTTAAAATTCTGCTGATAGGAGTCACCGCGTGGAAAAGACAACTTGATTTTCCTTATTAGATGCTGGGAGACAGAAGCCCTTCTGCCATCAGACAGAGTCAAACATAACAATGCAATCCTGAACTTTGGGGTCAACACTGTAGACTCTACTGAACACTCAGTCTTCATGCTTTTTTGTGTTAGAAAGACTCATGTGAAATAAGAAAATGAATTGCCTTTTTTTCCTCCACAAGGAGCTGGTTTTCAATGAGCAAGCTAGTTTTGTTTTTTGACACACAGGTAAACTATATATTGCATCTACTCTTCGTTCTTTGAAGAATATTATTGTGTCATCTTGTTTGGATTCAGTGTCAGTTTTACAGGGAAGGTACCAGTTTGAGCAAAATATAGACATTTAAAGCAGTACACATGTTTAAAATGATCTTAAACTTGTGTCTTTATCTTTCCTACATCTTTTTCTGTGATGCACGATCAATTTTGGATGTTGTTTGTTCCAAATCCCCAGAATTCAAATAATTGAAGGCAAGGAATTCACATTTTCTCAGAAGAAAATTTCATGAGAACATTTTATACTTTTATTTTAGACCAACATTTAATGACCGGTACCTTTTAGTACCTTTTGTGATTTAAAGTCTATAAATATGTTTTTTAGTACCTGTTGTGATTTAAAACCAATAAATACTTTAAATATCAACTATCTGAGAGCTATCTTCATTCCAGTATTAGAAACAATGCATTTATTTAAACACATAATTTTCTTACCCCAGAACCATTGTAACCTTCTCACAAAATTAGTGTACTGAGCAAACCTCCATTTGACATTATTGCCAGAATATTTAAAGACTATTAATGAAAAGGAATAAATACATGAAAAGACTATTTTATTGTTCTTATTGAACTTTTCATTTGAAACCAGTGTCTCAATCTTAGTGCTACTGACATTTTTGGCTGCATATTTTTTGCTGTAGGGGGCTGCCTTGGGCCTTCTACGATATTTGGCAGCAAACCTGGTCTCTACCCACCAGATGCCAGTAACACTCCCTCCCGCATTGTAATAACCAAAATGTTTTCAGACATTGCCCAATGTCCTCTGAGGAACTGAATTCCTACCTCCTGCCAGAACTACTGTTTTAAACCAAAAACCTGTGTACCTCATTGCTTCTCTTGCAACATCTCCAGTCAGGACTTGGCCATTTTGCATGGCTTCCAAGCTCAGATGTAGGATATATGGTCACATATATGTAGCTATATGTCTCTGTATTTTTCTACTTCTTTTCTGTCTCCCTCCCTTCAACCTATAGCATGCTTCCCCACAAATATGTACATGTTGAGGTTAAATTTGAATTATGTTGGCCATCACAGGCTGGAGACTCCAGGACACCTACGTTTGCATTGTGATCACTCTCCCAAGCCGAAGTTAGTGCACCCCCCACCCGCCACTTTTTTTTTTTTTTTTTTTTTGAGATGGAGTCTCCATCTTTTGCCCAGGCTGGAGTGAAGTGGCACGATCTTGGCTCACTGCAACCTCCGCCCCCCAGATTCAAGTGATTCTCCTGCCTGAGCCTCCATAGCAGCTGGGATTACAGGTGTTGAACTCCTAACCTCAGGTGATCCACCCGCCTCAGGCTCCTGAAGTACTGGATTACAGGCATGAGCCACCAGGCCCAGCCAGTGCATCCCTAAAAGGATGATCACACCTGTTTCATAGGTGCTGTGGGATTACATAAGGAACTGAATTGAAGGAAAACTAAATTCTAGATCACTTTCTTTGTGACAGGCATGAGGTAGGCGATGTATTTAGGTTACCTCACTATAATACATTCTCCCAACATTTTACATAGAGAGAAATTGTGATGCTGAAAGACAGAAGAACTTTTTCAAGGGCATACTGGTGTCAAATAGAGAAGTCATCTGTGCTTTCAAGGTACCTAAAGACTCTTACAGTTCCTGAAACATGGGAAGTTCTCAAGTATTATTCAACCACTTGTCTTCAGGAGGACCAAGGTCTGGTTTGTTGAAGTTTTACTCCATCAAAAATCAAATCTAGCAATGTATTAACCCTGCCCATTCTGTTCATTTGGATAATAATCCAAAATACTCTGGTAAATTAAGAATTTTATTCAGAGTCCAATTCTTTTTTATCTTCTTGTTAAGATTCATGTTAACCTTAATTCAATTAGTTGTGAGGTTTACAGTGATGAGAGTTAGTTAAACATATTTGCTAAAATGTGCTTATTTCTGTGGCTCCTGGTAACCCCTTCTCACCTGGATTGCTTTTACGTCTGTGCTTTGTTTTTAATCACTGGCAGACGCAAAAGTGAATCTGTGAGAGAATCCTATGGTTCTTTGGGCTGCTGGTAATGAACTTTTGACAAAGACCTGATCTGCAAGGAAACAGATATAGGTAGCAAAAAGAGTTGAAAGTAAGTTATTTTTTCAGATTAAAAAATTTTTTTTCGGCTGGGTGCGGTGGCTCGCGACTGTAATCCCAGCACTTTGGGAGGCTGAGGCGGGCAGATCATGAGGTCAGGAGATCGAGACCATCCTGGCCAACACAGTGAAACCCTGTCTTTAGTAAAAATACAAAAAAATGAGCCGGGCGTGGTGGCGGGGTCCTGTAGTCCCAGCTACTCCGGAGGCTGAGGCAGGAGAATGGGGTGAACCCAGGAGGCGGAGCTTGCAGTGAGCCCAGATGGCGCTACTGCACTCCAGTCTGGGCAACAGAGCGAGACTCCGTCTCAAAATAATAATAGTAATAATAATAATAATAAATAAAATAAAAAATTTTTTCAGGTGGAAAGAAACATTGAGCAGAAAAATGAGATAAAGCAACAACACCAGTAATGTTTAGAAGAGGGCTACATTTTTCTCAGAGAGATTTTCATTTTGATCATTTCTATTGGAACATGTCATGAAAATTCCTTGGTATTAGAGAACATGGCCAGAGCAGACAGAACAGCTCTGTGGGCTTTCTTAGAGCAGGAGTCCATGTTGGAACAAGGCCCTGATGTCTTCACCTTGCCACTGGTGTTCTTACTTAGGGGATCTCAGGCCCATGTGTTTGCAGATAGGGGAACATATGGAATGGTTTCTCCATTAGCAAATAATTGAACCCACTGGAAGGATAGTGGGCCTGTTTAAGGGACAACATGGAATGGAGACCAAATTTTCCACCTGAGGTTTTTTGACTATTCTACTTAGTCTTATTGTATTCTTTCAGCGGTAAGAACTATGATTTTATTCCTGGAGTTACATAATCCCAGAGCTGAAAGGATTGTATATTCAGGGCTTAAAACAAAACAAAACTCTTTTTTTTTTTTTTGAGACGGAGTCTCGCTCTAACGCCCAGGCTGGAGTGCAGTGGCCGGATCTCAGCTCACTGCAAGCTCCGCCTCCCGGGTTTACGCCATTCTCCTGCCTCAGCCTCCCGAGTAGCTGGGACTACAGGTGCCCGCCACCTCGCCCGGCTAGTTTTTTGTATTTTTTAATGGAGACGGGGTTTCACCATGTTAGCCAGGATGGTCTCCATCTCCTGACCTTGTGATCCGCCCGTCTCGGCCTCCCAAAGTGCTGGGATTACAGGCTTGAGCCACCGCGCCCGGCAATTAACATTTTTAATGTATGAAAAACAATTATGCTGTCATGTGCATTGGTAACTGTGCAGAGCAAAATTTAATAAGATGGAATGGAAACTCTACTAAACAAGAGAGGAAAATGTATAAAAAATTAAAATGACAAACCAACGTTAGTAGGGTGTTGCAAAAACCATTTATGCATACCAAGATGGAGCCAAATGAAATATGGGCTAAACTTGCCAGAAAAGATTTTAAATTTTGATAGAAAATCACTTCAAAATATAAAATTATAATTTTATATTTATATGGGCTGTTTTTCTAGAAATGTTGACGTTTGTTATCTGCTTTTAACTATCAGTTATTTATATTTGAATGTTAAGGGCTATGAATGTAGAATAGTTGTCAGATTTCAAGAGTTCTAAAATAAATGCCTTAATTTCACATGAAACCTATTGCAATAAATAGTATTTCTGGCTAGGTGTAAAAGACATTGATTTGTTTTCCAATAAAATTATAATTCATCTGATTTATGAGCAGGAGCTTAGAGATCAACTACAATATGAAGCAGTTCAGTGTTTAAATATTATTTCTCATTTCATACCTGTGATTCTAAAACCTTTCCTGTTCATACACAAAGTGAGAAAATGTATTTCTAATCACAGCAGTAACCATATACTAATAAAGACATTGCTGAAATTGAGGTGCTCTGTGTGTGTGTGTGTGTGTTAGTGGGTGGATGGATTTTGTTTTTTTCTGAACTCTAATGCACCCAACATACCAGGGGATTTGGAGAGGCCGATAGAGCAAAATGCCATGAGTATCCAGTGGTGTTGGTCAGCTCACAGTTTGAGAACCTGATTAACAGCTTGACCGGCCAGCCTGTGGCACCCACAGCGAGTGGCTCTGGCCGCAGCTCTCGGACAGGAGAAGTGGGTTCTTCCAAAAGCAAACAACCTTCGACCCACGGTCTTCATCTGGGCCCATCAGGTCAACCGTTGTTTTACAGAACATCGGCAATTGTCTTTCTCCTTGTGTCAGGAGCCTCTTGAAACATTATACGAGGATAATTAAGTGGTGAATAAGGGTCAATGTGGACAAATAAATCAAACTGATAGTTTGAACACAGACTGATTGAGCAAAAACAAGGAATTCTGCCATGCCTGTTACTGCAGTGCTTGATGTTAACTGACTTTGTTAACATTACATCCAAAGGCAGCAAGTGGGAAAGCTTTGTGTGGGATCAAAAGCTGAGCAAAGAGACATGGGATTTAATTGTTCAGCTTTATTTTTGAAATAAAGACATGCAGCGCATCTATTTAGTTGACTTTAATGGAGCTCAAAACCAAACCCATTCTTTAGCATGCTAATTGAGCCAGAAGATGCTTTCCTCTCCTGTAACAGAGATGCAAGAAATACCAGTAGAATCATCAGACTTTTGGAGCAGAAGTTCAGAGTTTAAAAATCTGATGGGAAGTTAAGTCTTTCTATCTGATTAGACAAATTAAATATTCAAGTAAAAATAATCTTATAAATATTTTTAAATCACATATCACAAGTCTAGTGGTAGTAGATGTTTGTAGAATAAGAAGCTGTTGAAATCAAATGTATTAACTTATGAAGGAGATTTTGTCAGGTAGAAGGGCAGCCTAGGAATCCTAAACAGGAAAGAGAGGCAGAGAAAGACAGAACTCTTTAAAAAGGCTTCTGTGTGTCCACAGGTTTGTTCTATGGGGAAAAAATTACTAGAAATGAAATTGAAAGAGAAATCTATCTTAGTAAGGATAAAGAGGAGCTATATATATATATATGTGTATATATATATATATATATATATTTTTTTTTTTAGACTTTCCCTCACACATTTATTCTTTGAGTTACATACAATCCAATTACATGCTTTAGGTTATTTTAAAATGTACATTTAAGGTGACTGTAGTTACCCTGCTGTGCTGTCAAGTAGTAGGTCTTATTCATTTTCTCTATTTTTGTACCCATTAACCATTACTACTTCCTCCTAATTAATAGGGATTTGATTCTACTAAGCAGCAGCAGCTTGAGATAGATGATTGGGGAGATGGGAGAAGTTTTAAGAGTGGGCTTGACAGTGGTAATGGGAGGTGTTGGACTTCTCTACTGTGTAGAACCCAACTACACTTACTAGCCTCTGGGAGCTATTCTACTCTCTGTGTCCATGAATTCAATTGCTTTAATTAATATATATTTTTTTTTTACCACAAACATGCATCTTGACTATTTTATCTGAATATTAGAATTCAAGTTTTCCTGGCAGTCAAAATCTCACTTCACTATCCACCTCTAATGTCACAGAAATAAATATGTAGTTTAAGCTATAATTTTATGTCATGTTAATGATCTTAGTTGTTATTTTATCATCTTGTTCTAACTTACCATAATGGTGCTTGTGTCAGACAATTGTAGGACACTGGATTTAATAATATATCACATATATCTTCATACATGAATAGCATCAATCTTTAAAATGGTGATATTTAATAGTCTCACATATAAAATGAAAGAAACATAATATAAACTTATGAAAATATATGCTATATCAATATAAGCATATGAAAATATATGCTATATTTTAATTATAAACTTACCAATGAATGAATATTATTATAAATAAAACCATTACTTTATAAAAAATCTTCTTTAATAGAAAAATCTATAAAGAGAAATGAGACACTAATTACTTCTACCTTTCTGTGCATTCTGTAGTTTATATATAGGTTGCTTGAAGAAATTAGCAATATGGTGAATAGTAATTGCAAACAGTAATTTATGAGTTTAAAGACATTTAAATGGCATTTGTTTGCAAGCATTGATTACACAATCATTCCCATATCTGGTCATCTGTCTTCATTTTTTTATTTAAATACAAGCATTAATACCAATATGCTTAGATCAACAAAGATAACACTATTTGTTATTAATGTCATCTTTGGGCTGTGTTAATATAAAATAACTATCAAGAATAAATTATATGGGGGAAGATGGCTGTTTGCTGCAGTGCTCCTGGGGTTTTTTTTTCCCCCATAAATATTTTCACATAAGAATTTAAGAGAAGCTCATATATGAGCCACCTAATCTGAGAAAGTGGTCTGAGAAAGGTGTAATGGATTGTGGAGGGAAATGAAGGCAAGCTTACACCATATCCAATCAGCCTTTTTCTGAAAGGTCAGGACATTCTGTCTGGGCCCATTTGTGTTTTTGATTCTGCCGTTTCACTATTCAGTAACACAATGTAACTGTCAGTCTCAACAACAGCTCCTGGATCTGCTGGCTCCACAGCTCTCGGGGTAACATACAATATTTCACATCCACAAAACAATTCAACGTCTGCGTGGGCAAACCATATGATGACCACAGGGAGCAATATGGTCACACCCTACTGAGCACTCTTGAGGGGACTCTGCAAAGAACTATGTCTAAAAAAGAATCAGGCTTTCCTCCTCTGTGCTTTTGCTTACTTGCCAAATAGCATTTTAATGTTTCATTTTTATCAGCAGAAGTCAAATGCAAATGTTCCTCCCTCTTCTCCATTTTGGTAAAGAAAGAGAGCTTTACTGTTATGCAAAACATTTGCAGTCATGGAGTTAGGAGGGTGATAGATATTAGAAATAATTTAGCACATTAATGATGGTCTTGTTGGATTTCTCCCGTGTGTGTTTTGTTATATTATTTATTTCTCTTCCCAAACAAAACCAGACATCAGCTCAAATTTATAAGGACAAAGCATGGGTTCTGATAGTCTAGGGAGACCAAACAACCAATGCCCTAACATAATTTCTAACCAATGAGATCTGAACTGAGCTCTGCAGAATTAATGCATATGGTACATTTTCCAAGGATTTGGCCTCTAAAGCTACTTTTTGACCAGCTGATTTATTCAGGTTACAGTCCAGCCTGTCACTTCACTCAGAAGAAAATTAGATAAAGAAACTATTCACAGAAAACGACAGCAAAGAAAAGAAAAAGCTTATCTTCTAAGGCATGCAGTCTGGTTCCCTCCTGTCCAATATTTATTCTTATTGCTAGATTTCCAATTCTTTTTCTATCAAAGTTTCATCAGGAATTTCCAAATTTGTCATTAATTTTTCAGTGGATTTATTTTTTAGAAAACTTTCTTGGATTTTTCTAACAGTAAAAAGATTTTAAAATGTGTTTTCGGGTAATAAGTGTTATCCTTCCATTCTTCTCAATGTTTTACCCATGCTGCTGAAGATTTCTTCAAGTTAATGACACTGAATTAACCAGTTACGTAATTTATTCTTACCAACTCTCCTAATTATGCTGAGTTTGAATCATCTGCAAAAACCTTATTTCTAGTTTTCCCGTAATAACACCTGCAGTGATTATTTGGGTATACATATCTATTCTTACAGGAACATGATGATTATGGGTTTTTTTTTCTAATTGATTCCAATCAACAATGGAGAGGCCAACAAGACTTAAATGCCACGAATTATTTGCCTCTGGCTTTAGAGGCATTTTTGCTCAAGTAGTATTCTACTTAGCAAATTTCCCAAATTTGTTTCTTGTCCTGACATTTTACTTGATGTTGCAGTACAACGGATACAGCTATCACCTTGAAAATTGGTGAGAAGTACCAGTTTCAACCAATCTAGGTTTTAGATTGACAACTCACTACTTAGTAGAGGTAATATCAGTAAAGAGTATAAAAAAGCTAAAAAATAGAGAAAGTAAAGTTAAAAAGTAGAAAAATTAAATGAAGAAATTCACAGTTAATAAACTTCCCTTCCCTACAGCAGTCATCATGATTGAAGATAAACACCAGGTTGGAGTAGGTTGGTTGTATTTTTTTGTTATACGGACCTTCATTATGAACCTAGTGATGGCGGAAAAAGGGAAATCTTTTCCTCTCCTACATCACCAGGGTACAGACTGCTGGTAATCCTCTAAATCTCCTTTCTGCTTCTCCCTGGGTTCATGACTGTGTAGCTAGAGACTACATTTCCCAGCATTCCTTGCAATTAGATGCTATCAAGTCCTTACTGGTAGAATGTGAAAAGATCTAATGTGTGTATCCCGGGCCTGGTGCTTTGGGCACTGAGCTGGTTCATCTAGATATTCTTTCTTTTTCCTACTGGCTGAACTTAGACACAGTGTTAACCCACGTTTGACCATGATGACAATGCCCTGGCAGTGAAAGAATCCTGAGTGTCTGCAGCCTGTGTGGAGCAGGACTGTCCCAAGACCTGGACTGCCCACTGCAGATGGGTTGAGAAAAATAAATGTCTGCATTTCTGAAGTCACTGTCTTGGGAATCTTTTTGTTACAGCAGCTTAGCATTACTCCAAGGAATACATTCAAATACACCTCTTTTAAAGAAAATTATAAAAATATATTTAAAAGCCAAATTAGAAATAATGTGTGGCTAATCTATACCACAGTTCCCCTTCATTATCATACAAGACAAAATCCTGAAAGTGGGCAACTATCTGTTGCAAAATGCAGAGTCTAAACTAATGTTTGTCAAATATGATTTATAATTTGTTTTCTCATAACATTTATAATGTAATAATGTCTATCTTTCTATGTTTAGTAAAAATGAATCACTTATTTAAAATATTTCTCCATAGGATTCTGTCAAATAGAAACTTAGCATATTCACTCAGCTGTTTTTAGTAACTAGCTTTTTTCTCTGGCAAAAAGTTGAAGAAATGCCCCACAATGTTGTTTTTTCTGGCCACAACAGAAACTGCTTTTGTTTTCTACCCAGTCATTCAGGAATCAAGAGGATAAAACCAATCATTTTAGACACGATTTTGTTTCTTCTCACTTTTCTTATGCCTTGAATCCTGACAAGTTCATTGTCTTTTCTAAGGTTAATTTTAGGTGGCAAAGGGTAAGCAATGAGGAATCTAATGGATATTGGCCAGTTGAAATGGCAGACTTTTTAAAGGTAGTGCACATGATAATAAATCAAGACCTATGACTGTAATCATGACTACAAGCATCTCCCCAGACTCAAGGCCCTTGAGGTGATGTCACATCTATCTCCTCCCCACAAACTCCATGACCCCACTGTACCCAGTGTCTAAGCAGTAAACATATTTGCTCCTTTGAAGACGTTCAACAAATGATGTGAGGTAGGTAATTGATGTGGGTAAGTAATGATGGCATTTGACCACTGCATCAGTTGACTGTATGGACTTATGTATGGGTATCTGTCTGAGCAGAAAAAGCATTGCCCAGTTTTCATGCCACTGCCCTTGATGGTCTGGCATAGGAGGCACCTTCTTTTCTGATCCCAGCCCCATCTCTTTCCCCAGATAAAACATTTTTTCATTTCCATCCTCAGTCATTAGTAGTGTCAACTAATGCTTCATTTCCACTGATCTTCAACAAAGGCATCAATTAGAGCCCTTTTCCCATGTCAAAATGATGTGATGACCACAGGACATGATGTAATGTTTTGTTTTCGATATTCAGAACCAGAAGTTAAAACAACTCATTCGTTCTGGAATTTCTTCCTCCTTTCAAACTGCTGTCTTTAAGTTCATCCTTAGACTCTGCAATCCCCCTAGCTCCAGCAGAGTCAGAGTTTTTTCTTGATCTCAGATCTTTTCATTGACATAATGTTTCTAGTTTTACACTATCAACTTTTTCATAGCAATAAACTACTGTTTTGATAAAAGTCAAAAGAAATAGATGTTTGCTCTACTTAACCAGTCAATTTAGAGAAATAAGTACATACCAATTAAACAAATGTTATCAAGTTTGGGGGTGAATTTCGTGACAAAATATTACTTTAGGGTTTAGAGAGGCCTAGTTCTAGTTCACCCTCCTTAGAGCTGGGCACACAGTGGCCTTGCCTGCTGGTCTTGAGCAGGGACATAAGGAGAGAGAATGGACTTGAGTGGTGGTCACTCTAAGTTCAAACCTCTGTCCTGCAACATACCCAGGTGGGTGGGTGACCTTGAAGTGTTCAATGAATCTTTCCTATCCTCAGCTTCCTTATCTGTGAAAGGGGGACAGTGATTCCTAACTCATGATGTTGCCAGGTGCTGTAAATTAGATGCCATAAGTTAGCTGCCCGGCAAAGGGACAGGCAGTTAATATGAGATAAATGCATACTAATTCCTACTTCCTGCCAGATTAATTAATGATTCTCGCTCAGTAGAATTTTTAAGATTGGTTATCTTTGGCCTTCTCATTTCATTGTGGGAAGCACTGAGTACTAGAAGCTTCCATTCTTTTTCATTATATAATCAATAATAATGAAAATAGAAGACTCACATTCACAGTCCAGTTTTCCCTGATTTCTAACCCACGCTATTCAGCCAGCTTGGGGTTCCATGGGAGACTCAAGGATAGCGTATACTCGTATAATCTTTCTGATAGGAATTTTTTTATTGATGTGAAGCCTTTCCTATACCCAGCATCTCCCACAAGACATTGAGCTTTCATTCTCTACTTGTCTTTTGCTCATATACCCTGTATGTTTAGAATGACTACATCTCTCTCTGCTTAAATAATCTTTCTGAACTGTCCTTCAATTTGTAACTCACATCTTTCTTCCTTTAATAAGTTCTCCCCAATACGGCACCTGGAATGACCTCAAGTTCCTGTGTGTCCCCAGGATGCTTATTCTCTTTATTACTCATTCGACATTTCACATTTGCTGTCTTCTATTAAACTAGTAGAGTGTGGTAGAAAAACTCTAACCTAGGTGTCAACAGACATGAGTCCTGGGCCTGACAGCAGGATATCACTCACTCACTGTAACCTTGTCTGTAAAACCAAAGTAATAATACTCAAGTGGTCTGCTTTGACAACCAAAAGAAATGTTAAAACACTTTACAAGCAATAAAATGCTATAGAGGAGGAGGCATTAGCTCTGTTACAAGCACATATGTTTTACTGTTTCTTCTAAAACACCCAGCACAGTGCCCTAAATATGCTATCAATAAAATGAATGCATGAACCAAGTAGGAATGTGAAGACCTGAGTTCTGGTGTCTGTTCTGCCAGCTGTATGACCTTTGGTCTGGCATCTGAATAATACTCAGTTTTCGTAAAATGAGAGGGTTTGTCCAGAGTTTAGACAATGGGTCTCAACCCTGGTTGCACATTGGAAATACCAAGGGAGCTTTTAAAAAAAGGCACATGCCTGAGTCCCACTTCAAACCCATCCAGATTCTCTGACAGTGAGGCTCTTGCCTCAGTATTAAAATTCTTTGTTTTTAATCTTGAAGCAACTACAAACTTACAGAAAAGTTGGAAGTACAAAAAAAGACTTTTTTTCTGAACCAGTTATAGTAAGTTGCCCACCTAGTAACATATTACCCTGAATACTTTAGTCTAAATTTCCTATAAACAAGGACATTATCCTATAGATATGCAACATAACCATCAAAATCAGATGATCAACATAGATGCATTCAAGATCCTATTCAGGTTTCACCCATTGCCCCAAATCCTATTCAGGTCTCACCAATTGTCTCTTGGAAACAGAATCTCTTCAGAATCACACCTTATGTTTAGTTGTCATGTTTCTCTTGCCTCCTTTAGACTAGATGGTTCCTCAGTGTTTCCTCAGTTTTCATGACCTTCATGCTTTTGAAAATTACTGGTCATTTATTTGTAGAATGTCCTTCATTTTGGGTTTGTCTGGTGCCTCCTCATACTTACATTCAGGTTCCATGATTGACAAAAATATTACAGAGGTGATGCTAGCTCTTCCTATCCAGGAATTTTGTTCCATTACTGATAGGGTTCACTTTGATGACTTGACAAGGGCAGTGTCTGCCAGCCTTCTCAACTGGAAAGATAATCTTTTCCCTCTTTGCAATTAATCAATATCTTATGGGAAGATACTTGGGAACTGTGTAATATTTTGTGCCTTATCAAACTGTCAAATGTATTAATTTCTTTATATCTGTATGTTTTCATGATTTTCCATGTTATTCAATGAGTTTTATTCCATTACTATCATTATGCATTTTGGTGCTCAAATTGTGCCCAGTTTGGCCAGAGGGAATCCCATCAGGCTAGCTCCTGTATCTTTCTCACATGTCCCCATCATCCTTTGAGTACATCCTGCTGCTTTCTAGCACCACAAGATATCCCAGGATCCTCTGGTACTTTCCCTGCCCCAATCTTGGAATTGGCGATCTCTCCAAGTGTCCCTGGCTCCCACCAAGAATAGTATGTGAAGGGAAGCACATACTAGATGTGTTCATCACTGTCGGGTTATCATGACTTCCAGGCCCTCTCAGTGGATAGGTTTAAGGAATATGTGAATATTCATATGTGTATGCATCACTTTTATATTCATGTTTGTTACTATATATTTTTGAAACCATGGGTTCACACTAATTCCATTCCCAATATAATACTGCAATGATTACTCTAATTTTCTCTTTTTCAATATTTATAACTTCTTCTCATCCTTAGGAGTTTTGGAATTTGAAACCAACACCAACAAGAAAAATCCTCTGGAGATTTTCTTCACTTTCATCACTCTCTAAGCTAAAAAAAAAATCACAAAATTATTAAATCAGATGCCTCTCTTTTTTGAAGCTCTGTCATCTTAAGATTCTTTAAAAATGTACACATGTGCACGAACTCTCGCCTACACACCTTTTGAAAGCTAAGACATTTTAATATTGCTTTTATACAGGTTTATGGCACTGTGTCATCCTTCAGGGCCATCTATTTACAATTAAGGTATTGCCTTAATAGAGACGTTTTTTAAAATATCATAGGAATAATGCTCTTTCTGCATGTTAAAACCTGAAACAGGATATGTAAATAGATTTGTCTTATGTCAGGATTGGGGGAGTAGAAGTCCCTCAACAAGATGGGAAGAGTTGTACATTCAGCAATCCGTGATGAGCACGTATTGAGCCAGACAACGTTGTGCTGGAGCACTGCTTGCCTGATGGACACCCAAAGATGGTATTGGTTGTGTTGGTAAAGCTTGTATTGGTCACAGTTGAGAGGAGGTGGCTGCTGTGGATCATGAGAGCCATTTGGAAAGGTTTATATCATGTTAGTTGCACTTTGCTTCACTTGTCCTTCCTGTTTTCAATCTTCCTTTTGGCTAGAAGACTGTATTTCCATCCAGAGGTATCACATATTTTATTCTCAATATATTCATGATCTATACAGCTATAAGGCAGTCTAGGGTGATCTAAATATTGACCTTTTCTGTGGATGTAAGTACATGCTATCTTTGGAATACTGAACTGCTAGTGAAAAATACAATCATGGTTGAAAATAAAATTCTCTTTCATGGAATTCTTTGAAACTGTTACAATCATGCGTATTTTCCTGGATTGCAAATTTTGGTTTATTCTTCTTACCTAAACACTCTTTACCTTTAATAATTCCATACCATTTAGTGCAACAATTCTAAATGTCCAGTATAGTCTGTTTCTGTCTTCCCCCTTCACTCTCTTTCCTTAAGGACAGTTGATGCCACATGGGTAATTCATAGTCAATACTATCTTACGTAAAGAAGTATTGCTTTAGCCACCATGTCCTGGCTGGGCATTCAGTCATGCATTAATTACTAACCTACTGTCCCATTCAATCAGTCTATTAATTAATCAATTTGAGCACTTTTAAACTTTCAGCTCTTCTTTTTTTATTTTTATTTTTTGGAGACAGAGTCTCACTCTGTTGCCCATGCTGGATCGAAGTGGTGCACTCTCCATTCACTGCAACCTCTGCCTGCCGGGTTCAAGCGATTCTCATGCCTCAGCCTCCTGAGTAGCTGGGACTATAGGCATGCGCTACTTTGCCTGGCTATTTTTTTGTTGTATTTTTAATAGAGACGAGGTTTCTCCATGTTGCCCAGGTTGATCTCAAATTCCTGAGCTCAGGCAGTCCGCTGCCTTGGCCTCCCAAAGTGCAAGGATTACAGGCATGAGCCACCATGCCAGCCACCATTTTCCTTTTCATTAGGTAGAAATTATCCACACCTTAAGCCTTCTTTGTAGTTCTAACCAAAATTCCCCCCCCCCTTTTTTTTTGAGACAGAGTTTCGCTCTTGTTGCTCAGGCTGGAGTGAAATGGCATGACCTCGGCTCACCGCAACCTCCGCCTCCTGGGTTCAAGTGATTCTCCTGCCTCAGCCTCCTGAGTGGCTGAGATTATAGGCATGTGCCACCACGCCTGGCTAGTTTTGTATTTTTGGTAGAGACAGTGTTTCTCCATGTTGGCCAGGCTGGTCTCAAACTCCCAACCTCAGGTGATCCGCCCCTCTCGGCCTCCCAAATTGCTGGAATTACAAGCATGAACCAATGGGCCTGGCCGAAATTTTCCTTTTTAAAGATTGAGACCAAATAGCATAAATACATATTTATGTTTAGATTTTGGAGTAGTTTTTAAAGTTGAATATTGAATGATAAGACCCTAAAATATCCATATATTACATTATTGAGTCACCATAACCCAGTTGATAACGAGTTGTATTGTCTCGCTTGCTTAAAATACCTGTGTTTCTCTTGGGGGTGAAGGGAGATTGGAATAGATATTGAGAGATTGTCATAGAAAATGAATACTCAGTAACGTAAGGATATAAACAACTTTTCAAGAGATGGGACCATTGAAGACCAAATACATCTTAGTCAATAACTGGAAAATGTGGGAAAGATTATTTTACAAAATGAAACAATGAGTAGAATTTTCTCTTAAAAGTATTTATTAAAAATGAAACAGGAATGTTATTTCTGATGTATATTTGAATGTAAAAACCCTTTCTTGCTCATATTTAAAATGTCAAAAGCAGCTCACCTTTCTATCAAGTCAGTTGAATTATTTAAATCACACAAAATTAAGCTGTTTTGATTGTCTGAATAGTGACACTGTAATGAAAACAGCTAGTCTAAAAATTGCATATATTTTAGAAATTTCTAACTGTATTTGAACCATTCTGATTCTATCCAAAATAAGACAATGTTCCATTTGAGACTTGAAAAAAGAATTCGACATTTCTACCAAATTTTTAAATATTCTAGAAATTGTCCTTTCTCTGAGGGTATATTCTGATCCATTTAGAAAAGGGGATGTAGAAAAAGTAGCTCTGTTTATAATAGAAACCTCTTTTTAGGGGGTATAAAATCAGTTAAATAAAGAACATTGCATCATGCATGAGAGAATCTTCCCCTGGGTGCATCTGTAACGACTACAGAGTGCCATCCACAGACTCTAACAGATGCCCAACAGAGGGGTTCCAGGTCCTAACCTCCCTCTAGTCTCTTGTGTTAATGAGGACTCTTGATGCAGTTTAAGGCACACTAGTGAGCAGCTCTAAATCAGAGCTCGCCCTGTGGAAGGAAAGTTTACAATGGGTACCGAGGCCAGTCGGTTAGAATTCCAGATGTGGGGCCTGCACCTTGCTTCTGACCAGCATCCATTTCTGCGCTCCACAGCTGGTCCATGTAAATGTGCCATATTGCCGCCCATCTGCTCAGAGAGTGCACAGTGGCACAGCTCTCTCTGACAGTGGACCGTTTTATTGAATGCTATAAATATTGAAATTCATAGGCATGAAGCAGCAGATTTTTAATGTTACTTAGAGAGACATTTGAGCCACAACCTTTGGCAGAAGCATAGACTGTTAGTATCTCAGTACACTGTGCACCATTTGGTTCAGACTCATGAACAACTTTTCCAGGGATTTCATAGCTCTCCAATCCCAGGTAAAATGGAGTACAGACCCTGAGGGATGGTATTTAGTGTGAATGTCACCCTGCATACAATGTGCATTTGGGATATGGACTTTCCAGCCCTGTGCTGTGTTAAACCATATGCTAATGTTTTTATACTCAGAAAAGATTAGATTGGGGACCAATAAAGTTTCCAAACTACAAATAATAGGCTAACCATTGTGAAACGTGAAGCATTCCTTCAGCTGATTTTTTTCCAAAGTCTCTGCAATTTTCATTTTTGAAATGGTAGGGCTATATTTTGTTATAGGAAACCAGCTTATCCATATTTTATAAGCTAGTATGTGCAAATTTTGTACCAGAGAGTAAACATCCTCATTAATTTGAAATTACTGGCATGTGATCTGGATAAGAAATAGAAAGAAGAAAATTGCTCTGTGGTGTTTCCACCTCTTGACCAAATAATCCCAAGCAACCTCTGAGGCAAAAAGGAAGTAAATCAAAGCCCAGGAATGAAAAGTGTGCAGGTTATCAGTACTGTTTTTATTTCTGGGGTAATGTTCTTTGTCTTTAATAAACTGTTAAGCCAGGCAAGCTGTTTAAGACAAAAATGGACCCGGTTTTGTATAAAAACAAAAATGGGCACTATTTTACTTTTCCTTCAGTTCTACTGTGAAAATGCCCTTTTAGCAATTGTCAGAGATTTAACAACAGAAGCGAATCATTCATTTAGAACAGTAAGTAGTTTGGAAAGGACATGATAATGCTCCCAGTTTAGCATTTATTTACATCAAAGCTGTTAAGGCAAACTAATGTGACAACTATTTAAAAATAAAATACTTTTCCTGTCTAATTGACGTAAAGCACTGAAAATGATCAAAATTCAAACTGAATTTCAATTATTCTTCTGGCATGTACATTTCTCAAGACTGTGATGCTTTTTAGCTTTGCTTCATTTTTATTTTCCAACTGCTCTGTGGTCTTTGTATTTTTTTTAAACAGTAACTTGCGTCTTTATTAGTAAAGTTGTAACATTCCAACAATAAGCTGTGTCATTGCTCAAACATTTCCCCAAGTTCCCAATCAGCAGAGTTATGTAAGGTGGCAGGTTAATAAATGCGACACACTGAAATCATTTGTACCAGATTATCTCTCTTTCCAAACTCTGACAGATGCTAAGTCCAGCTGGTAAAAAAGTTTATAGGCGAGTTGGATCTGGGGTCTTCACACACTCCACAATGTTGGCGACCAATGCTTGTTTTAATGAGTCACGGATTGCCTGTTTATCTTCTGCTCCCTGCTGTTTCTGCATTTTCTCTTCCAGAACAATCCTAGAAACACATGCTGCTACAGACGCTGGAGCAATGTGTGTAGACATTTGAGCCAAATTATTATAAAGAACTCTTTCTTCTCTGATATTAAAAAAAGGAGCGAGAATTGCACATTGCCTAGCAAATCGTTATCTCAGATGTTCACTGTGACATGCTCAATATGGCCTACCAGAAAAAGTTGGAGACATTTGAAACCTTAACAACTACACAAAATGACACTGTAATTGGCGGGTTTTGTTGTTCATGTTCTGGCTCAGCTAAAACTGCTCTAAACACTTTGTTTAATGATGTTACATTATGACAACACATGGCTTCTATACAGCAAGTCATCATGTTTAACATGCAACTACACAGGAAAAGAAGCAAGTGGCCAAGAAACAGTACCAGGAGCCACCCCTAGAAGTTCTTTCGTCAAGTCAAAAACGATTAAGACTAAAGTTTCCAAAAATGCCACTTCTCACTAAAAGCTCATTTAAGTCAGGTTCCCAAGCTCACTGGTTTAAGGTAACTTCTCAAGAAAAGCTGTTGTTGTGAGGTGGAGAGAGAGAGATTGAGGGAGAGAGATACAGTGTGTGTGTGTTAGGGAAAGAGTATGTGTTAGCATCACAATATTTACTACTTAATTGAGACTTGGGTAAAAATTTTAAAATGAAAGAAAGAGGCATAGGTACAAAATCATGCCTTAATCAGATGACTCACTGAAATTCAGATTTTTTTTGAATTAAAAAAATGGTTTTAATGTGATAAGAAGATACACATTCTCTTCTAAATAGATTTGTTAGTGTTACTTTCTTCCCCATTTTAATAAAATTTTTGGTCATCTGCTGAATGGTTAACTTTTGCTGTCTTAGAAATATACAGTGAAAATTAGACACAACCTCTAAACTCATATATTTTGATTTTTAATGACATAGGGAATTAATGGACAAAAATAAATGTTATATGGATATACACATATAGAAAAAATGACAGATGTCAAGTAGATTTGCTGAAGAGTTTAGTTCAAGATTATCATGATAGATTGGAAAATGTTTGACACTGCCTTTGTGGAAGAATTCTTGTCAGGAGAGTTCAATTTAGGAAAGGAAGAGTTGGACACAAATCTAAAGTTGCATTTGAAAGTTCTAAATATTCAGAGAGAAGCCTGGTGAGACTAGAATATGGGGGTCTGTGCATGAAGTAAGATATCCTGGCAAGCTGATCTAAGCATTCTCGAAAAGGCTGGCAGGTCATTGCTAAAAATAATCGTTCTGTCCAGAAGCAGTCAAAAAACTGATGAGTGGTGTGTGGCACAAGATGAGGCTGTAGTGTACAGCATTTCAGAGGAGATAGAAGCAGAAAGCTAGGAAATGTGAAGTCACACAGACTTTAGGTCACACTTAAACACCATTTCGCTATCTCAGAAAATCTGATGGATTTTTCTGCGTATCACTCAATGTACTTTAAAGAAGCACCCTTGTAATAAACTATTATATAGATTGAGTTTCAGAAATAGTTCATTTCTTTAAATAAATCTCTTTTATTTTAAATAAATAAGGGTTTAACACAATGTCTTTTATTGCCATTTTAGATGTCAAATAATTTAGTGCCCAATTATTCCTTAAGATTTATGTACTCACCAGAGGAGTCTGAAATATTGTCTTCCTTTGGTCTCTATCAGAACATTTCTGTCTTGTTTCTTTGCTAAATCACCTCAGTTACCTTGGAAGTAGAGAACAGTAGAGAGGGTACAAAGTGGGAAGGATCCAACCATTTCCTCACACTTCAGTAAGTTGTACAATAAAAATGTAGTTTCTTTTATTGCCTTAAGTAATTGATTAAATTTTCATTACAATGAACTGATGGATACAGATAAAAATATACTATATTTTAGTCTAGATTAGAAAACTCAGTATGTTTCAATAATTTAAACAGTTGCTTTAGGTGACTCAGTCTCTAGGTAAATGTTCAGTATTTCGGAACTCCCATTGCCCCTCCCTAGCATGGCATGTGCATGTGCAAGAAAGAGGGGCTTCCAGGCCCTCATGTTGGAATGGAAGGAGGTGCCTGATTATTCTCCCCTTGCTGCCCCTGGCTGCACCCATCTCTGCCTTTGCCTGCCATTCTCTGCATCCTGAAAGGCTCTATCTACCCCTACAGACTCTAGGTCCCTGGCTTCCTTGCTGGTTGGTGTCTGTGGTTTTGGTTAATGGGAGACACCAGCAGGAGCCTGACGTTTGGAAGGTGAGAGGTGGGAGCTTTTCTTCCTTGCTCACTCCCTGCTTTGGCACCAAGTCTCTGGCATTGCTGTGTGTCCCCATGATTCCATGGACTCTGCTTTTTCCTTCTCTGCCCCCTTTATCCCAAAGGGTAAGAAGAGCTTCCTGAAGTGGCTAGTCTCTGGGAACCTCACCATCTTTCTTCAATCTGATATGCCTCCTTTCTCTAGGGCTTCCACTTCAAGAGGGGAGCTTGGCATTCAAGTATCTCACCATTTGCCTCTCCTTTTCCTCCATAATTTTACTGGGCAAAAGGGCTGGTTTCCTTCCTATGTCTGATTTTGCTGAGATTTTGCCCATCATATCCCTTTCTTTTTTTTTTTCATTTTCCTCTTCTTCCATTTTCCTGGGGGCTATAACAACAGAATTCCTGCTAGAGAATGATGAGAAAGAAGGTAAAAATACATCAGCTTAATATTTTCAGAACATTAAGCTATCCAGAAGATTAGACAGTAGAGAAAGAAATTTAGTCAGTGGACAAGAAGGAAAGAGTCTATCATTGAAACTGTAGCAAAGAAATACAACGATTTCTGCTCAAATGCAATATATGTGTTCCTGAAGAGCCTCATGTGCTATAAAATTACAAGACACATGTGAAAAAAAAAAAACAAAAAAAACCAGAGCTAATGGGAAAAACAGGTGTGGGGCACATTTCTCAAAACCCATAGAATTTGTAATCAGAGCATTGGCAAGCACAATAACAACTCTAACAAGAAAACCAGTAGAGTTAAATGTCCACTGGCTACCTACACTGTGTCACAGTCAGCTGATCTTCTGTGGCCTTACACTCTAGACTGCTGCTTCTTCCTTTGAAATATCTCATCAAAATTAATAATCTGACCCAAGTTGGATATTTCCTCATGAACCAACATTTTTTTTAACACAGATGGAAATTCTTCATGGTTTCTTCATTTGTACTGTCAGCTTCCCAGATAGTTTTTTGAAATGTAGATTTGTTTAAGAGATTTTTCATGACGCATTTTATGAAGTCCATGGTTTACATTAAGGCTCACTCTTTGTGCTGTACATTCTATGAATTTTGACAAATGCATGATGACATGTATCACCATTACAGGATCATACAGAAAAATAGTTTCACTGCCCTAAATATCCCCTGTGCTAAACCTGTTCATCCCTCATCCTCCACGAACCCCTGGCAACCAATGATTTTTTCTTCTTTTTTTTTTAGATGGCATCTCCCTCAGTCACCCAGGCTATCTTGTCTCACTGCACCCTCTGCCTCCTGGGTTTAAGCAGTTTTCTGCCTCAGCTTCCTGAATAGTTGGGATTACAGGTGCCCACCACCACAACCAATTAATTTTTGTATTTTTAGTAGAGATGGGGTTTGGTTTCACCATCTTGGCCAGACTGGTCTTGAACTCCTGACCTCATGATCCACCCGCCTCGCCCTCCCAAGGTGAGCCACTGTGCCTGGCCCTTTGATCTTTTTACTGCTTCCATAGTTTGCCTTTTTTAGAATATCATATGTGGTGATTGGAATCATACAGTATGTGGCCTTTTCAGACTGACTTCTGTTGCTCAGTAATATGTATTTCCGTGTGCTTTTGTGCTGCCATGGTTCATTTCATTGTCCGGATGTACCACAGATTATCTATTTACCACTTGAAGGACATCTTAGTTGATGCCCTTCAAATATGTTTTGGCATTTATACATAAAGTTGCTATCAACATTCAGGCACAAATTGTTTAACATAGCGAAAACCATAGGGACTTAACCAACCACTCCTTGCACTAAAAAAAGTTGCTTCCATCAGATTCTCAGCTTTATTCTTAAGATTTTCGAATACTGATAAAACAAATTGTGAGGAAGTTTGCCCTTGATTGTGTTCAGGGCATTAAAATTTGGGGAAATTTGCATATGAATGAACATGTCTTCCACATTTTACCGACCATATGCCTTAAGTCAGACTTAAATATTCTTGGGCATATGGAAAAATTATTGTGAAATCTTCAACCTTCCTACACTTTCATAGTGAGATTCTTCTTACTTCTGTCTGCCCTGACTCAAGCATATAAAAGTACAATAACAAATCCCTGATTCTTTGAGTGATTTGGTAGCTTCTATGTGTGCAAGTCTTCTGTGTTTAATTTCCTAAAGCCACAGTTTCCTTTGTCCCACTGTTTGGCCCACACATCGTTATCTTAGCAGCTATTTTTTTATATTTTAATTTTGTATTTTTCATTTTTTTTTTTTTTTTTGAGACGGAGTCTCGCTCTGTCGCCCAGGCTGGAGTGCAGTGGCCAGATCTCGGTTCACTGCAAGCTCCGCCTCCCGGGTTTACGCCATTCTCCTGCCTCAGCCTCCCGAGTAGCTGGGACTACAGGCGCCGGCTAGTTTTTTGTATTTTTTAGTAGAGACGGGGTTTCACCATGTTAGCCAGGATGGTCTCGATCTCCTGACCTTGTGATCCGCCCGTCTCGGCCTCCCAAAGTGCTGGGATTACAGGGTTGAGCCACCGCGCCCGGCCTGTATTTTTCATTTTAACCATCTCTATGTACTTGAAGTACTTGTCAGTGTGGGACATCTATAGAAGGAATAAGAGACTTTTCCCCTAGCTTAAAACCTAGATGATGGGATGATAGTTGCAGCAAACCACCATGGCACATGTATCCTTATGTAACAAACCTGCACGTTCTGCACTTGTATCCCAGAACTTAAATTTTTTTTTTTTAAATAAAAGACTTTGCCTCTAAACTTGGAGATGACACCATTCTCTAGAGACAGATCACGGTGGTTATCTGAACAGTGGGTGAGAACATCCGGAACACCTGGAATAGTGTAGGCAGGAAGTAGGCACTCAACACATGTTTTAAATGGTTGTTACAAATTGTTGCTATTGATTGCTACTTATAGAGCAGTTTCCCTGGGGCCAACTCTGTGTAATTTTTTTGCTGATCCTCCTAACCGTCCTACAAGATATAAATTATTTCCATTTTTTGAGAGGAAAACTGACTCGACAAGCAAATCACATGGATGGCTAGAACTGGAGCCTGTCTTTGGGTCTGCTTGTTTCCAAGGACTGTGCTCTTTCCTCTGTTCACCTCATCTGAGCACCCCTTCTGCCAGAGTGATGTGTTGTCACTGTTTCTGGGTAGTATGAGGGTCTGGTAGGGTTCTCCTTTGCTGTATGCCGTTGGATCTGCACTGTGAGCCCAGGACGGAGATGGAGATCTGGAGCCAGTGCACAACGTGGGCGAGGCAGTGCATCTCAGCAGAGCTGTCTCCTTCTGGACCCGATTTTTACTCAAACCACTGGGAAGTGTCAATAGTTAGTCAAAGGCCTTCATTTTCTTGAACTTTATGTCAGTTGTACAGTAGTCTCATCACTGGGTTCCGTCTTTCCACAGCATAGCTGTATAATTGTGGTCAAGTTATTCTGGTATACATAAAAGATGGTTGTGTTGTACATAAATGTTGTACTTTTTATTTATATAAAAGGCAATCTGTCAGAATGTTCAGTGCTGCTCAATGAAGAAAGAATTTTGGGTGTTTATTTCTTCTTTCTGCTTTTTTATATTTTCACAATCACACAAAAATATCTATTTTGATATATATTTGAGAAGTAATAAAATATAATGGAATAATACACACTTTAGTCAGGCAAGTTGGGTTAAAATCTGAGCTCTGTGACAGTAAAGCAATTCATTAGATTATATGAACTTTAGCTTTCTCAGCTTTAAAAAGAAGAGAATGATCTAGTCCTTATAGGATTTTTGTGAAGACTGAGAGTAAAAATGTATTTAAAGTTCTTAGCATAATGCCTGGCACACACTAATCATAATTGCCAATATTTACAGAGTGATTCCTATGTACCAGACACTTAACTCATTCAGTGCTCACTGATAAGAGTCCCTGTCTTATAGGGAATCCTTGTCAGCCGCCTCTCTCAGGTTTGGAAACCAAGGAGCTAAGAGGTCACTTGTGTTGCCTAAGCAGCAAGAGGTGGTGGAGTGAAAACAGAATGGAGGCAATTTGGCTCTTGAAGCTTCTCCCTTAATCACAATGCAACAATGCTCTCAAGGATACTGTTCTCAGTAATATTCCTCTCAGCCATAGACACCTGGTGAGTGTTGGTATTCACCACCCCTTTTCCTTATTAGCCAGATGACCTATTTCTGTGGAGCACTCATTTTTGGTAGGGTTGATGTTTAAAAGTCAAAGAAAAACACAGAACTTCCTTTAAAAAAATATTGACTTGAGTGTGACATCTCTTATGAAGAAGACTTGAAAAGTAATTACTTAATCATTCCTCCTTCCGTTTTCAACAATTTTCTTTAATTCCTTTTGCACAAGTCTCCTATATAAACAAGTAGCATCTGATCTCTATGGGAAGATACTTATCTTAACACATTTTAATTGCAAGTAGTTTTACTAAAGTCAAAACACCATGCTATGTAGTAAAAAAGTATGAGCCTTTTGCTATTAATGGGGAAAACAAAACCTCCTTTAACATCATGAGGATTTAAAAATACCTGTTTTTAGCCTACCGACTGATTCAATGTGCTGGGGCTTCATATAAGAAATATGAAGGACAGGCATTTTCAATAATTTTGCAGTTATTTATAGAAATTTTTTTTTCATTTCAGCGTGAGAAAATGACAGATGTCAAAAACACTAACTTTATGTCCATTGGTTTCAAAAGACAATGGGTGTCATATGTCATTTAAGTAACATTTGACAGCAGAGGGAGTCTATCCTCCTTACTGTGTATTTAGCTAAGAGAAATGTGTTCTAGGTATTCCACTACATTCTCTTAAAGCAACCATCATTAACCTAAATGTTGGCTTTTTTTTCTGAACAGGATTCTTATGAAAAAGGCTGAGAGTTTTACATTAAAACAAGAATAATTATTTGTAGCAATTCCTCATGGCTATGTTGTCTTTTTATTTAGCTGTTTTAACAGTATGCTAATGACAGGAAGAAAACATACATATAAAATATTGTAAGCATCAGGACATGGTAGGAAAGAGTAAGTTTGGCTTCTGACCATGAAATTTCATTCTGTGGTTGCCTTCTTAATGGCATCTCTTGAGGTCAGTGGCTTTGAATTCTCCCAATTGTATGAGGTCACTCTGGCAGCACTGACCAAGTAGAAAATATTCAGCTAGAGAACACAATAGCAGAAGTCACCCTTTAAGTGTCCTGCCTTCTATATCATGCAATTGACTCCAAGGCTCCCCACTAAGATGTCACTGTTTGACCAGTTTGCTTTAAAACAGCTTAATTAGCTGAAAGGAAAGCTATGTCTGAGCATGTTTGTGAGCAAAAAACAAAAAGCTCTCTCTTTTCAGAAAGCTCATGCTCTATCTTGTCGGAAATTTTTGGTTCTGAAACAAAACAACATTCCTTTCATACACAATCAAGTCCCTGACAACAATTTTTTTCTGGAACGGAAAAATCTGGTTTGGAGTTACCTCTGTGCGGACATTTGGTTAATGTTCTATACATTTAGGTTTGTGTTGCAACCCACAGTCGTATATGGCATTACTAGGGGAATTCTTGCCAAATGCATTTGAGTTTATTTCCTTTACCTAGCAAGGAGATAATGCTTTCTTTGTATAAGGGCTATGTAGGCTTTCTGATTAAAATCTACTGAACTTTGTAGTAATGTCAGTAATATCAAAGTAACTTAAGTGCTAACATCAAAAACAATCTCATTCCACTTAGTTCATTTGCTTCTCATTAAACTTTTTTTTTTTTTAAAGTTCCAAAGAAACAACTCAGATTTAATCCCTGGCATGACACGTCAAGAAAACCTTTGTCGTAATACTTCAAAATATTCCTAATTCAACATGGATCTCTTGCAAAAATGCACGCATACCACCTGCTATCTCTGGACGTAGAGCCCTGCAGAGAACATGGGAAGGTATATTTAGGGCCCATCTTAAGTTGTTTAAATGCAAGAGCAAATACCTAGGCTGAGAGTGAATGACAGTTGTTGTTCTTTTTTGCAGGGATTGCTGTGGCTAAACCCATCGGAGAGGCGCAGGAAACCTGTGTTTTCATTTGTCAAGGCAAATTGACAAGAATTGTTTTCATTTTGATGGGGCTGATGAAAGCATCTATAGACATCTTGAACCCATGTAAAGGGGTGCCACAGGCAAGCCAGGGAGTTGTTAAGGAAAAGAGAGAACAACCTATCTCTTTACTGCAGCATTTCAGAAAGCTTTGTGGATTTTTTTTTTAAGTCACAGAAGAAAATCCCCATGCCCAAAACAATATCCAACTGTAAAAACCAAATACTTCCAACAATTAACCGCTGCAATATGGCCTGCCTACTCATCCAATTTCTTCCATAGTCTCTTGTCTCGATGCTGATTATCCAATGAGCACATAAATTTCCAGTCAACTCTAGGTTTTTTTTTCACAACTTCTAAGTTACAATGAGCACCAAATTTCAACCAAAGTACATTTTAAAAAATTGCTCTGAGCTCCATAATTTGGGATATCTCTGTAAAATTGTGTGTGTGTGTGTGTGTGTGTGTGTTGCCAACCTATCTTGAGAATGTCTAAATTGTGGTTTGCAAAAACTCAAAAATGATGACACCCTTTGTAAAGCAACATTGGATTTTAAATTGCAATCGTAACTTCATTTTTTTTAATGGAGAGAAGGATGACTAAATTAGGGGAAAAGTCTATAATTAGGAGTATAAATCTTGCACTGATTTCTGGAGGTCACCAGATGAACCAATGCAGCCTTCAGACACATCTGCTGTTTTGGCAACTGCTGCCTTTTTCGAGGATACTCATTGGCTCCCGCTAATCATATGCGAGGCCTCCTGGAAGCGATTTGTGCCTCTCTGGGCTGAAGCAGGGCAGAGCCTGGAAAGAGACTGCATTGCTCAACTCCAAGCTACCACATCGAGCTGCGTGCCACCTTCCGAAGGCCAACAGGCCGGGTGGTGCAGGGGGAGTATGATGTGGCTGTGATAGCTAACAATAACCTTTCAAAGCATGGGGGAGCAGGTTTTCCAGAGCCACTGAAAGGCTGGCATGCAGCCTGCTGGAAGGAGCTAATATTTTCAGGAGAGGGGTTCTTGCCCACAAGGTGGCATCATTGGTGCCAACTTCACACGGAGGCCCTGGGCTAGTTCATCTTTGGAGGAGATGTGCTGTGGGGGTGGATCAGGGTGAAGACAGAAAAATCATTTGCATGAAATAATTCACACCTGAATGAAGTTGATTCTTTTAAGACACATAAACAGCAGTGAGGAGCATGGCAAATAGCATTGCTTTCTCACTGGCTATTGTGCTGTCAGGCAAGAAGCCAAAGGCCAAGTGCCTTGGACAGAACTGGCTATGAATTAATAATAGTACACACTGGACACCCATCTGTCATGGAACACACCTCTAATAAATGATTGTGATTGTAAACTGTTGCGTTTCTTAATGACTTAACAGAGTGATGCACTTCTTGGGTTCTAGGTTGAGCTCAGATTCTGCATCTGCAAGTTCTGAATGGGGAACTGGAATAATAACATACATTTTTTCCATTTGTAAAAAGCTACAGAACATCGTCTCTGTGTTTAACAATGCAGAGAAATAAGGTACTAGAGCCTTTTGCATCAGTGCAGGCTTGGGAAGAGTGTAATTCAAGTGCAAGAGTCTATTCATGATTGGTTTCTTGCTTTTTGGACTCTGATCAATTCCCTTTCCATTAAACAATGATAGTTTCACCTTACCTGTGAAACTTTCTTTGGGTTAGGTAAGATCAGCCTCACTGAGTTATGCAGATACAGGATATAAGTATAGTCCTCTAGAAAACAGTTCCTTATTAAAGTACCCTAAAGTGAACAAAATCCTTTGCTACAGGTTACTTTCATTTTGATAACTGACATCGTGTTTTATGTTTATAGTTCTATGTCATCTTGCATTTAAAGATGCACATATTTGCTTTATGGAGTGGCTTGGTCTTAACTGAAGCTGGCCACTTCACACATTTGCCCAGCTCTGGAGGCAGGCACACTGGGTCACACTTGTGAGCACACTGCCTTTGGGAAGGAGCCTGGGGAACGGGTGCGGGTAGGGGGTTGAGGGGAGCGGGGAAAGTGTGGAGCACTCCTAGCAGAGCAGGGGTGATCTCTGGCTGAGCGTCCACTGCAGGAAGCCCGCCGAGCCTTTGTGCCATGACATCATTCAAGAAGGGAAGAAAATAAAGAGAATAAAAAAGATCTACTATTTTTGAAAGCTCCCCTCATATTTTACTATTTTATTTAACTCTGCTCCCCTCTACTCTTATTTTCTTCTCTCCAAAAACATAAAGAGTTGGGAAAGACAATAGGGCGAGAACATGCTTCTAGTGTCCATATATTCAGATCTCTCTTAAGGTCAAGAACATGACTCCAACGCTGATGTAAAATAGGTACTTTGCTAAGAAGTGTATTTACGCTACATGATATACTGTCTCTGAGTCTCTCATGTACCCGTAAAATGTTTTTCATGCTGCTTTCAAACTGGAGAATTACTTTCTGGTGGACTATTTTTTCAGATAACAAAGTTAAACATTTCTGAAGTTAATATGATATTTGCTTAAAGATGCTTTGTTGTATACTTTGAGTAATAATAAATGACCAAAAAATGGTCTCTAGATCTTTTTAATAATTTATAACTTCTATATCCTCACTGCGAATGGGTCCTCTTTTCATTACCTTTACCCAGGTTTCTTATGGATAATTACAGAGAAAAATTAAAGAAATTATTAAGAAAATTGTGGTGGAAATGGTGGTGTGAAGGATAAATGTGCACATAATTTTTATTGGTATTATTATTACATTATTTTTACTAAGATGGCTGTACATGCAGAGAGATGTTCATCCCAAAAGAAGCTCAGAAAACTCAATCTTAGCTGAAGAACACAAATGTACGAAGTCACTGAAGGAATGATTGTATTTTTAAAGCTATTTTAAAAGAGAATTTTACCCTGAAGATAGGTACATCTAATAAGTATCAAGAAAAAAATTACAAAAAGGACAGTATTAGCCGGTTGTTAATTTTGTTAAATTGAGATCACCGTTAAATGCATTTATGCTCACATTTTCACTGGCAAAGTCTTAGCTGTAAGAAATACAGTAGTAGGTACATTAGATTTTTTCAACACATCTCTATGCAGATTAATATATATGACCTAAAATATTATGCTTTTAACTTGTCAAAGAATGATATTAAGCTATTTATACTTTTTGTTACATCTGAGCTGGTAATAATTTGTATAAAATATGTATAAGGGAATAAATTGAAACATTAAAAGACTAAATCTAAAGCAACGAGAATCATGAAAGTGCAGGCCAACCTACTTAAGTGTGTATAAAAATAGTTTTCTTTTTACTATCTCCTTATTACCAATAAAAGATACATATTTGGATATATACTTATTTAATCTTAGCTTAAATAAAGGAAATCAAATTCCTATTTTATTGTCTTTGCTGCTTATGTTTACTACAACTTGTATTCTCCAGATTTCTTGAGATTTCTCAAACCTCTGACAAAGCCCACACATATACGACAAGGACAGAAACCTTCTTTCCACTGAGCAGGCTAGGCAGAGAACAGACACCAACAGCGCGGCTGAGGTTTGCTGAACGTAGGGATCAGGGCTTGGGGTAGCAGAACCCAGTGGGGTTGGGGATATGTCGGTTGTGCCGCAGTGGTCATGTCAGTATCCAGGTCAGCTCTGTGGAACGCTCAGAACCTGGGAGCCTGGGCAGTCTTCTTCCTGGTGTGTCTGGGGTTGGTGGTACAAGGTTAGAACCAAGGTAGCTTAGGTGCAGGGTGAGCACCCTTGCTTTTCCTGATTAGTCCTTCCTGAGCATCCTCCTCTCCCACAGTGCCCCATATAGCAGGCTGAATCTCCTTGCATCTTGCAGGAAGGAAACTTACTTCCCTGGGATCCTTCTTGGAGTTTCAACAGGAGATCCATACTTATATTCCCATGTATTCTCTGTGGGATGGGATTGCACAGGTGGTGGGTAACTGGGCCAACCCAAGAACACAGCCGGAAACCAATCACATGTCAGGAGACTCCTCTCTTTCCTTTCGGGCACATGCCGTTTCTCTTCTGAATTGCCAAGGAAGGCTGGAAGTACCTACTTTGAGGATGCCCGTATATAAAACATTTGATAGACTGAAAGTCAAAACGAGACAGATAAAATAGTCTGGTAGGGTAGAAAAGAAAGCTGCCAAAGGAACTTCCAAGGTTCAATTTCTTTCCTCTTAGATATGTGACTCTGGTGTACACGAGCCTAAGGCATAATTTCTGACCCAAAAGCAAAGAGGAAGCGATTCTGCTTTTGTAGTGTGGAGGTGAACACTAGCTGTGCCAAAATGTCCTTATAAATGCCTTCTGTACTATATACAGGGGAAGAAGGAACAGAGGATGAATCACCTGTGATGTTCCTTGTCTGCAGCAGAAAGAGAAAGTGATTTATTATCTTTTTATTCCAATTTATAGAAAGGTAGGAAAAATAAATTTGATGAGAATAACCTGGAGCATACTAATTAAGCAAGTCTATGATTTCCCAAGCTGTCCTCTATTGGCTCTTTTTATGAAAATGTTCCTTTCATACCAGTGCAACCTCTCACAATAAGGCAGGATTTCTAGTCAAAACGTTTGTCCGCTGTGATGCTGACAGCTGCCCAGTGGGATGGGGTCATATAACAGCACTGCAGGCATCCAAGGGACATCGGTTTTCGACCCCTGTGTCAACCTCTAGAGTTCCCAGGGTCGGGTCAGCATCCTAAGGACGCCTGTGGTCTCATTCTGGGACACCTCTGGGATATCCCGCAGAAGAAGGGCATTCTTTGCCAAAAGCTTTCCCAGCCCCATTTTGTGGCTTGCTTTGTAGCATCATACTGCACAGCATAAAAACACAAATGACTGGAGAGTGGAGGCTGGGGCAGAGACTGTCAAATCATTGAGAAGCCTGGAAAAGACAGGCTTCCTCTCTGGTACAGTGTTGATGGGAATTAGGATTCCTACTGGAGGAGTCTGAGATAAAGGATGCCTTCTTTATGCATCCCATGAACTGGATCCTTGGGCCACACAGATTGCACATCTCTGTTGCGGCCTTTTATATGTCAGCCATTTGGCATACACTGGATTCTAATCCTTAAGGGACATGCAGACCATGACATTAATATGTCACTCTTCTGGGGTCAGATTTTAGGAAACCTTGTGCTCCAGGACGGCATCAAAGTAAGAGACCGCTTGTTCCCAAAGTGATTTTTACAATCCCTTGCCCTAGAGCTATGGACTAGAGCTATGTAGTTTCATAAAAACTACACCCAAGCCTTACTGCCTGTTAGGTTGGATGCATTTTCCTGGTCACGAGCAACACCAAAGAAAGAGGCCTGAAGGGTAAGGAAAACTATTGAAGGACAAGTGATGTGACAACTGACATTCTGTTCGAAAGGAGGGGAAATTCAGGGCAGAATTATAATCCTGCATTAAAAAACACAAGTTTCCAAGTCACCAGAATAAGTTTAAATAATATCACTATGTCCAATATCCTCTGCTTAAGAAGGCAGGAATGTAAAATGTATATTTAAAGCAAACTTCCATGAAAAAGGGGAAAAACAGCTTTTTGCATAAGTGGTGAAATTTACATTATTGTACAGTGTGCTTGTGTAGAATATATACATCTCTAAAGACGGATAATAAAACATTGGACTTGGGTGTATATACTTGGGGATTTTTATTGCTTATTATGTTTACTTACTTATTTGCAGAATGAATTACATAATGTCACTAAATTATAGTAAATAGTAAATTTAGTAAATTATATATAAAGTTACTAAAAATGGTAGTCATCAGCCTACTAAGCAGTGTATAGATAACTCTGCTCTTATGAGACAGCAGAGAGAATCTATCCCCTCCTGTGAGAGCAAATGCTTGTCTTCTGGGGGTGACAGTGAGCTTGGCTTTCTTACTCATTGAAGAGCCTATGGGAGCCCCTGTACCAATCCTGCCTCAAAAAGAAAGGCTTCCAGGATGAAAGGCTCAACCTCAATTCAAAGTACACTATTTTAAAATAAAATGGTTAGAGAAATAGATGTTGATATAAATCACTATTCTGTTAATCTTGTTATCAGCAGTGGCTAATGTATATGAAAGGAAGATGAAATTCCCTCATAGATCTCTTGACCAGCTGTGTTTTACATATGACAGAGATTTTAAGGATGCACTTTTTTTTGTTGTTGTTTTTTGTTTTTGACAGAGATTTTAAGCGTGCACAATTTTTGTTGTTTTTTGTTTTTTAAGTCAAGTCACCTTGTTTATGCCCTGAAACTTGACATGGAAGTTCTTTTTTCTTTCTTTTTCTTTTCCTTTCTTTCTTTCTTTTTTTTGAGACAGAGTCTTCCTCTGTTGCCCAGGCTGGAGTGCAGTGGCACCATCTTGATTCACTGCAAGCTCCGCCTCCCAGCTTCACGCCATTCTCCTGCCTCAGCCTCCTGAGTAGCTGGGACTACAGGCCCCTGCCACCATGCCCAGCTAATTTTTTGTATTTTTAGTAGAGACGGGGTTTCACTGTGTTACCCAGGATGGTCTCGATCTCCTGACCTCATGATCTGCCCACCTCAGCCTCCCAAAGTGCTGGGATTACAGGCATGAGCCACCGCGCCCGGCCGACATGGAAGTTCTTGTACTGCGTAAATACTGTTCACCTGGTAGAGCTTACCTACCTATGTGGGCTCATTTGACATACATTTACTCTTCTAATTCTGATAATTTCCATGGGACTTTGGGAATCTGTTTACTGAACTGAGTGTGCAATGTGCATATTTAGTCACACAAAATAAAGACACATTTGTCCTGTCAATGTGTTACGTCTGTCAAAATCATCCACTGATTCCAGCCCTTGGTTTGAAATGTGAAGTCTGGTTGTCATGCATGATCCTAGACAATGTATAGGGAAAGGAGGGCATCAGTTGCATCTAGAAGTGACCTAAATTTGAGACATGAAACACTCTCACTTATAGTAACTAGAACATATCATCTTGAAAATAGTGGCAGCATGAAAGTGATGAGCTAGCACATAAACAAGCAGGTAAAGTGAAGGAATAAACTAAAATATAAATCTACATGGTATTTAACACGGAGACCATATCAAATCCTTAGGTTTGCTTCAAATCCATGTAAATTACCTTATTGGTTTGCATCTTTATCAGGTCTTCCCTCATTCTCTTCTGCTTCATGTCAGTCATCAAGGCAGGTCCTAAGACTTTCTCATTACCTGTGTGGTACAGTTCCTCTGTATTTGAGGATTCTGCATCCATGAACTGAACCAACCTCAGATCAAAAATACTTGGAAAAAAAATAAGGGCTGAGCATGGTGGCTCATGCTTGTAATCCTAGCGTTTTGAGAGGCGGAGGCAGGTGGATCACTTGACTCCATGAGTTTGAGACCAGCCTGGCCAACATGGCGAAATGCTGTCTCTACTAAAAATACAAAAATTGGCCAGGCGAGGTGGCATGCACCTGTAATCCCAGCATTTTGAGAGGCTGAAGCAGGTGGGTCACTTGACTCCACGAGTTTGAGACCAGCCTGGCCAACATGGCGAAACTCTATCTCTACCAAAAATACAAAAATTAGCCAGGCATGATGGTGTGCACCTGTAATCACAGCGTTTTGAGAGGCTGAGGCAAGAGGATCACTTAAATTCAGGAGGCGGAGGTTGGAGCGAGCTGAGATCATGCCACTGCACTCTAGCCTGGGTGACAGAGCAAGATTTCATCTCAATAAATAAATAAATAAATAAACAGTACAAAAATAAAAGTAATATAAATTTAAAAATCAATACAGCACAAGAACTATTTATGTAGCATTTAGATTGCATTAGGTATTATAAGTAATCTACAGATGATTAAAAATATACAAGAGAATGTACGTAGGTTATATGCAAATAGCACACCATTTTATATCAGGGACTTGAGCATCCTCAGATTTTGGTATGTATGGGGAGGGCAAAGATAGACCCAATTCCCCATGTATACCAAGGGACAACTGTACTCAGGGTCAGATATTTTCTATGCAGCTGTAATCTTATTTTTAGTTGGTTTATGAATGCTCTTTAAAGGAGAGCATTCTTCTTAATAACCTAGACTTCCTAATAAACAATCCCTCCACAACATTAAATAGACCATATGGGCATGAGTATTTATTTTAGATCTGGAGGCACTCCGAGGAATTCATCTGTTTTCAGCTTCCGCTTTTTGCTCAGAGAGGTCATATATACCCATTTTATGGATTTAGTTGAGGCTCAGGGAGACAAAGCAAAGGGAAAGCAGAGTGGGCGCACATCACATTTTTGGCCTTTTCTCTGCTTGTGTCATTACTGATTTCTTGTAGTTCTCTTTATTATTTTAGAGATACTAATTTTAAATCTTCCCATGGGAACAATCTTTGTAAAATGGGGATAATAACTCTGTCTGTCTGACAAAGCTACTGTGAGTTAAAGGATTTCTGTAAAGCTCAGTACCTGTCTGTTACTCTAATGTTATTATGGGGCCATGAGCTGCACTTGTAGGGAAGAGAGAAATAATGTAAGTTGGCTCTATTTAAAACACGGCTTTTAAGTTAGAAGGAATCTTAAAAATAAAACATTCTACTTTACTGTTTTGTAGCTAAAGAAACTAAGGCCAAGGGAGAGGAAGATTACCCAGCTAGACAGGGATGAACATGAGATAAGCTCCCAAATCGCCTCTTTACTAGTTCAAGTCTTCCCTCACTCTGTTAGAAAATGCTTATTTTTTAAAAATCCAGTATATTTAGCTATGTACATATACTGTAAGACACCCTTGAGAAATAAGTTGCATTCTTTAGCAAAAGCCTTTACTTCTGGGACCACAAGCACTGGATTGAGCAAAGTGCTTCTGCAGGACAGTTAAATGCAGCAACTGTTCTTTCTGACTATGTCTCAGAGAACCCAGTGTGCACATTCTCTGTGTCAGAGACTGGACCTTGGAGCTAGACACAGCCACTATTTCCCTACCCTCCAGATAGAGCCCTTCACTGTGAATCATATGCATTTCTTAATGAAGACTAAACATCCACCAGCATTGGAATCTCTTCAGTATCACACAATGAATCAAGTATCTGGATTCTAGGAGCAGAAGGAGTGTGTTTGCATGTAGGCATCATAAGATTAAGGAGAGAGTACATACACTTGGGAGCAAGAAAATAGGCTAAACAGAAGAGTGCGAGAAAATTAGCTCAGGTGATTTGATGTGAACATCTGCAGAAATTGCTAATGGCCACTGTGTCTAATTAAATCCACTAGACATATGCATGCCTGTTATCTGCGGAACGATGTTCTTCCCAAAGCTGCACCTGTTGCTAGCAGGGATAGACTTCCATCACATCACACGTAATGCCAAAAGAGTTCTAGGGAGAGAAATTCAAGGCTCCAGTCGGTTTCACTTAGAGACGAACGCATCAGCAGTATGAGAGAGCCACACTCAGGACCCAAATACAGACTGAAAGCAGATACACTGAGACTTCACCATTCTCTAAACCACTTCTCCCGAGCTCCTCGTGATTCTGACTGAGTAGACTTCTGGTTGGTGTAGATTTTAGAAACAAACACTGTGAACCAGATTTCAAAGACAGCATTTAACTGGTTAAATGCTGGCTTTAACACGCGGCAAAAACACACAGGGCAAAATGTTTAGGTTCATGTCAGCCTCTATTTGTATACCAATGTCCATCGTGCAAATAACAAATGATCTTTGTACATCAGAACAGGCTGTTTTTGGCAGATGTTCCCTTGGTTATCTCCCAATGGGTCAGTCCTTAGCTTGTGTGTAGCTAGGTCCCAAGCTGTTCCTTGATTTGTCTCCTCACTAATTAACAGTCTCCCCAGTTTAGTGGATACTGATGTTCCACCCAGTCCATTGGGTTTTCAGTGGATACAAATTACGTTGAAGAAGCAGCAGGGCACAGAGATTAATAATGCAGTCTCTGGAGTCATCCCAGCTCCTTGTTTACTAGCTAGTTACTCAGTTCTTTAGGCCTCAGTTTCCTCATCTGTAAGGTAACGATAATAGTGGCACCACCTCACAGGGTTCTTGTGCTGGTTAAATGAAGCAAGTTTATCAAGTGCTTAGCGCTGTACTTGGCAAAGTGGAAATGCCCATCAATGTCAGATTTCTTTTCTGAGACAGGTTCTTGCTCTGTTGCCCAGGCTGGAGTGCAGTGGCATGGTCATAGCTCACTGCAGCCTCGAACTCCCAAGAACTCCCAGGCACAGGCAATACTGCCTCAGCCTCCCTAGTAGCTAAGGTTACAGACATGTGCCACCACAATCAGCTAATTTTTAAATTTTTTGTAGAGATGGGGTCTTGCTGTGTTGCCCAGGCTGGTCTTGAACTCCTTGCCTCAAGCAATCTCCTGCCTCAGCCTCCCAAAGTGCTGGGATTATAGTTATGAGCTACCATGTCCGGCCAAATGTCAGATATTTTTATTCATTATTACTGAACAAGCAATCTCTAGCAAATATCGACTGCAGTTCAGTGCACAGATTTGTCTTAAAAATGAGAAAAATGGGCCAAGCGTGATTACTCATGCCTGTAATCTCAGCACTTTGGGAAGCCAAGGCGGGCGGATCACCTGAGGTTGGGAGTTTGAGACCAGCCTGACCAGCACAGAGAAACCCCGTCTATACTGAAAATATACAATTAGCCGGGCATGGTGGTGCATGCCTGTAATCCCAGCTACTCAGGAGGCTGAGGCAGGAGAATCACTTGAACCGCGGAGGTGGAGATTGCGGTGAGCTGAGATCATGCCATTGCACTCCAGCCTGGGCAACAAGAGCAAAACTCCATCTCCAAAAAAAAAAAAAAAAAAAGAAAAGGAGAAAAATGTAGATTAAAAATTAAACCTGAGTCTGAATAGACCTAATTAAAGACCTATAATATTATATAGGCTATAATGTTGTTTACCTCAGTTCTATATAACAGTAGTCACTTTATCACTTCCATTACCTGTCCCCCCACCGCCAGGTATATGTCCACGGGCTGATGAGATCTGGTGAATTAAAAATTAGGTTGACAGAGGAAAGTTGTGTTCTTGGCTAGGTTTCCCACTAATTCTGTAAAAATATACATGTCACTACTGCTTACTTACATTTTTAGATAATGATATGATAACAAGGAAATACATCAAATCCAGTGTTTCTCACTCGTAGTATACTGAGAAAATTCTAGAAAGCAGATCTTTGAGGGGAAGGACAGGGTGGAAAACAGGCAATTAATGGAGGCTGAGATACCCAGCTCCTCCATGGGGTACGTCTCTAGCTGCTTGCTTATTGCTTCTCCTTTCCTTGTGTCCGCAATCACCACCCCAGAGTGACATAACCAAGGTTGATAAGATCAGGATGTGATATATTTGCGATTTTAACCGGAATTGTGGAATCTAAGGATGCTGTGTATGGAGATAGCCTTGCAGAGGACTTCTGCAATAGCAATAACTCCAAGAGTAGAGAAGTATTCTGTGCAGTAGACACATGAAATTACTGTTATTAGCATTGGCCTCTCTATAGGACTTTTTGTTTTGTTTATGGTTTTCTTGAGACAAGGTCTCACTCTGTCACCCAGGCTGAAGTACAGTGGCATGATCATGGTTCACTGCAACCTCTACCTCCCAGGCTCAGGTGATCCTCCCACTTCAGCCTCCCAAGTAGCTGGGACTACAGGCATACATCATGATACTTGGCTAATGTTTTGTATTTTTTGTAGAGATGGGGTTTTGCTATGTTGCCTGGGCTAGTCTCAAACTCCTGGGCTCAAGCAGTCCACCTGCCTTGGCCTCTCAAAGTGCTCGGATTGCAGGCATGGGCCACCATGCCTGGTCTCCACAAGACTTTTTAATAGACACTTTCCTATATTTTTCTCTTCACCTGCTTTTATTTCAGCTATATTGAGATCTAAATGGTGGTTAAAACACAATCATTTAAAACACAATGTGCTATTGCCGCCACAATGTTTTTGAATTTGTATTCTCAGTATATATTTAAAGTTATTATCCTTTTATTTAACATATTTTTTCAATTAGACTTGTAAATAACATTTTTATGGTGTTTTAAGTGAATATATTGGTCTATTTTTGTGAGGCATTTGGAATATCTATAAAGTATGATGTTAGACAGAAAAGCCAGCACTAAATAAACATTCACATTCACATTGCTTCTCTATCATGTCTGAGAAATTTAATCTCAAATTAGCCCTTATGGAGTAAAAGTCTGTGTAAACAGATGGACTTTACACCTTGCCCTAAAGGTCAGCTGACGACAGCACTGAGTTTGGCAGCAAATCCTTAGTCAAAGAAGGTCCTTCCCAAGAGAAAACCTTCGTCCTTATTTCAGTTCTCGTGACATGAGTGGGACTTGGCTTCCATCACAGACATGGCAGTCAGTGAGGCTTCCAGAGGATTCTATTAACCATGATGATGATGATGGTTGAATTGGTGCAAAGCCCTTTATACTTTTTCTGAGGCTTTTTCATATGCCTTATGAAAAGTTCTCACCATTTAACCTTAAAACACCATCAGATAAGAAATGTATATATGTAAAGCATTTTTTTTTCCAGGAAAAGAAAATACATGTAATTCAATCTGGGTTCTTAAATTTTTCACATCTAAATGAACTTTAAAATATGCTTGGATATGTCTCTGAGGAATACAATCTTAACATTTTTCAGTGTTCAACCTAGACTAACAATAATATCAGCAACTCTGGTTTGGGGATCACAGAACTCACAAACCGTTCACATCTGGTATGTTTCATATCCTTTTCCTGATTCTACCATAAGAATAGTCAACAGGAAATACGTTCACCATAAATGACTGTGAGGCAGTGATGCATGCTGCAGCTTCATTCTTCTGGTGGAGTCTGAGTTTCCACCATAAAAAAACTCAGAGATGTAGTTATTTCCTGTCTTCCTCTTCACTGAATCCTTGGACAGTACCCATTTTATGTTCCTAAGTGAAAATGCTGGCTTCACTGTGTGTCTGAAAGTGTACGAAGTATGTTTCTGAACAGAGTGCCTCTTGGATCTTCTCTACAATCATAGTACAGCTCAAAAGAACTTTGTTCAGGGTCCAGCTAATTTTCTTTTTCTTTTTCTTTTTTTCCTGCCCCACAACTATTGTTGGAGTGTCATATGGCATCTCTCTCATCTCTCAGATCGATGGCATCGTCTAGGACTTCCCACATAGACAAGATAAACGAAAGGCTTCCATGGACAGGTATGTAACTGTGGAGACAGCAGCACTGCAGAAGAGGCCTCCTGATCAGAAAGAATGTCTGTCCCACAGTCGACTCTCTGGCTCTGCAGTCACCTTTGACATGACTTGCTGAATAGGAGTTTGTTTTCCAATTTCCATGGTTCAGCTGTAGGCCATGCAAAGTAAATACTAGTAAATGAGCAACAGTAGGTTCAAAGGAACATAAGACTAGAGTGCCTCCTCCTTTTGAAGACAGTTTGGGTAGCATTCACATGTGAATCAATCTGTTTGGGGTCTTTGAAGTGACTTTGATTAAGAGTTGTGGCCCAATAGTAGTGAAATGGGCAGGGCCATCAAAAGAATTGGCAGTTCCAATATGGACACTCAGCCTGTGCTCCACAGCCAGAGAGAGCCCCAGGTGATACCCATACACAGAGCAGTTTTAACCTTGGAAAAACAAGTTAGAAACTTACTATGCAGGGAGGTTTGCATGGAAGGGGGTTTTGTTTTAAGTAAAGAAAATATACCATAAGACTTCGTATCCCTACAGATAAGCTGTGAATTAAATTAATTCACAGAATATTAGACTCTTTCATAGTGCTCTTTAGTAAGCATAAAACACCTTTCTTTTTAAAAAAACATACACTTTATGTATTTTCAAAGGCACAATTTATCTATGTTTATGAATAAAACAAAAAATTAATGTCCCAAAATTTCAGGAACCACATAAAATCAAACGCAGTTCAGTAAATTCTGCTTGATTATATTAAAAATGTTAAAATTAACAAATATTTAAATTTGGTAGGCTTCCCAGAATGCAAACATCTTTTGGAATAAGAAGAAAAAAAATAATTTTAGGAAAGACTAGGATTTCTGCCTACCTTCACCTCATCAGAGGAATAAAAATAATTCAAGAGCCCATGTCTTTTGCTTTTTGTGTTTCAAGTAACTATAAAATGTACAGCTGTCTTATTCACGTTTTGTGACTTATTTTTCTCCTTACTTTATGCTCTCCTTCACTGCCTACTGCTACACACTGTGGAATTAGCTTTTCATTCTCAAACAAACATAGATTAACTCTGGAAGCCAAATGAAAGGAAATATTTGAGATCAGAAGTATAGTTGCCATAGTGGAAAGATAGGCTTTAGGGTCAGACAAAAATTAATAAGTGACCTAGGTCAGTTGCCCCACTTTTAAACCTTAATCTCAGCATATAAAGAATGGGAACATAGTACCTCTTACTTAGTTGCTATGAAGATTAGAGATTTTAAAAAGTGAATGATAAGCTATGCAGTTAGATGTTCAAAAATGGTAGTGTTAATTTACTGCATTTCTATTTGCTGATTTTCTGATTTCATCAGCTCTGATTTCATCAGTTATCTCTGATTCCAATGGTTCTTGATAATTCTGGCTTTGTAAGATCAGTTACTTTAGACTGGTGCTATTTTGTCCTGGGACAACATTATATTTTATGTGATAGTTCCAGTTTTCATGGAATTTTTTATCATAAACGCAAACATGCATAAATGGTTTTTAAATTAATTTTTCTTAGGATTGGTAATTTGTACTGTCAATGACAATGATGAATTTTTTAGAACAGTAATTTAAAAGGGATATGAAAAGAGCAGGACTACATAATTATTGACTTACAGTACAATAAGAACAAACATATCCCATTCTAACAAGAATGTTTAAATTGTTACCTAGTTTGATCTAGAAAGAAAAGGAAATTTCTAGCCAGTATGGGAAAAGTCTCTTTTTCTGTGCTGTAGATATCTACAATTCATAATACTCTTCAGGCCTATGGACTACTCCTGTGGTGCCATTTCTGGCTTGGACTCTGGTGCTTTTAATGGATGTCCAAGAAGAACAAATCTTCAGTCACCAGCAAACTGTATTATCTAAACATGGAAAGATTTGTCCACATTATGAGAAAACAGATTTATTGCTTAGTAATCTCTAGGAGACTCTGAGGGCCCCACAGGATTATTACTGTAAATAACCCTATAGCTACTGAAAAAGATTTATAGATGTGTATGGCAATTTTTATTTATAGATTTTTAATAGATTTTATTTATATAGATTTTATTTTTTATAGATTTATTT
>NW_012119376.1:7880426-7925938 GCF_000951035.1 Colobus angolensis palliatus | reverse complement strand
GGCTGGGTTGTTCTGATGGTGGCCACCAGCCACAGGTGGCTCAAGCCTTTGTAACGTGGCAAGTGCAGCTGAAGAAGTGATTTATAAATTTTATTTATAGATTTATAGATGTGTATGTGTATTTCCCATCTAGATGCTGAAGCTTTGGTCCTTCTCAGTCTACCGAGGTGTGAGCTAGCAGAGGAGATGGCTGAAGTCCTGAGACCTAGATGAAAGGGTTAATAGCTGCACTCTTACATTGAATTTGTGAAGGGTGAGAAAACTTAGGAGACCTGAGAATTTTTTCTGGGAATAACATGCCAAGTGAAGCCATGATGGCATGTGTATGCCATGAGTGCTGCTAGGATCTCTTCCCTACTTTCAGCTTACCAGTTTGTCCTAATTAATCCCAACCAATGCATACCTTCAAGCATGTGAATGTGGAACGTGTCAAAGACTAATTATCTTGGGCCCTAACACTGTCCTCCTGCCAAACCTAAGTCTTTCCTCTACAGAATTAAAAACACTGTCTGCAATTCACAAAACCCTATTAGAAAACTTTTGATTCGTTAAAGATGGGAATAATACGTTTATTTTTAATCTCCATTATATCTACATACTTCTGAATGTTAACAAGGATCTATTTTCTTCTGCTACCTTGATACTTCTTTTTTTTTTTTCTTTAAAAGAAAAGCGAAATATTCTAAGTTGCCATTAAGAGTTCAGAAGGAAAGGGAAAGACAATCAGAAGAAGACATTCTTTACACATTTTACTGTTGAGGTGAAGATTTCAGGAAACTCTACTCTTGATTTGGCAGAGACTAGAGTGGGGTGAGTTCATGGAAGCAGAACGTTTGGAGAAAAAGGCTGGTGAAGCAAGGATCCGAAGAAAGAGACCCAAAGGAGTAACTGGTTCTCAGGAAGACAAGAAAGGGGAATGAGAAGAGAGATTTTTTGAAATATGAGGCTTGCTGTCATCACCTAAAACCGAAAAAAAAGGGGGAAAGTCTCTTCAGGAGGAGGAGAGAGGAGAGAGTACCCTGCCAGGTAGGGCCACCTCATAGTGGTGACTTCCAGCCTTTATCTATGAAAAATGAAAAAGCCATTTTGTTTGCTTTTGTTCATCTGTTTCATTAGTTCAGATATTTGTATTAGGGTTGTATTTGGCAATCACAGTCACTATTTATACTAACTGGCAACCATTCATGCTTAATGGAAACCTAATTAATATTTGCTGCTAAAACAAACATTATAATAAAGTAATCTCTGATTCCAATGATTCTTGATAATTCTGGCTTTGTAAGATCACGTTTGAACTGAAAACATTTGACTGTGACCTCCATCCCCTAATGTGCAGTGCTGATTTTATTTGATTTGATCTTTGGTTCTGATGTGGCTTCCCTCTGATAGTGTAACAATCATCATAATCCATCTTAATTTGTATAATACTTCTTTATAGTTTACAAAGTGATCTCACGTGTGCTATTTTTACAATGAGAGGTAATATACTGATTTTATAGATAAGTAAACCGAGGCACAAAAATAAGTGACAAAGATAGTCAAAGCCAGGCTTTCTGACTCCAAATCTAATAGTTTCCCCACCAACTAGTGCACAAATTAAATGCACTGAATGTGATACATGCCTTTCATAAATCTGCAGAAAGATGTAATGGTGACTGTCATTGGTATGGAATGTGCAGAGCTGAATCACAGCATCCTAGATGCCTTTCTAAAATGTATCCTAAAAATGATTCCATGGGTTAAGAAGGGCTACCACCCTCCAAAGCGTGAATGATGTGACACCACTGATTGACACAAACCCAGCTCAGACCTCAGGAAGAGTAGGGGGAGACAAGCCAAGTCACAATCCAAATTAGTGCAGCCGCTCCTGCAGCAAGGGGAACACAATGTGGTCTTTGACTAACCTTTCAATGCCCTGTGTAGCTTGAGCCCTGAGGGCGGTGCCGAGCTGACAGCCTGGAACATTGACCAACACGCTGCAACTGACGTGTAAATCACCCTCCGACTAGGGGTCCCGAATCTGGAAAAGGAAATGTCATCTTTGGACTTTGCCCATCATGTGTTTATGCACAAACAGTCCTTTCTGGCGCCTCTCTCCACCTTTGCAGACAAGTGGCATAATTCAGGTAGACATCATATTTTTGGCGTTTATTCCTAAGACTGGCTGTTAGTTTTTATAAACATTCCTTTTATCTGAAATGTAACCATAATTTTTTTTCTTAAAATGCCATATCTTCCTATATTTAGAGGACAGGATGCAGAGCCCATATCTACTCAATATATCAAATAGTTTCAGTAAGCCAGGAATTCGAGCTTCTTTTTGTAATCAACAAAGCTCCTGGTAACTTCATCTTTACTAACGGCCTCATCCCTTCTGTCATTTGTTTGTTTGTTTGTTTAATAATTTGGTAGTACTGCTGTTACCTTGCTTCCTGGCACCGCTAGCCTGACTGGGCATGATTTTGCTTTCCCCTCTTCCAATTACTGGCCTCTGCCTCGAAGAACCCACTTCTTAGGCACCACCTTCCCAACCCCTCTAACCCACTGCTTACTTGGATTGTGAGCTGTCAGCCCTTGTTCCTGGCTTCTGATATCACACCTACTGGCCAGGCTGAAATTCTTCTCTGCGTCTTCTGCAGCTGCCACTCTCAGGGCCATTCCTCCTAGATCTCACATGTGCATTCCACGGCCTCTCAGTTGGCATCTTCGCCATGCAGGCAATTTGGTCAAGTCATTGTAGCATCCTGAGACATTCACTCTAGCCATATAATTTATGCATTGGCCATTTCTTGTCCTTTGAGAAATACCACTGATTGTCACTAGTGAGTGAGAGAAGTGGAACTAAAAGCCAGCCACACTGGGTAGTAACTTATTAGCAGTTCTTAAAAATATTAACAAGATGACATCAAATTTTATGTCAAAAATGAAGCATTTTGTCTCTCCTATTTTCATTCCTATTAACATGGCCAATCAAGAGTTATCAATATCTTAAATGTGTATATGAATTTCCTGAGTATTTTTAATTCAATTTGTCTAGGGTCAGGGCTGAAATTCTGCATTTCTAAGACATCTCCTGATGATGCTGATGCTGTTGATCCATGGACCACACTTTGGGTAGCAGGGACCTGCATGTTACTTTACAGGACTGGGAGAGCAAAGATCTAGAGGGGACAGATATGATAAAGGTAATATAATTCAGATTCTTCTGACAATTTATAAATATCTGGTAGAAATACAAATTATACTACTGGAATTCCAATTATATTTTAGGAATTCTTATTAATTTAAAATCAATAGACTATCAGAATAAATTAAATTAAATGTGAACTTAATTTTGATTTTTGTTTTTTTTAGTTTGTAAGATATAGATAATTTCCAAAAGTGTAATTTGTGAATGAGGTACTAGAGTGTTCTCTTAAAAATAATTGTTTGCTTAACAGAATTCAGAATGGAATTGTGAATGAATACAAACCATGTTGGGACCAAAGTCATCAAGAAACTAAGTACAGCTATGGGACTTTCATTGCACCCTTGAAAGGCCTCCTTTTAAGACCACACAGGCCAAGTTAGCAAACCACCCCCTGCCAAGAGTGGAAGAGCTTTTCACTAACAACAGTAAATATTACTTAAAATATTGAGAACATTTAACATGAAAAACAATTTCCAAAGAAGTAAGAGTTCTTGTTGCTGCTGTGAAGAGCAATGCTTTTGGTTAAATGAAATAATCATATTATATCATTTCTTAATATTGTATTTAGTTTTCAGAGGCAGATGCAGAACACTTTGAAATTAAGATAATTGAATAAACCTTTATATGGCAGGCCATTTAGCTAGGGGCCAGGAATATAGGGTGAACAATACACACATAATCCTTGCCTTCATTGAGATTTCAGACTGCATTGACTTTTATTCCTACCAGATGTGTCTTCCTATAACTTCATAGTCCCCCTACCCAATAACTTTTTTATTTTTTTAATACAAAATTGAATCTTGAACCCTGATCCAAACTTTTAAAAAATGTGAACAAATGGAATATTTGTAAATAATGCTACCAGTTGGAAAGATCATGCATCTTACATCTTTTATTAATAAAAATATGTTTATGTCTATGTATATGTATAAGCTAATGGTTTCTGCCTTTAAACCTGCTTCTGATTTTTTTTTCTTATTTGTTTTGAGAGGGAGTCTTGCTCTGTCACCCAGGCTGGGGTGCAGTGGCATGATCTTGGCTCACTACAACCTCCGCCTTCCAGGTTCAAGCAATTCTCCTGCCTCAGCCTCTTGAGTAGCTGGGATTACAGGCACCTGCCACCAAGCCCAGTTAAGTTTTGTATTTTTAGTAGAGTTGGGGTTTCACCATCTTGGCCAGGCTGGTTTCAAACTCCTGACCTCTGGTGATCCACCCGCCTCAGCTTCCCGAAGTGCTGGGATTACAGGCATGAGCCACCGTGCCCAGCTCCTACTTCTAAATTTTATGCAACAAAATGCAGTGTAATTACTTATAGGTCTGTCTCCTTAACGAGGCTGTACACTCATTAATAGATCCACCACTATCCATTGAGTTACCAAGACAGAAACTAGGCCTTCCTGGGCCTACCTAATCATGTTGATTGAATTTTGCAAACGTCTTTCAAATCATCCCTTTTCAGGTCCCATAAATGTTCATCCAGGCAATTACTACAGCCTCCTTACTTGCTGCTTCTCTGGACACTCCCCCACCCCGCCCCGATCTCTGACTTCCAATCTGACATCTATAGTGCCCAGAGGAAGCTCTCTAAAACATCAATTGCTCTTGTCACTCCTGGCTTCAGTGGATACTCATTACTATCAGGTTAAAATCCAAAGCTGTATACAAATTCCATGAACATATAAAAGTGAAAATATTGCATTCTATATACCTCCTTTGATTTACACTACATTTTAGTATATTAAATGTTCTGAGATGACCTGCAGTTATATAGGCTTCTCTAGTTTTGCTTAACCCAATATATCTCAAATGTATTTAACTATGGAATTTTTTCCTTCTAGTATTAATAATTCCGATCAGCATCCCCCAAGCCAGCACCCTCTCGGACATGCTAGAGTTCACTGGGTGATCTAAGGCCAGCCAGGTCTGATTACAAAGCTCTTGTGCTGGAACCTGTAGTTGCCTTTCTGAGGGGTGGGGTGCCTGGCTTATCCTCCTCAGAGCACCTGTGTTGAGCAGCTATGTTTGATTAAACACAGCTGATTCAACTTAAGGTTTTGGACTCATAGGAGACTTAATTCATTGATTTTACATTTGAAGGAAATAAGGGTCAGAGAGGGAGATACTCAAGATCACACAGATAATAAACTAGACAGGGAACTGCACAAAAATAACTTAGTGCAGAAAATACTCACAGTGGCATTTTAGGGGAACAGGTGAGAAGAACATAAAAAGACAAATTGGAAAAGTAAAACCAACACCAAGAAATGCCTGTCTAGAGCAGTGCTTTCTAACTGAAATATAATGTGAGCTAAAAAATGCAAGCCACATGATGTAATTATAAATTTCTAGTGGCCAAAAGCAGTAAAAATAACCATAAAATTAATTTAAATAATTTATTTAACTCAGCATATTCAAATTATTATTTCAATATGTAATCAACATTAAAAACTATTCATATGATATTTTATGCTCCTTTTTGGACTAAGTAATCAAAATCTGGTGTGTATTTTATACTTAAAACATATGTTAATTGGAACTAGTCACATTTGAAGTGCTCAGCAGTTAGTGGCTATCAGACATTAGAGATAGAACACATCCATCATTTCAGAATGTTCTATTGGGCAACTTTGATTTAGAATAATGGTTCTTAACTGGGGGTGATTTCTTCATCCTAAGAAACATTTGGCGATGTCTGGAGAGATTTTTGATTGTCACAGTTGAGGGGGAGACTGCTAGTGGCATCTAGTGGGTAGAGGCCAGGGATGTGGCTTCTAGACATCCTAAGAAGTTGTGATGCATAGGATGGCCCCCACAAGAATGAAAAATTGGCCCCAAATGTCAATAGTGCTGAGGTTAAGAAATCCTACTCTAGAGAATTGAATGAGCTAATGAGAAATCATATTGCATTTTTTGTGAAAGCTTTCTTTCTCTCACTCAACAAATATCAGTGAAGTTTCAAATACTGCCAGGTACTATGTTAGTGCTTTAGAAATAAAGACGTCAAACATCACCAAATATGGTCACTGAATACAATAGGTGTTATACTATATGAAGAGCTGAAATGGGGCAAAGGAAAGAGTCATCAACTTTGCTTATGTTTTTATCCACTACAAAGTTAACATAAAGCCTTGTATAGAGATGAGTAAAAAGGAAAATAAAGGAAGGAAAACAAAGAAATGAAATCAAGGCGAAACCAGAGGAATCAGAAGGAAAAAGCGTTTTGAAAGAAAAGAAGGATAATACACTAATTTGATAGACTGGGCAGGAAATTGAAAGGTAAGGCAGAGTGAGATGGAATCTAAGTAATATGTGGAGAAAACATAAGAAAGACCAGTGGCATTATCCACGGCTGCCCATATTCAAATATTCAAATATTGCCCACTGTTTTCCCTTCCTTTCTCGGTGGATGTTCCTAAAGGACCCTCTCAGAAGTTATCTCCAACAATGAGTATTCTCTTTCTTTTTTTCTTTGAGAGTAAAAAGAGCTGATTTTCTGGAAGGATGTCAAGTTGCTCTACACTGGGATTGGAAGGCAGGCTGATTGGAGATACAACGGGGTCAGTGTCTGGACAGCAATCTGTCATGAAGCAAAGCCTGTCATAGACAGCCCTGGAGATGCAGACAAAGACGCTGGACTATTATTTTCCAGAGAGAGCCTTTAAAGCACCTTGGGGCCGAAGCTCTGCACGGCCCTGGGCTTCCATGTTGGACCACCTGCCAGGAACTGTGCGTCAGGCTGACCTCTCCCACCCAATGTGAATAACTTCCGAGAGGTAGTCCCCACATAAGGGCAGGGGCTGCAAGCTGGCGAAGAAAGAGAAGAGATTTATAGCTCTAGACTATCTCTCCCTTTTGAAAAGGAAATGGCACATTAGCAGGGGAGAGGGGCTTGGCTGAAAGGGCCTATCCCCAGGCATGACCAGTTCAACCTTCATTACCCGGTGCAAAAGCTTGGGTCGGTCCAGGCCAGTCTGCAGAGGAAAGAAAGCATTGGTGTGTTTAGTAACAGACGAGAAGAGGCTCCCTCAAGACTTCTTTGATCCATTTTTTAAATGCCTTATTCCATATGATTTTTTCCCAGAAGATGGTCTTTGCCTGGGGGCCATCACTACCACAGGCCAGAAATCACATGTTATAGTCTATTCTACCATATACTAAAATTGGGAAAAGAACTCTATATACCATTTAAAAATATCCTCCCAATAAAGAGAGAACAAGTTTTTGTGTCTTTAGCAGTCATTTTGATTCTTCCAATCTTGAAGAAATTGCTTAGAATCTTGAAAACCCTGATTAGTCTTTTAACTACTAAAAAAGATTGGCTATTTAAAAAAAAGGATAATGATGGCCTCTTTGATGTGGTTCCTGCATGAACGTGGTTTTACTTCCTTCAAGTCATCTCTGCTTTTTGATGACTAGCAGGAAAATTTCACCATCACAAAATACAATATTCTTGGGGGATGGTGCCTTCTCTGAAGTTTTGAGGGACAAGGAGGAGCTCTAGGCAGAAAGACAGAGGTTAAATTCCAGAGTTCTACCACGATGTCTGGGTCTGCGGCTGGACCAGGAAAATCCATGCACAATGAAAACACAGACACGGGAGATTTGCACAGCTTTTAACTTAGGTCAAAAAAACTTGTAATTTGTTAAGTAAGAGGGCACTAACACGTGCCATGTCACGCTAGATTTTCTTGAAAAATAAAAAAAATAACAAAGTTAAACTTTCAGTCAACCTGAAAATATTAGCTTTTTATGGGGGCAGGGCGGAACGAATGGAACAGCAGCGCCTTTTTTTTTTTTTTAAGATTGCCCATTTTCCAAATCTTCTCAGAAAAACACTGATAGGGGAATCAGGAAGACAGGAAATAGAAATAGGAAAGCAAATATTGGAAATGTACTTATGAAAGATATGGCACAAGGAGAAAAGATAGGCCTCTGATACTGGTGATCAAGATATAGAGTAGGACATAGTGATTGATAAATGTTTTTCTGAAATTGAAATTTGCAATGTTTTAATTGAAGGAGAAAAGTGCAAATGAATCAGTAGCGTATGGTATGTTGTACACAAAGCAGACTGAAGCAACATTTTATCATTTTTAACTCTGCAATGGCAAATACTTTTCAGGAAGTATGCATCACATGGGTTTTGGAAAAAAGAGGTTCTCATTATAGGAAATTTCTCTCTTTAAACCATAAAACAACATTTTGAAGAAAAAAGAAAAATCTTTGCCCACAAGCATGATAAGATCAAAAATCAGGATCCAGTAGACCATATTCTTTGTGTTGACTAAAATTTTATCCAAAAGGGTACACAAAGGCATTGTGAAAGATTTATTTATTTATTTTAGCATTATAAAATTACTTTATTATTTAAAATACTTGTCATATATAGCACATAGTTTCTCAAAGTTGTTCCAAAAAAATCTGAATCCTATGTCATGTTACATAGTTAAAAAAGGTATGAAAATGAAATTGTTACATTCTATATTCTATTTTTGAAGTGTCACCATGCATTAAATACCTGATAAAGATTTAAATACCTTAATAAAGATCTAGATCAATGTGACAACAAAGAACTGCATTGATCAACTCTGTATTTTATCCAGCGTTTCCCAGAAATGTTTGATTATGTGAATCTGTGTTTTTTTTCCACCCATTGTGAGAGGTTTAAGAATGAGCTTCATACCTGGCTCTAATTACTCATTGCTTAGTACATGCTTTTGATTGAAATGTTTTCCTTTCTTTTATTAAATAAAAATGGCATCATAAAATATTAAACGTTCCTTATCTGGTATTAAATTGTTCTGACTTCTTCCTTGTTATTGACCAGGATTTTGTCAGAATAGGAAAGTACTTTCTCCTCTGTGCATCTCCTTTCTGACCTTCAGCCAATAATCAGCATGCTTTTCTAAAAAATTGATTTTTAAATGATGATGATAATAAAAACAGGGCCGAAGAAGATGATAGGATATTTAGTATCTTGTTTTCTGAGGTCGGTGGATGCTGGCTTAAATCTGAAACAAACTCTAAATGTCTGTCATTCATTCCCTCAGTCACAATTTCCAATGTTCTATCTGGCCTCAGAACAGAAAAAACAGTCTCAAAAAATGTCAGTTCTACTGATGTGCTGGGTTTTATATTGAGACATAAGGGGTGGGGAAATGGGGGGCCCACTAATAATCCTACATTTTTACCCACATGAGGGTCCAGGGATTGTTTACTGTACTTAGCTTCGAACCTCTTCTCTCCCATAGTCTAGTCAGGAATGCGGAGGGAGTGCTGACCCCAGCGTCACACAAAGAACCTTGGACAATAAAGAAGGTCGTCTCTTTCTATACAGACCTGCCTTTGTGCTCCGTGTGGGGCTTGATCTTTGCGGCCCAGAGCTCAGTAGATGCCAGGGAGATAGATGTGATGTGCTCGCCTCATCCCGGGCAGCAGCTGAGCAACTTTCACACAGGCAGGCAGGTACAGCCAGCCTAGTAACAGATGAGAACCCCTGGGGAGCCCTTGACTATGGAGGATGAAAAATCAAAAGAAACCATATTGGACACAGATACAAAGGGAGTCCCCCGCTCCTTTTCTCTCCTCCCTTGTTCGCTTTCTGTCCTTCCTTAGGAAACAGCAATGAATGTGGAAAGCTGGCTTCCCCCTGGAAGCGTTGTTCCTTGGAGGGCAGGGCCTCCAGATGCTGCTCTGTGCAAACGGTTCCTCCTTTTCCTGCCTGGGGGACAGCGAGCTGTTCTTTATCCCATCTGCAAGTCCATCTTCGGTCTTTTCTGGATGGGAAAGGTAAATGAAGGGATTTTAAAAAGTTTCAGAGAACGATTTCCTCTGCAGGAGTGCCACGGGGTTGCTGTCCCATCAGGGTATCACTGTCCTGGGTTTTGGGAGCAAGGCTCAGAAGTGAGCTCATAAAGTACCAATGAAAAGTTTTCATAACACTAGATGTTTTCCACAAATGTGAAAGAAGGTGGTGAAGGCATTTGAAAGGACTTAGGCACCAAAATTATGCAACTACTTTTAATGTAATGTAACAAAATTGTGTATTTCACTGTTAAGGATGGCCCACCTCCCCTTTTCCTATTTGCTTTAAAAATACTGCAATACAGTTTACAGTGATTTTTTGTTTGTTTGTTTGTTTATATTACCTTTTTGTGAGGTAAAATCAATGTTGTACAGTCTAGTCATATGACAAATAAATAAATAAATAACAAAGAATGATAACCCCATTATCAGGATTCCAAGATAAGTAGTGATTGTGTGAACTCTTTTGGTGAGGTCAAACCATGGCTGAAATCTGTGTCAATGAAAGTTCCTGGAATTTCCGTGTTGAGCATCTCAGTGCTCCTCATGCCTTCAGCCCACATTGCCGTAAAAGAAAATTAGAACTAAAGCTCAGATAATATTAGTACATTTGATATAGGCCAGAATGTGTAAGAAGTATTTTTATAGTGTTACATGGCAATCATATATATTGCCTTATTACATACAAGTCTAACTAATATTCTGATGAAGCAGGACACATAGGTATTATATTTTTAAATGTAGGATGATCATACAAGTTTCTGATACTTCTGGTAGTACTACTAGTCTGCCATTTTATGCAGATGTTTCTTAAGAGGAGTCAGCAACTCACCATTTAGAAATAAATTAATTCTTTAAAGAGAATCAATGCTTCCTTGTTCTAAAGTGAAAACACAAATAACACTTTCACTATGGATTGGCCTACATGCCCATCCACATGTGTGTATGATCCTGACATTAACACAGCAGTATAGTGGTTTTGTGGAGATTTTTTTTCCTTCTTGGAGAACAAACAACTCTAGTAAGAAAAGAGCACTTAAGACAATGGTAAATGAATCTCAGTTGAGCTCCTGAATGAAATTAAGTAATAGTGGATGAATTTAGAAATAAAAAGCATGGAATACATGTACTCCCTCCCACATTCATGACAGGCATCATAATCAATCCTGACATTTTGTAGCTGGCTACAACTCAGAATCCATCTCAATAATACTCTGAGGAATCACCACTATGTAGTCAAGCTGCCATATAGGAACACCCTCTATTTGCCACTTTTGGACTAGTTTCTTAATCTACTTGTGCCTTAGTTTCTTTACTAGAGAAATGATCACAAAGATTAGAGTCCTGTATGGAGACAGGATTGTGAGTTTCTAGAATGGATTATCTAGGGATGATGATATATATCTTTTTGGAAAGTAAAAATAAAACATAATATCAACAGAGAAGAGTTTCAATTAAGTCCATCTAAAAGTAAGTTAAATTACACATATATCTGAGGACTTATCCATTTTTAGAATTCTATCGTGGCTACCTCGCCTCCTCAAGAAACTATTACTCCTAATATCATTGGTAATTAAAATGTATAATAAGTCAGAGATTTAATACAAGTGGAGTTTCATAGGCAAAGAATACTTCTCTAAATATATTTATTTCATGAAGACAAGGTAAAGATATTATTGAGTCTCTTATTCAATGTTTTTCCTAAGTAGCATATTCTTCTGTAAGTCAAAATATGACTACTGGGATATCTAACACCTGGAATCCTCTTCCTTTCTCCTCTCAGATTTGCTCTTGTCTTATTTTTCTTTGCTGAAATATCAGCTCCTCAAAGATGCTTCTGTATTGCCTGATTTGAAGTAAATTGTCAACATTCCTATTATTTTATCTCATAGCATCCTGTTCTTTCTCCTTACAACATTTACCACAAAAACTCCCATCTATGTATGTATGTTTGTATGTATGTATGTATGTATGTATCTTTCTATCTATCTATCTACCTACCTACCTTTCTTTCTTTCTATTCATCTCATCTATTTCAGCTATCTAAACTTATTTAGTAAGTTGTTTTTTCCAAAAGAGTAGGAACTATATTTTTGTTCACTACCTAAGGCCCTGACATATTCTAGAAGCCTTGGTTTTACAGTAGAGTCACCTATGAAACTTTTTAGAAATCTCAATGCACAGACCAAACCCCAAAAGAATTATTAATACATCAGAAAGGATGTGTATTAGTCTACTCATGCTGCCAGAACAAAATACTACAGATTGGGTTGCTTAAACACAAAATGTATCTTCTCATAGTTTTGGAGGCTAGAAATCCAGGATCAAATGTACCATTAGGTCTGGTTTCTAGTGAGGCCTATCTCCTTAGCTTGTAGACAGCCATCGTCTCACTGTGTCCTCACACAGCCTCTTCTCTGCACTTACATAGACAGCAATAGAGAACAAGCTCTGGTAGCTCTCTTTTTATAAGGACCCTAGTCTTATTGGATCAAGGCCCCACCCTTACGACTTCATTTAAATGCATTACCTCCTTAAGACGCTATCTCCAAATACAGGCACCTTGAGGGTTAGGGCTTCAACATAGGAATTTGGGGGGAGGTACACAATTCCATGTATAACAGAGTGAAACCAGGCATCTCTGTGTTTTAAAGCTCTGTTCCAATGGCCAACTGTCTTAGTCCATTTTGTATTGCTATAACAAAAGACCTAAGGCTGGGTAATTGAGAAAGAAAATAGGTTTATTTGACTCACAATTCTGGTGGCTAAAAAATCCGATTGTGCAGCTGCGTCTGGTGAGGGCTTCATGCTGCTTCCACTCACAGCAGAGGGCAGAGGGCTGGGGGAGCAGGTGTGTGCAAAAAGAGAGGAAGCAAGAGAGGGAAACTGAGGAAGCCAGATTCTTTCAAACAACCTACTCTCTTGAGAACGAATTCATTCCTGGAATGAGGGAGCCAAAACTCACTCACTCCACCAGGAAGGTATTAACATATTCATGAAGGATCCTCCCCTGTGACTCAAACACCTCTCACTAGGCTCCATCTCCCCATATTGCCACACTGGAAATTCAATTTCAGCTAAGTTTTGGCAAGGACAAACCACATCCAAACTGTAGCACCAGCTAAAACTGAAAAAACCACTATCATGTAGGGAGAAACATCAATATAAATTTTCACTGCAAGCCTTAGCTTTTTTCATGTAACCTTGTTAGTAGCAGCACTGTAAGTTATGACATCCACACAAAATATTATGATGTAATCCAACACCATCAAAAAGGAATGGGGAGGATGGAGATGGACACACTGACTGTGCAGAACGATGCTATTGCTGTAGTGCCACATTCACAGGCCTATGGATGAACTGAATTCAGAAACAAAACACAAAACACTCTGCTTTTCAATAAGCCTAGCAGTTTGCAGTGATGAGTACAAAAGCTGGGAAAAGGTTTTATGCTCATTCACAATTGGGGCTAAGCTGGTGGGATCATATCTCTCCTAAGTGTGGCCAGAGGAGATTAAAAACAAGAGGAAGATTTAAAGCTTGACGCCTCCTAGATGTTAATTGGAAGGGAGAGAGGGAGTCAATGCAAATACAGCCACCTGCCTGGAAGACATGTATTTAGAGAAAGGATTTATGCAAAGCATCTGATTGTCTTTTGCTGTGGATACCCACTGAGTGTCCGAAGCAAGGAACTGGTGAGCTTTGGATGGGCAGCCCAGAGTTTGGCCACGGTATTTTGTGTAGGAAGCAACTGTTTGGAGTGGAGGCCACAGATCTGGAGCCAGAGGAGACCAATTTGAGACACTGCTGTGCCATTTGCCCTCTTTGTAACCACAGGGCAAGTTACCCATCCTCTGAGTCTCTGTCACCTCAATTTTGTAACTAATAACACATGCTTAAAAGGATTGTCGTGAGGGTCATCTGTAAGGCCCAGGATAAAGCCTGGTCAGTATTATTACCATTACAGCAGTCATCACTCTGAACCTCCAATTTTCCTTCCATACAATGAGGGTCAGACTCACCTGCATTAGCTAGTTTATGGGACTATTATGTTAACGGCGATGTAGTGTTTTTGGAAAAACCTTTAGAGACACTAGATTTTGTCAAATTATTTGATAAATATCCTTTGTGATTGGATCAAAATCATAAACTAAGCACAAGCTCCAGACACTCTTTCCTTCCTAAAACCCTAAAAATAACAGATTAAAAAAATTTTTTTTAACAAATCTGAGAAACAAGAAGTGATGTCCGAGGTGGATCAGAAATTCTGTAGAGTCCCTGAAATAAATTTTGTTTTATATCAGTATTTGCAGAAAAAACCATTTATAAATTTTTAGAAAGATGTTTCTTAAATTATTGTTTATTAAAAGGCCTAAATACATTTAGCTTTTCTATACCATATAAAAATGACATGTCAAGTTATATAACTTAAACTCATGTTTAATAATTAATATTTCCATATTTTAGTTTACAAATGACTCAGACATTTTATGATTATGTATTACTTAATGTAACATGAATTTAAAGATTTTAAATTGCTGAAAACAATTTTGAAGCTATGAGACAGGTTCCCTCCCTAATGGTCTTCTCCAGTTGTCCTGGGTCTCAAGTAGCCAAATGGCATCCGGGAGGACTGTGAAAGACAGGGTCTAAGTCGTGAATGTACACTGCAGGAGAGCTCAGGGCAGAAGACAGAGCTGTGAAGAGGATGCCTGGAAGATTCAATCCCTCCCAGAATAGCCAAGAGGCAAAGCTAAGGCAGGGAAGAAGGGGCCATATTGGGCTTGATTTTACCTTGTAGCTATTGGGCTAGGTCTCACCATAGCAACCTATCTGGACCCCTGAATCTAGAGGCTCAGAACCAAAAACATAAGCTCGCAGTCAATTCAAGCAAGTATTGAATTATATTTAACCGACAATTTTGAAGTCATTCCTATGTTACCAACAATTTAAAAACTAGTCGTATTTATCAAATATTATCATATACGCATATAGACATACAAATGGACAGAAGCAGATCTTACAGCTTCGGTAAAGGATTCTTACTGGCCAGCTTTTAAATAGTTTTTCCTTTCTGCATTCAGACTATCAGTCTTCTAATTACCTGTTTCATTACCCTAAGCAATTGTTAACTAGGCAACGAATTTGCATTTCTAGAGGGAAAATTGTTAGGTGAAATAAGAATATTTATATTTGAAAAGCACAGAACTTAAGACTTTAGTCCAAAATATTGCACAATTTGCTCAAATCAAGGAAAAAATGGTAAGTAAAAGTTCAGTTCAGACAAGATGGCCAGGAAAGCATTTTAAGCAAAGGGATGACTTGTTATGCAAATTTTAGAACAATGGTAAGCATTTCTAATGTACACAGTCATACTTACAAATACAGATTTCCTTTATAGATATAAATTTCTTTTACAAAAGGATTTTAAGATAGCCAGTTGATGTGGTTTGACTGTGTCTCCACCCAAATCTCATCTTGAACTGTAGCTCCCATAATTCCTTTGTGTTGTGGGAGGGATCCACTGGGAGATAATTGAATCATGGGGGTGGTTTCCCCCATACTGTTCTCACTGGTAGTGAATAAATCTCACGAGATCTGATGGTTTTATAAGGGGAAACCTCTTTCACTTGGCTGTCACTCTTTTCTTTTGCTGCCGCCATGTAAGAAGTGCCTTTCGCCTTCTGCCATGATTGTGAGGCCTCCCCAGCCACATGGAACTGTGAGTCCATTAAACCTGTTTTTCTTCCCAGTCTTGGGTATGTCTTTATCAGCAGCATGAATATGGACTAATATACCAGTCAAATGCCAGAAAGGCATATTTTAGTTCAATAGGTGATCTTTTTAAATTAGCTGAAATTGTTGAGTTTAGGGTGAATCCTATTAAGGAACAAGACAAAAAAGCATTCTGTATGCCTTGACTCAGCATAGTTAGGTCTGAAAAAGAAGCAAGCCTACTTTACCTTAGGGCCTACCTTTTAGAATTACTTTATCTAGAAGAGCTTTCTTTTTGCCTTTGAGATGGGATAGTAACTAAGCTTAAAGGTTAGCAGATTTATTTTTTCTTATCAATTAGTCATTCAAGCTTTTTATTTACCTTTTATAAACAGTCTTTAAAGTAAAAAAGCAATAAAATTATTGAAATCTTTTTAGAAGCATCTGCAAATCAAGAGGCATCCCTGGCTGTTACTAATTCAGGAGGCCTCATTTCTAAATGCCCTTCTTAAAGGGCAGTGTTGTTTGCTTGAATGTTTCATTGTAATTTTAACTTACCTTTAGTAAGATTTTATCATTTTTGTGGGTGTTTGCTGCTTCTGGGGCCTAATATTTATGCATGTATAAACTGGAAGGCAGAGTACTCAGGTCTTCAGAAATTAAGGATCCCATTTTTACCTCGAGTCTGGCTTTAGCTCTCAGATCCCCTTGATCAACTAGCCAATGATTTTTCCCTACCTGGGCATGCAATAAAAAGAGACAAGATGGGTAGAACACAAAAATCTCTGCAAATATTTGAAAGTTGCAGCTTGTATCCCCTGCAGTATTGCCATTTACTACCAGTTTCTGCCTGATCCAGTCAGATATCTGATGCCTCTAATGAATCCAAGCCAGTTAATTATCAGATCCAATTCAACCCCACACCCAGTCCAGTTTCTGTCGTCACTTCCAAACCCATTTTGGATCCAAAATTTGTGCAATAGCTCAAAACACAAATCAGCAGACCTTTGGAATCTGGGAGAGAACTTACCAACAATCCCCAGTTGCTACAAGAAAGCAATGAGCACTCTCGCCTGGTCACCTTGTGCTCCTTGGGGTCACTAGAAGCTCTACTTTGGATCCCACTTCTGATACCATCTGCTAAAAGAAAAATTTTAGACAAATTAAATTTAACATAATTTAATTGAGCAAATAATGATTTGTGAATTGGATAGCTCCCAAACCTGAACAGATTCAGAGAGGTTCCAACACAGTCACATGGTGGAAGAAGACTTACGGACAGAAAAAGAAAAGTTATGTACAGAAAATGGAAGGGAGATATGGAAACAGCCAAGTTGGTTACAGCTCAGCACTTGCCTTACTTGAACCCAGTGTCAACAGTTGGCTGCCTTTGATCGACCGAAACACAATGATTATCACAAGAGTAGGTTACAGTTTGTTTACACATTCAGCTAGGTTACAGTTCACTATGTTTGGTAAACCTCTAAAATATGTAAAAAGACAGCTTTAGACTGAACTGAATTTAACACTGGCCTCTTTCCTCCTTGCTTGTTTCAAGCAGCAAGCAGGAGAGAAACTTTCTGTAAGTGCCCTCAGTGATTGTGGCTCCCTGAGCTGGAGGAGTGAGACAGGGTAGCACCCCAAAGTGACTAGTAAAAATCAAGATGGGTAAGAAACCCCCATATCAAGAAGTCTGACTGCTCATGAAAAACTCCTAAATGCAAAGATGGTTATTTAACCAAGACTCACCAAGTACTTGAATAAAACTTACACCAGGTGAGAGAGGCATCACACTCAGTAAAGAGTAAGGCAAACCAAACAAGATATTAGAGTAAGTATAATTTCAACCCCAAAGTTAATGTGAGAACATTTAGTACAGATTAACAAAATTTAAAACAATGACAACAAAACAAAAACAAAACTATAAGCTAGATATTTGGGAAATTATATATTTGATTGTTGAAATTAACAGCTAACAGAAGGACTAAAGAGCACAATGAAAATAGTTGAAGAACTACTGAGTGAACATTGAGATAAAGGATTCTTCCTGAATACTCTATAAAAAGATAAAAGAATGAATTATATGAGAGAAATACTGAGATACTTGGAGAATGGATCCAGAAACTCTAACTGGAATGCATTATAAGGAAGAACAGAAACAAATATAAAAGAAACAATGGAACAAGTTCCGTAGTTTGAGAAAAAAGTGAGTCATATTAAAGGGATCTGTTCAGTGGAGGCTGGAGAATTTGAAGATACTTGTTAACTATAACATGTGGAATGTATATAAAATTAAAAGTAAAGACAGAGAGAAAGCCCAGTCACTGTAGAGGTCTAGATTGGTCAGGGAGCAAATGTACGTGAGCAGGCTTTTTTGCCTTCCTGGTTTTATAGTCTCTGCTATGTTCTATATATATGGAGGACTTCCATATGTATAGATACAAACACTGGTATTATCTTATAATACCAGTGCACTAAACCCATGTACTCGCTAAACCCACACACTCTCCAATTCTATTACTTTACCTCAATAGAAGAAAACTCTGATTTCTGGTCAGGGAGATCAGTTTTGTAAAAGCAACTTATTAACAGTTGTGATTAGATTGGTTCATCCTAATCTAGAGTACACTATGAGAATTTGAATCTCAAACACTATGTATGGTTCATTTCATTTGGTCACTTATTCTACTCTAAAAAAAATCTAATTTAAGGTAATCATAAGTTCAGAAAATGTATGTGAAAGAGATACTCATCATGATATTATTTGTAAAGTGAAAAAAATAAACACTTTTATGATTAAATAAATTATGGCTGGAATCACAAAAGCCCCTAAATAGTCAAAGCAATTTTGAGCAAGAAGAAAAAAACTGGACAAAAGCATTTCCTGATTTTAAAAATATACTATAAAACTACAGTAATAAAAACAGTATGGTACTATATAAAATAGACATATAGACCAGTAGAACAGAATAGAGAGCCCAGAAATAAACCCATGCATACACTGTCAACTGATCTTCCTAAGGGGACCAAGAATACACAATGGGGAAAGAAAAATCTCTTCAATAAATGGTATTGAGAAAACTGCATATCCACATGCAGAAGAGTAAAATTGGACTCTTATCTTACACCATATATGAAAATCAATAAAAATGTACTAAAGACTTAAATGTAAGACTTGAAACTGTAAAGCTCCCAGAAGAAAGCATAAAGAAAAAGCTTGTTGACATTAGCCTTGGTAATGATGTTTTAGCTATGACAGCAAAAACACAGAAAACAAAAGCAAAAATAGGCAAATGGGATTACATCAACTAAAAACTTCTGCAAAGCAAAGGAAACAACAAATGAAAACAACAAATTAACAAAATGAAGGAAAATATTTGCAAACCAGATATCTGAAAAAGGGTTAATATTCAAAAAATATAAGGAATTTGTACAACTTGATAGCAACAAAACAATAAATAATTCAATTAAAAAATGGTCAAAAGAGCTAGATAGATGTGCTTTTAAAGAAAACATACAGATGGCCAGCAGGTATATGAAAAGATGTTCACCATTACTAATTATCAGGGAAATGCAAATCAAAACCACAATGAGATATCACCTCATACCTGTTAGGATGGCTATTACATGTATTTATACACACGTAACAGAATAAAGAGCCCAGAAATAAACCCATGCATACTCCATCAACTGATCTTCACAAGAGTACCAAGAATACATATATGTATATATGTATTCTTTAAAATATAAATGTTGGCAAGAAAGTTAAGAAAATGGAACTCTTGTACATTACTGGTAAGAAGGTAAATTGGTGCAGCCACTATGCAGAATAGTATTGAGATTTCCCAAAACATTAAATTCAGAACTACTTTATGACCCAGCAATCTCACTTCTGGGTATATATCCAAAGGAAATAAAATCAGAATCTTGAAGAGATATCTGCACTCTCATTTAATTACATCATTGTTTGCAATAGTCATGACATGGGAGCAACCTAAATGTCCATCGACTGATGAACGGATGAAAAAAACATGGGATATACATCCAAAAAAGATTATTCAACCTTAAAAAAAGAAGGAGATTCTACCATTTGTAACAAAATAAATTAACCTGGAGGACATTATGCTAAGTGAAATAAGCCAAAAACAGAAGAAAAAATACTGCATGCTCCCACATATATGAGGAATCAAAAACAATCAAACTCATAGCAATAGAGAGTAGAATGGTGATTGCTGGGGACTGGGGGACAAGTTTTGAAAAAACAATTATGGCATATGTACGTAGTGAAATACCATGCAGTCAGTAAAATGTTTCTGGAGAAGCTCAAATGACATAGAAACATCCTTGTAAAATGTTAAACAAGAAAAACAACATGTTAAAATGGCATGTACAAAAATGAGTAAGTAAATAATTACACAATCATAGGAAAAACTAGACAGGCGTACATTATACTTAAATATTATTAAATATTAGCCATTTTTTAAAACCCTAGCTGTTTTTAAATTTAACTTTTAAGTTCAGGGTTACATGTGTGGATTTGTTGTATAGGTAAACTTGTGTCATGGGGGGTTGTTGTACAGATTATTTTGTCATCCAGGCATTAAGCCTAACATCCACTAGTTAGTTTTCCTGATCCTCTTCCTCTTCCCACCATCCGTCCTCTGATAGGCTCCAGTGTGTGTTGTTCCCCTCTATGTATCCATGTGTTCTCATCATTTAGCTCCCTCTTATAAATGAGAACACACAGCATCTGATTTTCTGTTCCTGCATTAGTTTTCTAAAGATAATGGCCTCCAACTCCATCCATATTCCCGCAAAAGACATGATCTCATTCTTTTTAATGGCTGCATAGTATTCCATGGTGTATATGTACCATATTTCTTTATGCAGTCTACCATTGATGGGCATTTATCTTGATTCCATGTCTTTGCTAGTGTGAATAGTACTGTAATGAACATACACATGCATGTGTCCTTATGACAGAACAATGTATAGTCCTTTGGTTATATACTCAGTAATGAGATTGCTGGGTCAAATGATATTTCTGGTTTTAGGTCTTTGAGGGATCCCCACCCTGTCTTCCACAATGGTTGAACTAATTTACACTCCAACCAGCAGTGTGTAGCATTCCTTTTTCTCTGCAACCTCACCAGCATCTGTAATTTTTTGACTTCTCAGTAATAGCCTTTCTGACTGGTGTGTGATAGTATCTCATGGTGGTTTGATATGCATTTCTCTAATGGTCAGTGATGTTGAGCTTTTTTTCATATGATTGTTGGCTGCATGTATTTCTTCGTTTTTCTTTTTAATATTATATTATATTTTAAAAAATCTTGTTATGATTAGTATGTGTCACATACATTTTTTTAAATTTCCATCAAACCACAGAAATAAAACAACTATGCTGTCTTTGGAAGAAAATGCCCTCCCCTCTCCAGCACCTATCAGCACTGAGGATGTTTCTTACTTACTTCTTTTAGGGAAATATCGTGCCAAAATGGAGAGAGAAAGTAGATTCAGCTCTCTCTCTCTTTTTGTTGTTGTTTTTTTTTTTTTTTTTTTTAAGACAGCATTTTACTCTGTTGCTCACACTGGAGTGCAGTGATGTGATCATAGTTTACCACAGCCTCAAATTCCTGGGCTCAAGTGATTATTGTGCCTCAGCCTTCTGAGTAGCTGAGACCACAGGTGCATGCCACCACACCAGGCTAATTTGTTTAATTTTTATTTTGTTTATTTTTATTTTTTGTAGCGATGAGGTCTTGCTATTTTGCCCAGGCTGGTCTTGAACTCCTGGTTGCAAGCAATCTTCCTGCCTTAGCCTCCCCAAATATTGGGATTATAGGTGTGAGCCACTGTACCTGGCCAACTGTCAGCTTTTGAGTTTCAGTATGAACTTTTGAAACTCATAGCAGAGGCAAGAATAAGAGAGAAAAGGATTTGGAGACACAAAAACCAAGGCCATAAAGAGCCAATACTTAAATTTTTTCCATCAGTAACGGGTCAGACAAATGTAAATGATGTGATTATGAGTCTTCCGTTGGTAGAAGAGATGAAGATCCTCAGGGCTGGAGGAGAGAGAGAAGCAGAGTGGTAAAGCAAGATTGAGACCATTGTGAACATCCTTCATATAATGCCTTGAACTCAACTCTGGACAAGTCAAGTACCATGGTAAAGCTAAACTGAGCCTCCATTTCTGAAATCAGAAGAACCCAAGCTGGTAAGCATAGCAGAGTCCCTCCACATTGCCACGGTGCTATAACAGGAAGGTAGAGAAGCTATTTCTGGATAGACAGAGCCTGAGACAGCCCCACTGTGGGCATTGAAAAGATCCCTATGTACCTCTGAGAGGAGGCTGAAGTAGCTGATGAGGGCTGGTTGACCTGGAAAAGTCTCATGGACAAGGCCCAGGGTGATCTCTTCTCACTATGCATCTTATGTTATTACTATGCAGGCACTACCTTGGGACTCCTGCTGACTTGGGATACACAAGTAATAATAGGCTGTGTAGTGTGATGATTAAAAGAATCAGTGTGGAGTCAATCTATCTGGTCCAATTCCTAGCCTTGCCTTGTACTAGCTGGGGAATGTTAGAAAACATTCTTTACCTCTCTGTGCCCTGGCTTTTTAAAAAATCATAATGGGAAAGATAACAGTACCTATCTCCTATGGAAGGATTAAATAAATGAATCTAAAAACTTAGAAAAATGCCTGACCCGGAATAAATACCTTATGTGTTGGCAAAAATAACGATGATTAGGATTATTATTAGTAGTGTTATTATTTTGTGATTTCTCTTATAACAACCTCCCTTTCTTTCCTGCTTTCTTTGCTTGTTAAACTCTAATGTATCCTTCCAAACTATCAATTGTGTCTGCCCAAATTGGCAGCTCTCATGAAAGCCACATGACCAGAAGAGATCCAGGTCTCTAAAAGAAGAAGGGAGAGACTGTGGGTCAGGGTGGACACAATTTAGAGTCATGGTCCGGGGATGAGCAAGTGACTAGGGTGGGCCAGTCACGGGACTTCTTTAACTCTAAAATGCTAATAGTTCAGAAATATGGAGGTTTGTGGAGATTTTATTTGCAAGAGTAGTTTTACTGGGGTGGTAGTGAAGGAGCATATGCCAGGTTGTTTTGTGTTGAGGACTAAATGGGAGAGAAGTTTGTGGAAACAGCATAGACAGAATCCTTATTCAAGAAGTGAGCTGTGAAGGAAGGGGAGATTAGGTCCTCGCAGTTGAGGAGAGGGGAGATTAGGTCCTCACAGTTGAGGAGAAGAGGAACTGGGAAACTGTGATTTTAAATGGGCTGCACACGTGGAAGTTGAACTAACCCTGGGTGATAAAAACAAGCCAAAGTCCTGAAGAATATGTGAAAATAGCCAGGACACCAGTGGTCCAACCAGCTGAAAAGATCTGCAAAAGAGAAAGAATTTTTGCATAAAAATAAAGGAACAGTGACCTGAAGTAGCAGAGTTTACACTTCCAGTTGCAGGTTCTTGAGGAAAAGCCTCAGAGCTCCGTCCAGCTGGCATAGCAGAGGCAGCAGCAGTGCAGTTGGTCCAAGTGAGTAGGCATGATGTTATGGGCTGAACTGTGTCCTCCAAAATCCATATTTTGATGCCCTAACTCCCCAGTACCTCTCCTATATTCAGAGATCAGGCCATAAGAAGATGATTAAGTTAAAATGTATTCATTAAGGGTCGAGTAAGACACAGACAGAGGGATGACCATGTGAGGGAGGATATAGTGAGAAGGTGGCCGTCTGCAAGTCAAGGGCAGTCTTCAGAAGAAACAAAACCTATTGATGTCTTGATCTTGGACTTTTAGCATCCAGATTTGTAAGTGCATCAGTCTGTTTTCATGCTGCTGATAAAGACATACCCAAGACTGGGTAATTTATAGAGAAAAAGAGGTTTAATGGACTCACAGTTCCACATGGCTGGGGAGGCCTCACAATCGTGGCGGAAGGCAAAAGGCACGTCTCACATGGTGGTAAACAAGAGAAGAGAGGTTGTGCACGGAAACTCCCCTTTATAAAACCATCAGATCTCATGAGACTTATTCACTATCACGAGAACGGCACAGGAAAGACCCACCCCCATGATTCAATTACCTCCCACCAGGTCCCTCCCACAACATATGGGAATTGTGGGAGCTACAATTCAAGATGAGATTTGGGTGGGGACACAGCCAAACCATATCAGTGTGAAAATAAATTTCTGTTGTTTAAACCACCAGTCTGGTATTTTGTTATGGCAGTGTTTGTAGAAAAATAAACATAGATAGAGTTAACCAAGGATGGGGAGTTTGGCTAGGACAGAAGGAATGAAGGATGTAAAATCCATCTCATGGAGGGCAGCACCACACAAAAAGCCACCAGGTGGACTGATAGTCCCAGGCCAGACTTCTCTATGTCCTTTTGTAAAGGGAGCATGCTCTGTGGGAGGATGAGGCCAAGCAGGACTGAGCTGCTCCACCGTAGGCACTGCTCCGAGGAACAGAAGGTTGGTTCCTTGAGTGGCACTTCTGAGTATTTAGAGAAATATCCTAATTCTCGGGAGACACAGGATTGCATAATTTACAAAACTTTATGAGACTCAGAGTCAGATGTTTGGTCCAAATGGGAAGACTAACCAGTGAGGATAAAAGCCTCTCTGATTCAGGAGACTTAAGGATTCTTGCCAAAGCTGTGGTGGTTCTTGTAGTTCCTGCCTGCCTGCAATCTTGCCAACATGGAATTGCCTGATGGTAGACTTTGAGCTCTAAACCAGGGGTCTCTGACCCCCCGGGCCACAGCCACCGTTACCCCCTGCTGTGCAGCGGGGTTCCTAACAGACTGCACAGGGGAGGTGAGCAGCGAGCGAGCAAGAGAAGCTTCATCTGTATTTACAGCCACTCCCCATTGTTCACATTACTGTCTGAGCTCTGCCCCTGTCAGATCAGTGGAGGCATTTGATTATCATAGGAGCATGAACTGCACATGTGAGGGATCTAGGTTGCAGGCTTTCTATGAGAATCTAATACTTGATGGTCTGTCACTGTCTCCCATAATCCCCAGATGGGACTGTCTAGTTTGAAGAAAACAAGCTCATGGCTCCCACAGATTCTAGATTATGGTAAGTTGTATAGTCGTTTCATTATATATTACAGTGCAATAATAATGGGAATGAAGTGCACAATAAATGTAATGTGCTTGGATCATCCTGAAACCATCCCCCTCACCCTGGTCCATGGAAAAATTGTCTTCCATGAAACTGGTCCCTGATCCCTGGTGCCAAAATGATAGGGACTGCTGCTCTAAACCATGGCCTGAAATGCCCCTGAGCACCCATGCTAACCTGACCCTAAGGGCGCCAAGCCTGGTCCAGGACCCTGACCCATGGTGACCTATATCCCAGCAGGGAGGAGGAACACTTACTACATGCCATCTTCATAAGAATCTAACCCAGAAAACTTGCACTGGACGGGTCACTGCCCTCACTTGGTGACCCCTTGCCAGCACTCCTACAAATACATAGCATGTTAAGCAGAAACTCCTTGGTTTTCCTCCTTTACAATCGCCCTGACATAAAAGGTATTGAATGGGGTTTAATTAATAGAGGAAATATAATTACCAATGATGACAGTCTTGTAAGTATCACACTCAGGGTATCCATATCATTATAAAAGCTCAATCCCAGAAGAGGAAAGGGAGGTACATGAGAGATTTTCTAATGTCAGGAATGTCTAGGTCTCTGTGTCTTCAGTATTGATCCATGACTTATTCCAAGTGGGTTTTTAAAGTATTTTTCTTCTGGCAATTGTCTCATTGTCATGTACTCTTGGCTCCTGGTTGAAAAACTCTTGGATTTTTCCCCACTTCAGCTTTTTTTGTTCTTACTTTGGTTAAATTGTTTTAAACCTTCCTCATCAGTACTGTGTATAATATCTGAGAGTTTATATACTAATTAATATGCTTGTAATCTTTTCAGTACTTCTAACAAATCAGCAAATCAGCAAAAAAGAGGGTCAGGATAGGCGTGGTGGCTCACGCCTGTAATCCCAGCATGTTGGGACAGCAAGGCAGATGATGGATTGCCTGAGTCCAGGAGTTCAAGACCAGCTTGGGCAATGTGGTGAGATCCCATTTCTACAAAAATTTAAAAACTTAGCCAGGCATGGCTAATGCCTATGGTTCCCAGCTAATCAGGAGGCTGAGGTGGGAGCATCACTTGAGCCTGGGAGATTGAAGATGTAGGGAGCCAAGACTGTGCCACTGCACTCTAGCCTGGGCAACAGAGTGAGACCCTGTCTTAAAAAAAAAAAAATGGAGGCTCAGATTTGTCTTCAACTTTAAAAATGTTTGTCCTTTGAGCTGGAGCTGCAAGGTAAAATTTTAAGAAATGTTTAGAGTAAAATGGAACAATTCTCCCTGATGAGAGAATTCACTTCTTCTTCATTGCTAGTGCTATTTCTTCACAGGGTTTTGCAGTACAGATTAGGAGGAAGTGTGAATCAGAGTCCCCGTTTGTGGTTTCACTGTCTTATTTATCTCCTCGACTTGCTGAGACAGAAGGGGAAATCCAGGGAGGGGTTAGGTGGAGAAGACAAAAGAGGTGCAAAGAGGAGAAACAGAAAGAAACACAGAAAAAAAGAGCAGACAAATGGAGAGGGAATACACATATTATAAGGGAGTAACAAATGAGAACCAAAATAGGCAGAAATTAGGCATTAACATTTTTATGTCATCTTGTATTTACTTGCTAGAATATAAGCATAGAGATTAGATGGTTTAATGAGTGTGTGTGTTTGTGCACGTGCACGCAGATGCATGCTATTTTCAGCAGGGATAGTATAAGTCCTTGGAGCACTTAGCAGCAGGCTAAACAAATTGTCTGAACTGCCTTGAATGCTCTGAGCAAACTTGCCATTTTTATTCATGGGCCTCTGAGCCATGGCTCCCAGTGGATACATGAAGATTAAATAAATTATCTTTCTGATCATTAGTGAGCCCATTGTCTTTTTCATGGCAAAGGTGGAGCCTGCAGTAATTCTGTGGACAGAACCTTAGCTTTATGTTGAGCAAGAAGAGGTTTTGTCTCTACCCCTGTTTTAATGCAAGGGGGCTATGCAGAGGATAAAGAGGTGCATAGGCCCAACCCTAGCCCACCCAGCTGGTGGGGCAGGGCCAGGGCATAGAAAAGGGGATGAGGGGCCATCTTGCCAGCTGGGGTCTGATCACTGAAAGAGTGACTTCAAGCAGTAATGCTTATTCTCCTTTAGCAGTAAGGCTCTGCTTCAATGCAAAGGGAGGGAGACATGGAGGGAGGCTGTTGTGTGTTCCTTATGGAATATGTATTCCTACAAGACAAGAAGAACAAAGGCCTGCCCAATGTGACCAGGAAAGATGTGCATCCCCTGTGAGGGCCCAAAGTGCCTTTTCTTGCTCTGAATCTATAGCTTTTTACATCCCTCCAGGCCAAGACCCTCTACGCCTCTGCCTCTTCCCTTCCATCTGGCAATGACCTCCAGCCTGGACCCATAATCGGGGTCAGCAGGGAAGTGGAAGATCTATTCTGCAAACTGCCTCTTTTCCCTGCTGTCTCCCCGCACTCTGTCCTCTCCCAAAGGTTTGTTCTCCTGTTAGATGTCAAGTTGATGATTCTAAATCCCAGATGTGTCATGCTCAGTTAGCGAATAACAGACTGTCAAATAGAGCAATAAATCTTCTTGCTCAGTGACTGCTGTACGGAGCTGCTATGCCACAGCACTCACATACCCACTAATTCTGTGTGATGAGTGAGGCTGGCGGCAGCCCTGTGTCCTCCAGGGACTGGTATCAAGGTGCAAACATATTGAGATGGGGTGATTGCTGGATCCATCCTGCTTTCCCAGTCCCTCAGTTCATGACTAGAAATCCAAAGGCAGCCTGTCATGTAAGGTCTGTTAATTATGTTGGCTGAATGCCTCTTTGGAATCTCTATCCTTCCTGAGATTCTGACAACCTTTTCAGAGAATAACCCAGTCTGGGCAAACTGCTGGTTTGGATTGTTGTGTGAGGTTGTTTTCTATTGCAGGGATTCCTTTCTTTTTCTTTATTAAGTGATAAGAAGTGGAGCTTTTCTTTGGTATCTCTCCCTTAGGGAGACATGATTCAGAACACTGGGATTCCTCTTCTCTCCTACTAGGTTTGATCCCTTAGCCAATCCTTTGGAGAGAAAGCATTGAGTTGGTTTTCATAAGGTCTAGGGAATGGAGTAAAATGGATTCATGGGATCCACACAAATACATTCCTAGCTTCACAGACCTTCTGTTAATATACAGTTGCATTTTCCTAGGTGAGACTGTCTCCAGCAAGGAGAAGCCTAAGTCATCATTTGCCATATTTGCCACTAAGTGATTATGGCCACCATGGTGACAGAATTCTGTGCATATCTGTGCTGTCAGAAATACTTGGAGCCCTGTATGAACATCCCTAAGACTGTAATGTAATGTCTCCCACTCAATGACTAAGAGCAAGGAATTCTAGATAGACTGCTGTGGTTTGAATCCTGCCTCTGCTATGCTGTATCTTCCTCATGGAAAATGCATTCTTGGGGAGGAATTCCTACAAGAGGCACTCTGAACCTCAGTTTCCATGGCATAGCATTAGTTCTTACTACATAAAGCCAAATCATGTATCAAATGACATAGTGCATGTAAAGTGTTTAGTACCAAGTCTGGCATACAATAAGTGTTTGGGATGTGATTGGAATTATTAGTATAATAACATTGATGATCAGGATTTCAGTGTGTAATGCTAACTGTTGCATTACAACTTCTTCTACCATTAACAATCATTTACTACTTCTCTGTGTGTGTATGTGGGAGGGGGAGTGTTTTGTAAAATCAGTATTTCTATCAGAATTGTGAAATGTAAAATTGAGATTTGATCGTGCTCTTTTGGAGAAACTGAATGATTTTAACATTCAACTTGTCTGGGTATCATTTAGCTGGATGCAAGTATGAAGAAATTCCTTTATACTCTTACAGTATATTTGATCCTTTGTTTTTTCTTCAGCTTCTAGAAGAAGAGACACACATCACAGGAAGAATATATAAGTAGGGATCCTTAGAAATGGCATTACTATACTAATATTTATGTCCTCTAGTAAGATACAGGTTTCTGTGTAGGTAAGGAATAGAACATCCAAGTATAGACTTTCTAATCATGGATTTTGCAATTTATTTGTATCCCACAGAAGCTACTACAAATAGCTATATATATATATATATATATATATATTTGCTATAGGTATATATATTTTTTTGCTATAGGAGCTCCCTCTGTCACCCAGGCTGAAGTGCAGTGGCCTGATCACAACTCACGGCAGCCTCAATCTCCCAGGCTCAAGCAATCTTCCCATCTCATCCTCCCAAGTGGCTGGGACCACAGGCACATGCTGTCATGCCCAGCTAATTTTTGTATTTTTTGTAGAGACCAGGTTTCTGCATGTTGACCAGGCTGGTCTCAAAATCCCAGGCTCAAGTGATTAGCCCACCTTGGCCTCCCAATGTGTGGGGATTAGAGGCACAAAATGTGTTTTAATCTTCCCAGTTTGACTTTCTGGCAAATCTCTTGTGATTCATTCACTATGTACTTGGGTCCAGAATTTGTCCTCTTTAGGTAAAAGTCTTCAGTTTTCACATAGAGACTGTTAGATAACCAACATATCACCCTCCCTAGCTCAACTATTAAATATTGACTTCTTGCTCCATGCCAAATTTTATTTGCCCCTATAAGCTCCTCTATAGTTAACAGTCCAAGATATGCCTCCTGTAGGTTCCATAATGAACTGACTATTCAATGGAACCTGAGAATTTCCATTTCAAATGCAAAATCCCAAAGACATCATGTACTTTGTGTTTTTCTTGAAAGCCTATTCTCTCCTACCTTCTGATGTTCTATCATGACAGCCTACGTTAAAGTAATTTTTCAAAATGATGCATTAACTCAGGCTACATTTTCACTGTACGCCAAGGGGAAGCCAGTGCTGGTGCTTGTCTGTGGGTGGCTTCTGCTTATAGAATTATGGAATTCTTAACCAAAAGAGCAACCAGTGTGACTTCTTCTAGAGGAGGCCTGAAATAGTAACAGGAAAGATTTTTGACTCTTTTACTTATTGTTGTGTGTCTCTAGGAGATCACTTAAACACTCTGAATCTTAGTTCCCACCTCTGTGAAATGAGAAGGTGATGAAAATATGGTGATAAGCTGATCGAATATGCATCTCTTCTGGGCATGTGGTAATAGTTCAACAATGATAGCTATTATGAGGGTTATCACTCCATGAACCATAGTTACTTTGGAGACAGAAAAAGTTACACCAAGGCAATGACTTACTTGTAAGCAATTCATTCATTCATTCGTGCAATTATTCAGTGTTCAAGTAAGCATGTATAGATCGCTTATTTCATGAGGTTACAAGGTTTGTGTTGAGTAGGGACCCTGGCTTAAACATATTTGATCAGGGTGAAAAGGCATTAAAAAACATAAATGTTTCATTTAGCAACATACCTTTCTTCAAGGTCAGGATCCCCAAATCTTTAGAAGCTACTTATTTGAAGAGAGGGACTTCTTAATGAGTTTACTTCTTGTCTCAAAACCAGAATCTTAAGATAGCAACAAAATATCAGAAGTAACATGGATGTCCACCAGCAAAAAAGAATGAAAAAATAAATTATGGTTGGTAATCCAGTATGAGAATACAGAGCAATTAAAAGTGAATGAACTAAGACCGGGCATGGTGGCTCATGCCTGTAATCCCAACACTTTGGTAGGCTGAGGTGAGTGGATCACTTGAGGTCAGGAGTTTGAAATCAGCCTGGCCAACATGGTGAAATCCCATCTCTACTAAATACAAAACAAAATTAGCCAGGTGTGGTGGTACGTGAGTGTAATCCCAGCTACTTGGGAGGCAGAGGAAAGAGAATCGCTTGAACCCAGGAGAGAGAGGTTGCAGTGAGCCAAGACTGCACCATTGCACTCCAGCCTGGGCAACAAGAGTGAAAACTCTGTCTAAAAAAACAAAAATGAACTAGATCTATGTGTATCATTCAGAGATATGTTAAGTGAATAGAGCAAGTTGCATAAAAGAAAACTATAGTTCATAGGAAGGTTAAAAAAGAGAAGGTTGTGTATTATTTATGGATGCATAATTATGTAGTAAAGAGAAAATGCACACTTTGATGGACGTAGTAAAAGTATGAAAACACCCAAGGAAGGGCATTCCCCAACTTCAGGAGACTGGATACCACTGGAGAGGGAGGAAGGACTGTCACAGAGACTGTGATTAATCAGGCCTTGCTGATATATCTAGTTTATTTAAAGAAAAGGTTTGATGTGCAAATAAATGTACAAACTAAGGACTTGAAGTAAAAGAAATAATTTTTATAATAGTTTTTAGGTTATTTTTGAAGATTTGTTTTAGAGATTGAAATAATGCCCTATTTCTGCTTAGAGCTGTTATATTCTGTTTAATCCTGTTTTAGACATTTAAATTTCAGGTGCATCTTTAAGTCCATGATAAAGATATGGCTATGCCGGAAACACTCATTCCTTGCCTCATCCCATGTGATGAACAGCTGGTTTCACAGCAGCTGGATGGGAACATTTGCTTTGCTTTCACTCTTGTTCTTTCCATCCCTCTCAATTCTCAGCTCCTGGCTTTTCTCCTGGGGGTTGCCATTTTCAAATGAAGACACATTTGTTATTTTGTTTTTGTTTTTGACCCTCAGCATCACCTCTAGATATCACCAGAGCTCTTCTTTGCCATTGTAGACTTTCCTGTACTTGTCCTTCTAGGGCAGGACTCCTACCTCCAGGACCACAGAAGTTCCCATTCTCTAGGACTCCACATTCCCCATTCCCACAGATCTCTACTGGACCAGTAGTAAGATAGTTCCTGGAGAATAAGTCCAAGGAAATCAGTCACCCATATAAGCAGATCAATTTGCAAGCCACTTGTAAAGAACGTGAATTAGAAAAAGATAATTGTTACATTTCCTCACAGACCAGACCTGCTTAACTTCTACATTTTGCTTTTTAGACTATCAGAGGTAGGGGACAGAGTGACATTGGAAAAACATTGACCACCTTTGGATCAAAGAGACAATTAAAAGCCAGAGAAGTGTCACTTTCAAAACCACCTTGTGCAGAGCTAACTTAAGCTCTGAGGCCAAAAAGAAGTCCTGAAAACTAAACAAAAGTTTTAGGGCCAGGCAGAGTGGCTCATGCCTGTAATTCCAGTAATTTGGGAGGCAGAGGTGAGCAGATCGCTTGAGTCCAGGAGTTCGAGACCAGCCTGGGCAACATAGTGAGACCCTGTCTCTGTTTAAAAAAAAAAAAAGGAAAAGTTTTACAGGGAATTATTGTTATATATTCTACTTAAGAAGGGATTTTTTTTCTCAAAATTCAAGAAAAAATGGTATTTAGGAACTTCTACATATTTTAAAATTTTATTCTAAATCATGTGTCATTTTTTAGAATACATTAATTGGTGATTAGTACAACTTTAAACAGAGGTGCTTAAAGATTTCTATTCCTGCAACAAACTGTCCAACACTATGACAATTAATTGTGTCTATGAATAACTGAGCTGTGCAGTCCACGAGGACATGATCGAAGTGCCAATGTTGGCTTGGTGGGAGTGTGCCCCGATTATACATCAGTTTCACCAACACTGTTACTCCTATAAATTAAAACCAATAGAGAAACTAGCAGACACAGTTGATGAGTCTTATAACTGAAGTGAAGGAGCAAACATCAGCCAGTGTCAGTCCACTAAACCACCTGACCCATGTTATGATCCTGAGCCTAGTCTGGCTGGCTTTTGTTGTTTGCTCTTGACTTTAAGTTTCTCGAGGGTGAAGATTGTTTGCTTCATTCTCGTATTGCCAGAGGCCATAGCAAACGCTCAGTCCATATATTTAAAAAAAATAAATTAAGCCACCTAGTTTTAGCTTGACATCATCCCTCTTGGGCTCTGGCTTGAGTTTTCCTCTTTTCATGATCCACAGAATCTATGAGGCCTGGCTACATTCTCCCAGTAGCATTCATGCCTTCAGAGGGACATTCCCAGCAAATGGTTTGCAATTCTCTGCAGCCTTCTTCCATTCTACTTTTTAAAGAGTTAATGGTGTAACAGTATTTTCCTCTAATTCTGGAATTCAGAACAAGTTCATGATTCAGGGGATGATGAAGAAACCCAGACTCAAGTGAGCATAAGTTGTAGTCATTATCTCAACAATTTCCATTTTAAAATCCAGACCCCCAGTTAAAGGATATCTACTGCTCCACTCTTCACAGAGGTAAAATTCCTTTTCTTTTTTTTTTTTTTTTAGAGACAGGGTCTTGTTCTGTCACCCAGATTGGAGTACAGTGAATGGTGGGATCATAGGTCACTGCAGCCTTGACTTCCCAGGCTCCAGCAATCTTCCCGCCTCAGCCTCCCAAGTAGCTGGGACTACAGGTGTGTGCCACCACGCCCAACTAATTTTTGTATTTTTGGTAGAGATGTGGTTTCACCATGTTGCCCAGGGTAGTCTTGAACTCCTGATTCAAGCAATACACCCACCTCTGACTCCCAAAGTGTTGGAATTACAGGCATGAGTCAATGTGTCTGGTCAAAATTTCTTGTTTTTTTGTCTTTTTTTCCCTGCCGCACAAGAGTGCTCCACCACTTCATGGTGTGAGATGACAAGCGATCCCAGCATTGTGGCATGGTGAATTCGCACTCACTGGTGATATACAATAAAGTCAATGGGAATTTTCTTTAAAGAAAGATCAGATTTTGGTTGATATGTACATTTTTATATTTCAATTCAGTTTTCAGCAAACTTGTAGAGACCAGAGTCCTGTTGATCTACAATTCCTTGTGAAATTCCATGGACAAGTTTATAATATTAAATTTAAAAAAAGATTTTCAGAGCCTAAGAGTCCACAAAGAATAATGCATAGTTCTTTTATTTAAAATCTCTCTATATTCAATGTCATTCCTTTGGAAATTTAACTTGGAACGATGCAACAATGCACAAGTCTCTTCATTTCAAATTCTGGTTCCAGTTCATCCTTGATGGCTTGCCCAGACTCGTATAACTTTATGGACTCTCGTTTGTTCCACACTGTGTCCTTTTTTTGTCTTTGGAGAAAATCAGAAGTAAAAGGAAGATATGCTCTCAAGAAGTGGCAAGCTTAAATGGAGAAAGCCACCTCTCCATGCTGCTGCAGACAGTAAGAGACAAAAGCAATTATTTTTACAAATTCTGATTGCAACCAGTGTTCATAACCTTCTTTCCCTTTAAGTCTATTACTAAGTCTAAATACAGCAAAACTGGTTTGCTTAATTCTAGTCTTTTCTTAGTTCCCCCAACCTTAAAAGGCACCTGGAATAAGAGAATTCATCTAATTATTATTCGTGAAAGTAAATAATGGAGGGGAAAGTAAATAAATGGAAGGGAATGAGGTGGCCGAGGAGCACAGAGTTCAGGCACTACCAGGAGAGGACATTTCACAAATAATTATCTATAATTTCTTGTTAAAATTCCATGAGCAAGCTCATAATATTAAATTTTTAAAAGAATTTCAGATTCCAGAAGTCTAGAAAGAGTAATGCATAGCTCTGTCAACTGTTTGTAAAAGTGAATAATAATTTGTGAAAGTAAATAATGGGAAACTAAGACATCCCCTTTTCCATTAAGAGAAAATTCACCAAATATAAGTTTTGGCTATTATTTAATGTTATTTAAAAATACGACCTATTTCCCTAGGTTCTGCCACTGAAGGTGACTGTAATATTTTTTTTTTGTTTTTTTTTGTTTTTTGAGACAGAGTCTCTGTCGCCCAGGCTGGAGTGCAGTGGCGCAATTTCAGATCACTGCTATCTCTGCCTCCTGGGTTCAAACAATTATCCTACCTCAGCCTCCCGAGTAGCTGGAACTACAGGTGCCCGCCACCATGCCCAGCTAATTTTTTGTATTTTCAGTAGAGACAGGGTTTCACTGCATTAGCCAGGATGGTCTTGATCTCCTGACCTTGTGATCCACCTGCCTTGGCCTCCCAAAGTCGTGGGATTATAGGCATGAGCCACCGCACCCGGTCGACTGTAAGATATTTTTAACGTCTGACCTCATCTTGCATCACAGTGTCCATCACTCAGGGTGCTTCAGTCATGTTGGTCTTCCTTAGTTCACTTAACATGCTGCACTTGTGCTACCCACAGCCTTTGCATCTGCTCTTCCCTCTGCTTGGGACACTATGCCCCAAGATTGTCACACGGTTGCTTCTTCCTCACCATTCTGATATCTCTCAGGGAGGCCTTACCTAACAACCTATGTAAAGTATCTGGTCCCCTTCAACCCCTTCCCAGCAATCTCGTTAGCTTTCTACACTCTCTTCACAGCATTTGCTTTTCTGAAATGACTTCATATGTATGTTTATGTATAAGCTGCATTGTCTGGGTTCTGCCTTTATAATATGTTATCTGGGGTCAGAGCCTTGGTCAGCTTTGTCCACCTCTCTATCCCCAGTGCTTGGTAAAACCACCCAACAGGGAGCAGGCTCTGGATCAATACTTGTGGATAAACTAACAAAAGAATGAATGAATAAAACCCTGGGCAGGTTGCTTAAGCTTCTTCAGTTTCCTCATTGGTAAAACAAGGAGAAATAGCACTGACTTCATGGTGATATTGTACAAATGAAAGAAGAAAATGGCTATAATATCTAGAACAGTGTCTAACACACAACAGCTGTTCAATAAATGTTTGTTTCTTTCCCACCTTCTCTCTTGATTTTCCCACAGTGGACCTCCTAGCTTAGCATGGAGTGGAAGTATTCCTCCCTCCCCACAGCCCAAAGTTGCTCTTGTAGTAAATATAAACCTCATTCCACAAGTTTCAGTATGCAAGGATATAACTCTAGTTTTTACAATTCAATTTAATTTTTACTGTGAGCCTAGATTTCTGCTAGGTAACAGATTTATCTCAGTCAACTGAGGTTTTAAACTCTCCTTTTCCCCGGGCTGTCTGTAAATTCCAAAGGACATACAGAGTGCAAAAACTGGCAGAGGGCAGTCAGTCGCTGGTGTTGTCAACGTATACTCTGACACTCAAATCAAATAACATAAAGATTGATATAATTTTTAAATGCCAAATTACTGAAGTCTATTATGCTAGGCCCTCTTCAAAGGGGTAAATCAGGAATTATCCTCCACACATGTTCTCTGAAGGTAAAGGTGATAAGAAAATGGAGGGAACGTCTAAACCCCCAGGGCCTGGCTCCCCCTCAAGAGTTAAACTCAGAAAAATCTTCCCGAGAGCCCACAGCAGAAGATCAAAAACTGTCCCACTCTGTTGAAACCTGTAGGTCAAAGAAATGGGCTGGTTGTGCATAAATTAAGAAACATGCATACATGATGGATGGCCTAAGAGTCTCTGGACCATAACAAACTGGGTCCCCAGACAAAGCCATCATGGCCTTTTCCAGGTCATATGACCCTGCCCCTTTCTAAAAGAAGCGATACCACCTTCCTGGACTTACTTGGGACACTAGAGTGACCCAGGTTTGTGCCCTGGTAAGTACTACAAATGGAATCCTGGTGCCAAGAGTACGTAGGTGAGCATTTGTCTTCTAGTTTGTCCCAGCAGATAATCCTAAGATGAGAATTATAAAAAATGAAAGACCAAATACATTGGTTTACAGTCAATTCAGATGCAATCTGTTAGTATAAATAATGGCTACAATGTGGTGGAAAAGCCATCTGTCACTTTAAGGCAAAAATATAGTTACTTTTAAGAAAAGAAGCTCAGGAAGAGTAAATTTATCCCAAGGCTCTTGAGCTTGGAATGCATTTGAAGAAAAGTGGATGAGTTTTTCTCACCCAGAAAATAAATCACGTTGTCATGATGCCAGGTTTGTGCTTTGTTTTGTTTTTTATATCACACAGGATTGTTCTGTTTAGGGCTGACACCCTGGTGATTTTTCTGGTTCCACCAGGATATTTAAGCAAGTATCATTTTTAGTGAGGCAGCATATGGCCAGGCACTTAGTTCACTGTTGTGCACCTATGCATATGTGTGTTTGCTATATGTAATACACACGTGTGCATGTACATGCTCATCTCTTCAGTTCTAAATCCAAACCGTCTTTGTAAATTAAGTGAGCCTAGAGAGTTGGAAACACAACAGCAGCAAAAGGCTGGGGCTGGCAGTCATTGCTTAAAGCTGCGTATGACACAAAACTGGATTATAATGTCATTCACTAAATGACAGATCATTTAGTGTCTTGGAAGAGCCTGTTTTCACACTGCTGAAGCTCTCACAGGGGAATTCCGTGTGGGCTCCTTATTGTCAGAGCTATTTTTCACCCAATTTGTTTCCAAATGATGTCTAACCTGAGGTCTCCCCACTGAGAGAGGTTTAAGCCATGATTAATGAGGAGTGCTTGGCCAGGCCCACCTGGGAAATGGCCCATCTGCAAACTCAGGTAAGACGCAGAGTCCTACAAGGCATCAGCTTGTGATGGCAGGCAGCTTCCTGCAGCTCGAAGCTCCCTCACTGCAAAGGCAAGGTGTTCAGAATTAGCAGGATAATGTTTCAGGAGGCGCTGGAGACAAGTGTCACTCCTGCTGTTTTTTCCCTGAGATGTTCATGGGGGAGGTGCTCTCCATCTTGGTATTAAAAGATACATTTTCTGTTCCTCAAGCTTATTTACTGTCTTCAAAGCTTTCACACATATGTGTGGAAAAACAAGCAAATAGACATGCACATGTACACAGAGACATGGCTTTGTCTCAAAGGACGAGATCACTGAGCAAGCAGGAAGTAGATTCATAACACCATGGTCTGTTTTGACTCTGTACATGAACCTATATGATCATTTTTATTTCCAGTGCCTAAACTGCTGTTTGTTATATTCAAATGTATCTGGTATTTCCATGCATCAAATGTATGTTAAAATGAATCCTCTCTTTTGTAAATTAAATATTGGAAATATTGCATACATTTTTTTTTTAAATACCAGGTCAATGAGTAATATAGATCTTCTAATAATTTGAAATCTTTGGAAAAGGTTAGCCTTTCGCTAAAGGAATAGAACATTTAAAATACACAGAATAGAACGCCAATGTCTAAGATAAAATTATATAAGCACAAATTGGATAAGGGATTCCATGTTCTTTTAAAATACCTAGCTGAAAACAACAACAACAAAAACAAAAACAACGAGGAACCAGGTCATTCTTCATAGCAAAGTCCATTCCTTCCCTTATTCAAGATGCACATTCTAGGCTTTCTCTCTAGGCTGCCATTAACGATGACATCCCACAGTTCCGTCTGTCAGGACTAAAACCTAGCAGATTCAACTGTCTCCAAATAAAACAGATTGTTTGCTGGGAACATTTATGACCCATAAAGAGTGAGAGTTTGTCCTGGCGAAACATTTCTTCTTGCAAACAACCAACATTCCCTGAATCTCACCAGCTGACTTTGAATCCATCTATTTCTCACTTGGCATTTGGCTTTATCCGAAGCTTCTTTGATGGCATTTTGCTCCCAACTGTTGTGCAAAAGATGCTTTCCATTGAGTTGCTTCTGTATCCAGACACCAAAATAATCCCACACTTTCTTTAACTACTTCTGTTGCCAGCAACATGTTTACCATGATTTAGATGTCTATTATACGCATGAATGACTTGTCTACTTAATTTCATCAAAAAATGAACCCTCATAAGTGGCACAGATGCTGGTATGATGGTAATCAAATTAGTTTTTGGACAGGTTTATGGCCACTTGCTGTCAGTTAAGCTCTCTTTGGCTATCTTCACTCCTAATACAGTTTTGATGGTGATTAATGGCTCCATTAATACACAGTTTGTGTTATGATAGAACTAATATTATAGTCTTGTTTGCTGACCACAGATGACAATACAGTTGGTAAGATTCAGGTCTGCAAAGTATTAGCTGTACATCTAGTGTTAGATTTTTACTTCCTTGGTCCTAGTGTATGCATATTTAGACACAACCACAGTGAACACACTATTTATGCCAAAACTTTGTTTTAAGTTAAAGTTCCTTTCATGATCCTTTTCTTTGTTATAGAAAGGTTGTTGCCTTAAATTATTCTTGTTAGCACTATGTTTCATTTATAGTCTTTTCAGTCCTAGTCTTACTTGCTTCCACCTCTAAATTCTTGACATCTTTGCTGTATACAAAGTTTTTTCTGTTTTTTCTTAAATTTTTCATTTATTTGACTGCTTCAATAATTTTCAAAAAAATCTCTAATTATATCTTCTTATAATCTTTATCTTTATTTTTTTCTTCCAGACTGTGTACATCTTTCCATTCATGGCTGTTCTATCCTATTTCTTAGACTTTTCCAAGAGTAAATTTTTAATTGAAATCTCTTGTGAGCAGCACACATTTATTTGCGTTCATTCAACAGGGCTGCTAAAAGGATGAGGACAAAATGGGAGCCTTGTAGGCTAAACTATGGTAAACACATTTGGATTGTTTACACAGCTTTTTTTATGTTTAAACAAACATGGTTTTTTTTATAATGAAATTGAGTTTCCTCCTGCCCATATTTGATTTTTATGTTCATCTGTGCACTTGCCTAAACTCCACCCACTTGCTGCTATGCAAATACAGATTATGCAAATTTTTGTTTTGAATTGGGTGAACTGAGCAGATGCCCATTCAGCATAAACAGTTCAGAAAAAAAGGCTTGAATAGACAAGCACTATTGTAAAAATACCTAAATGGACATAAAGATGAATGGTTTCTTTTCACACAAACAAAAATGTTAAAGACAACCTTTCACTCTTATGAGAAAAATCTAAGGTTATTTTCTAATAAGGCTAAATACTGAAATTCAATTCTTCATTTAATAGGAAGACTCCAGACTAGACCCAATCTACTCTGGTGGATGTTTGAACCTATTAATTTATTGTAATCCTCCCTTCACTTAAGTCAATATGATCCCAGCTGTCTAGTAAATTATCTTTATCTAAGGCTGGCATCTCTGCTGACTGGTTTTTCTTTTATTTTCTTGAATTTTTTTATTTTTTATTTTTAGTTGTTACCACATAAATTTACTAATATAAAAAATGGTTTTATCTGTATGTGTTGTTAACACAACTGGAAGCTTTACAAAAAGCTTAGCGAAACTTAAGGCATGCATAGGAGAAACCTAAATGAAAGGGAGTTTAAAATCTGATTCTTACATACAGTTACCATTTTTCCTCTAAATTTTTAAGGAAGGCATCTGACTAAGTTGTGTCTTTGCCATCTGCTGAGCCGTCTCTCTGAGAAGCAGTGCTGATTCAATATTGTGAGCATTGAAGCCTCAAGAGTTGGTTAGAGGATTATGAGTGACTTAACAGTCAGCCAGAGTGCATCAGAAAGAAACATGTCAGCATACTATGACAAACTGTATTTACTATATACTATGAATCATGACGTTTTCCTTTTTTCTCATTTATTAAAGTTATTAGCAAGTTCTTCAAAAATTCTGGAAGATTGGTGCCTTTGGCACCTCCATGATTTGGATGGCGCATTTGGATGGCTCTGTGACAATGGGCCTGTATCTCTTGTGTATCCATGTACAGTAGTGGACCACAGTTGATGCTCAATGAGTGTTTTGGGGGTAATTCTCCAAAGGATATTTGAATATCAGAAAACACATTTGATGCACAAGGTAAAGTCTCCAGTGGGTGGAGGTCCAGGGTCCACATCACTGACAGTAGCGACTGTTGGCATGCCAAAGATCCCTTAGGCTGTTGATATCCTAGAATGGGGTGTGACACAGTCCTTGCTCATGGTCACTCAAGAGCCTCTAAGACTTTCATGACTGCCTCGGGTGGTCGATCTGGTTTGGGGACATCTTCTAGTGCCCTATTGGTCCAGAACCAAAAGTTCTTCTCCAGGATGACCTGGCCCTGGTTTAAGAACTTGGTCATTTATCAAGTGGAGCCTATTCTGGTTTCCTGAGGATCCTTACAAATACATCTTTAGTCTCGTGTTCATGCAGTCATTTAGTCATCCGTTTAACTAATAACCAAGCATTAGGCACCATGCTATGGACTGGGGATTTAAAAAGAAACAGGACACAGTTTCTGTCCTGCCAGAATTTCATGCTGGGAGGAAACTCAACAAGCAAGCAAATATTGTCATGGGGTCAGTGCTGTACTGGAGTTGTGTGTCAGGTGCTAGGGGAAGAAAAAAAAAAAAAAAACAAATTCAGCTCTCTTTGGCAGTCAAGGTACTTTTCCTGGGGCAGGTACCTGTGGGTGGAGAGTGAGTAGGAGTTCTCCAAGAAAGAAAGGCAAGAAAGGATATTCCATCTCTCAGCTCTCCTTTCCCCTAAACAAACTTGAAGATCTCAATTCATTCAGTCAAACAGTTGGAAATTCTGGGGAAGTGAGGGATGTGATCCAATATTAACATGTGTTCTTTACATTGCATGATATGGTCAAAACCCACTTTTTATAGACTGCCCTTGCCTGCACCTACCTCTCTGGCCTCCCTGTGGGGTATAAGCTGATAATGCTTCACAAGCTGAGAGCAATGCTGCAAAGTGGACCAGGGAAGTGCTTGTCTTACAGGCTTGCTTTCATACCATGAACCAGGTAACAACTCAAGGATGGGAACTGTGGCTTCAGTGTCTCACTTACCCTGCAAATCCCTTTACTATGCCTTAATAGGAACTCGCTGATTTGACTCAGAGTTCCCGATGCTTCATGATTAGAATAAATCTATTAAAACAACTGAACAATAGTTTACTAACTGATATCTTAGTGGCCTGAAATTGACAACGCATTTTCCAGTTTTGTTTCTCTTAAATTATACAGAAGGCATAAATAAAGTAGACCCAGTGAGAATAAATTGAAAACTGAAGTGAAAAGTTTCTTTTCATTTTAGAAGTCCATTTATTTAAAGTACTATGGTTACAGGTAAGAGCTCTAATAACCTATGGAAAAAATCACACTAGAAGATTTAGTAGGTTAGGAATCAGTGGGTTATGAAGAAACTGCTGCTTCCTTTTTAAATAAAGGGATGAAAGTCATAACGTATAATATATGTGATTAATTCAGTATGTTTCATCAAAAGATACCATCATCAGGGTTAAAATAATATGCCACATTTTCATCTCACCTGGACATCAAATTGAATTCTTCTTCTTTTTTTTTTTTTTTTTTCTGAGATGGAGTTTCACTCTTGTCCCCCAGGCTGGAGTGCAGTGGCCCAATCTCTGCTCACTGCAGCCTCTGCCTCCCAGGTTCAAGCCGTTCTCCTACCTCAGTCTCACAAGTAACTGGGATTACAGGCATGCACCACCATGCCCAGCTATTTTTTTTTCTTTTTAATTTTTTGTATTTTTAGTAGAGACAGGTTTCGCCATGTTGGCCAGGCTGCTCTCAAACTCCTGACTTCAGGCGCTCTGCTTGGCCTCCGGAATTCTTCTTAAAATCTGTAGTGCAGTGGAACAATCTGTCAAGACATCATAAAAACTGATTTTAGATCAATTATTCTAAGGGAAGTTGGGCAAGAGTCAGTACCAAGCAAGAACGAGAAAACCTTGCCATCTTCTGATACATTCACCGGTTCCAAACACTCTAATGAGATAGCTACACTATGAAGTATAAAGGGACTGTCACTGTTGTAATCTGATGTCTCACTTAAGCTAAGGCAATGGTAAATAATGGATTAAATAATGGACTCTCATGCATTATGCCTTTAATGATATAATCCAATATTTACCACTGCCTTAGCTTAAGTGAGACATCAGATTAATCTCTAACAGTGGCAGTTCCTCAACACTTTATAGTGTAGCTACCTCAGTGAAGTTTTTGGAATTAGTGAATAGCTGTGTCTGCAGGTGCTGTGCAAATGTGATAAAGCTAATCTAATAATGACCTGAAAAATAAACCAACTCAGCAAGACTCCCAGGATTTCCTTGAAGAATAATCAGCAATCATCTTAAAGATGGGTGTCTAGCCTACAGGAACATAAAGGTGACAAAGGGGCTCTCTGGCCCCTAAGAGAAACAAATAGCATCTTGCAATCTCTCAAGCACATGTGAGAGGGTTTGTGATGACAGAGCAAATATGACACCATCATGGCCTAAGATTAGAGGACAAAGAAGAGGAAATTTCCCTTATCAAGGAGGAAATGGAAAGTTCATAGCCTCTAAGAGGTGATGTTTCCTTTAGTTCTTCATACTTTTGGTAGTTCATCCATACCTGTGACCACTCAGTAAGGAAATCTAAGTGAAAGTAACTGGAGTAAGAAATTTTTTTAAACTTTTATTTTAGGTTTGGGGGTACATGTGAAGGTTTTTTATGCAGGTACGCTTATGTCATGGGAGTTTGTTGTACAGATTATTTCATCACCCAGATACTAAGCCTGGTACCTAATAGTTATTTTTTTCTGCTCCTCTCCCTCCTCCCACCCCCCAACCTCAAGTAGACCCCAGTGTCTGTTATTCCCTTCTTTGTGTTCATGAGTTCTCATCCATTAACTCCTACTTATAAGTGAGAACATGCTGTATTTGGTTTTCTGTTCCTGAATTAGTTTGCTAAGGATAATGGCCCCAGCTCCATCTACGTTCCTGCAGAAGACATGATCTCATTCTTTTTTAGAGCTGTGTAGTATTCTGTCATGTATGTATACCACATTTTCTTTATTCAATCCATCATTTATGGGCATTTAGGTTGATTCCATGTCTTTGCTACTGTGAATAGCGCTGCAATGAACATTCGCATTTATGGTAGAATGATTTATATTCCTCTGGGTATATACCCAGTAATGAGATTGCTGAATCAAATGGTAGTTCTGCTTTTAGCTCTTTGAGGAATTGCCATACTGCTTTTCACAATGGTTGAACTAATTTACACTCCTACCAACACTGTATAAGTGTTCCCTTTTCTCTGTAACCTCGGCAGCATCTGTTATTTTTTGACTTTTTTAGTAATAGCCATTGCGACTGGTTTGAGATTGTGGTTTTGATCTGCATTTCTCTAATGATCAGTGATATTGAGCTTTTTTTCATATGATTGTTAGCCACATGTATGTCTTCTTTTCAGAAGTGTCTGTTCATGTCCTTTGCCCATTTTTTACTGGGGTTCTTTTTCTCTTGAAAATTTGTTTAAGCTCCTTATAGATGCTAGGTATTGGACCTTTGTCAGATGCATAGCTGGCAAATATTTTCTCCCATTCTGTAGGTTATCTGTTCACTCTGTTGATAGCTCCTTTTGTTGAGCAGAAGCTCTTAAGTTTAATTACATCCTATTTGTCAATTTTTTGCTTTTGTTGCTATTGCTGTTGGTGTCTTTGTCATGAAATCTTTGCTCATTCCTATGTCCAGGATGGTATTGCCTAGGTTATCTTCCAGGATTTTTATAGTTTGGGGTTTTACATTTAAGTCTTAATCCATCACGAGTTGATTTTTGTATATGGTATAAAGAAGGGGCCCAACTTCAATCTTCCACATATGGCTAGCCAGTTGTCTCAGCACCATCTATTGAATAGGGAGCCTTTTCCCCATTTTTTGTTTTTGTCAGCTTTGTCAAAGAGCAGATGATTGTAGGTGTGTGGCCTTATTTCTGGGCTCTCTATTCTGTTCCATCGGTCTATGTGCCTGTTTTCGTACCATGCTCTTTTGGTTACTATAGCTCTGTAGTATAGTTTGAAGTCAGGTAATGTGATGCCTCCAGCTTTTTTCTTTTTGCTTGGGATTGCCTTGACTGAGCTCTTTTTTTGGTTTCATATGAATTTCAAAATAGCCATTTCTAGTTCTGTGAAGAATGTTGTTGGTAGTTTGATAGGAATAGCATTGAATCTGTAGATTGCTTTGGGCAGAATGACCATTTTAATAATATTGATTCTTTCTATCCATGAGCATGGGCTGTTTTTCCAATTGTTTACGTCTTCTCTGATTTCTTTGAGCTGTGTTTTGTAATTCTCATTGTAGAGACCTTTCACCTCCCTGGTTAGCAGTATTCCTAGGTAATTTATTCTTTCTGTGGCAATTGTAAAGGGGATTGCCTTCCTGATTTGGTTCTTGGCTTGGCTGTTGTTGTTGTATAGGAATGCTAATAATTTTTGCACATTGATTTTGTATCCTGAAACTTTGCTTAACTTGTTTATCAGCTGAAGGAGCATTTGAATCAAGGCTATGGGGTTTTCTAGGTATAGAATCATGTCATCTGCAAACAGGGATAATTTAACTTCGTCTCTTCGTATTTGAATGCCCTTTATTTCTTTCTCTTGCCTGGAGTAAGATAAATGTTTAATTCATTATAACTTATATCAATACTGCTTCCTTGATGATGGAATAGTCCTGTCATGCTTACCACCACTCTATTTTAAAGACATCAGGATCATTTTCTTTCTCAGAAGAATAATAGAGGACTGAACATAGTTACCTCAAAATAATCATACTCTTGTACGAAGGGCAGCAGTTCAACCCATCTAAGAGCCTGCTTCCAAATCCCAAGACAAGGAACATGGTACAAGCACAAGCTTTATTATTCATGGGTACCTAGGGTATTGCAGAGAAATAACCCTAGTATCTTCACAGCTGGAAAGGATCTACAATAAAAACCAGCAAGAGTTGTTCAATTAAAAGATGTATGGAGTCTAATTCACACAGTTCTTTTATTATTATTATTATTATACTTTAAGTTCTAGGGTACATGTGCACAATGTGCAGATTTGTTACATATGTATACATGTGCCATGTTGGTTTGCTGCACCCATTAACTCTTCATTTACATTAGGTATATCT
>NW_012119376.1:7877482-7880376 GCF_000951035.1 Colobus angolensis palliatus | reverse complement strand
ATTTACATTAGGTATATCTCCTAATGCTATCCCTTCCCCTTGCCCCCAACCCATGACAGGCCCCAATGTGTGATGTTCCCCACCCTGTGTCCAAGTGATCTCATTGTTCAATTCCCACCTATGAGTGAGAACATGCGGTATTTGGTTTTCTGTCCTTGCGATAGTTTGCTCAGAATGATGATTTCCAGCTTCATCCGTGTCCCTACAAAGGACATGAACTCATCTTTTTTTTTGGCTGCATAGCATTCCATGGTGTATATGTGCTACATTTCCTCATCCAGTCTATCATTGATGGACATTTGGATTCGTTCCAAGTCTTTGCTATTGTGAATAGTGCCGCAATAAACATACGTGTGCATGGGTCTTTATAACAGCATGATTTATAATCCTTTGGGTATATACCCAGTAATGGGATGGCTGGGTCACTTAAGGCCAGAGAGCAACCAAAACTAGGTTATTTTTGCCGATTAGCATCCCATGTAGGTAGATAGCAGTGGATCTGCTTTGGAGTTGGCAAGTCCTTAGTTGCTTAATCCTTAGTTCTCTGCCCTTCTCTCTACATCTTGCCTATCATTTTCCAAACAGCTCTATTCTTTCACCAGCAGGGCCCTCTATTTTCCTCTACCTACCAAATCCCTTCCACCATTCAGGACCCAACTGATACCTCATCTATTCTGTGAAGACTTCCTTGGCCTCTCTAACTAGACCTCTCACCTTTGAGAACTCATGACATGTTTCTGTGCTGCCATTTGACGCCTATCATACACGCTTTGACCATTTTTATGATTTATGGTTTCTAGAGTGCTATATGTTTTGTGCTTATTCTTCCCAACAATATGGTGAGTTTTTTGAGGTCGAGACTAAATCTACTGTATCTTTTTTCCATGAACAATGATTATCTCTTGCTACAGAACTTCCACCCTAGGCAAAGTTCAAACTACATGTTGATTGGCATTTTCTATGGCCACATGTGTATAGTGCAACTTCCAAAAGCATTTAATAACATTAGTAGGTTGGTCTCTGGCAGCTTTTAAGGAAATTTGGCAGCCCAAGGAGATTGACACAGAGCCTAAGCCTGTTCCTCCGATGACGTGCCAATTGTGTCAGAATTGATGTTCTATTTAATTCATTCTCTGTCACCAAAAATTACTTCTGGGCTATGGATTAGATTCAGTTTTATTAAATCTGTTTTACAAAGCCTGGCTCTAGAATGCAACAAGGAAGCCAGAAGTTGGAAGCTGGTATTGAACTCCTCCAGGAAAGTTCCTGGTCTCTAAAGATCCAGTCAATAAGTCATGTTAGAGATTACAGAGAAGTTTCAAACCCAGAACTATTATGAGCTGGTGATTCACCTAAATAAATTAGTCTGCAATTAGGGAAACCTTTATTCAATAAAAGTTTCACCTTTGGAATAGTGAACTAAACCTGTTACTTTGGCAGTACTTTGCCAAATGAAGCCAATATCAACCAAGAAGTAAGAAACAGAATTCGGAGTAAGGTCATTTGGTTTGGTCAAGTGCCAAAGCAATTGTTAGGGCTCAGAAAGCAATACCCCAAAGCATGGAGATTTACATGTTGAGTGTTTTGAACCAAGAAGCAGCCTTACAAGCAAGCTCTCTCTGACTTTCTCCCAATCCCTGTCTCTCAGTCCTCTGTCTCTTCCAAAGCACAGGGAGAGTCTTTTCTCTAAAGTTTCTTCACCTATGTAAAGATTAGATCCACTAAAGTGGAACACAATAGACTTCAGTCTTCTAACTGAAATTTCATTAACCAGGGAAGATTAAGTTTATATCACAGAGGAAGGAACTGAAAAATCAAATGCCATACCTAGAGCCCAGACAAACATTACCCCAGGCCATTGTCTGTTCTATGGGCCCATTCATTTCCCCTAAAAATCATTTACTACCCCTCTAAAATTGCCTACACCTCCATTTCCTTCTCTTCTATGAAGAAGGGTATATAAACTTCTAGATCTCATGGGGTTATTGGGCACTCACTTTCTTATGATACCCCCAGGCGTGTAAATAAATTTATATACTTTTTCTCTTGTTAATCAATCTATTGTCAGTCTATTTCTCAAACTCAAATATCAAACATCAGGAGGTGAAGGAGGGAGTTCTTTCACACCTACACAAAAATAGAACAGCAAGCAATAGACTGAACAAAAAACATAAAAAACAAAGGCAGTGGCCTCTTTCTATTGTGGAGACCATGTCTTAGATCTACCAAAATGTCATGCATGACTGAAATTTGCAATGTAAAGGGCAAAGAATATAATTTACCAACACTCAAGTGATGGCTGCTAACCTAAATGTGTCTAGGTAATAGCAGGAAACCCAAGGAAGTATTTTCTGGGGCCCCCAAGTGAGGAGAGGGCAAATAGGGAGGACCTTTTAGCATACATTGTTCCAGCAACCTTATTACAAAGGACAAACTTTGCAAGATTTTGACAACCACAAAATATTTAAATTCTCCTCTTGGGCAAGCAGCCACCAGCCAGTTTTCAGCATTAAAACACTGCTGGTTCTAAGGTTGAATAGTGGAGTCAAGTGGATTTGGAAAGATCAAATTCAAAAATGAAACTGGGGATTGGGGAAAGCAAGCAGGTATTGATGAGTGGGTAGCAGTGGGCTTGAGCCATTCCCTGAGACTCTAGAATGTAGACCCAAACACTTTATTATTATTATTATTATTATTATACTTTAAGTTCTAGTGTACATGTGCACAATGTGTAGGTTTGTTACATATGTATACATGTGCCATGTTGGTGTGCTGCACCCATTAACTCATCATTTACATTAGGTATATCTCCTAATGCTATCCCTCTCCGCTACCCCCTCCCCACAATAGAACCCGGTGTGTGATGTTCCCCTTCCTGTGTCCGAGTGATCTCA
>NW_012119376.1:7846997-7873688 GCF_000951035.1 Colobus angolensis palliatus | reverse complement strand
CCCCCACTCTCTTCTGGCTTGCAGAGTTTCTGCCGAGAGATCTGCTGTTAGTCTTATGGGTTTCCTTTTGTGGGTAACCCGACCTTTCTCTCTGGCTGCCCTTAACATTTTTTCCTTCATTTCAACTTTGGTGAATCAGACAATTATGTGTCTTGGAGTTGCTCTTCTCGAAGAGTATCTTTGTGGTGTTCTCTGTGTTTCCTGAATTTGAATGTTGTCTTGCCTTACTAGGCTGGGGAAGTTCTCCTGGATGATATCCTGCAGAGTGTTTTCCAACTTGTTCCATTTTCCCCATCACTTTCAGGCACATGAATCAGATGTAGATTTGGTCTTTTCATATAATCCCATATTTTTTGGAGGCTCTGTTCATTTCTTTTACTCTTTATTCTCTACACTTCTCTTCTCACTTCATTTCGTTCATTTGATCTTCAATCTCTGATACTCTTTCTTCCAGTTGATCGAGTTGGTTACTGAAGCTTGTGCATTTGTCACATAGTTCTCATGTTATGGTTTTCATCCCTATCAGTTCTTTCAAGGACTTCTCTACATTGGTTATTCTAGTTAGCCATTCATCAAATCTTTTTTCAACGTTTTAAATTTCTTTGTGCTGGTTATGTAGTTCCTCCTTTAGCTCTGAGAAGTTTGATTGACTGAAGCCTTCTTCTCTCAACTCGTCAAGCTTTTTTCTCCATCCAGCTTTGTTCTGTTGCTGGTAATGAGTTGCGTTCCTTTGGAGGGGGAGATGCGCTCTGATTTTTTGAATTTCCAGCTTTTCTGCACTGATTTTTCCCCATCTTTGTGGTTTTATCTGCCTTTGGTCTTTGAAGATGGTGACCTATTGATGGAGTTTTGGTGTGGGTGTCCTCTCTGTTTGTTAGTTTTCCTTCTACCAGTCAGGACCCTCAGCTGCAGGTCTGTTGGAGTTTGCTTGAGGTCCACTGCAGACCCTGTTTGCCTGAGTATCAGCAGCGGAGGCTGCAGAAGATAGAATATTGCTGAACAGTGAGTGTTGCTGTCTGATTCTTGCTCTGGAAGCTTCATCTCAGGGGTGTACTCAGCCGTGTGAAGTGTGAGGTGTTGGTGTGCACCTAGTGGGGGATGTCTCCCAGTTAGGCTACTCAGGGATCAGGCACCCACTTGAGCAGGCAGTCTGTCCATTCTCAGATCTCAGTCTCCATGCTGGGAGATCCACTGCTCTCTTCAAAGCTATCAGACAGGGACATTTACCTCTGCTGTGGTTTCTGCTGCTTTTTGTTTAGCTATGCCCTGTCCCCAGAGGTGGAGTCTACAGAGGCAGGCAGGCCTCCTTGAGCTGTGGTGGACTCCACCCAATTCGAGCTACTCGGTGGCTTTGTTTACCTACTTAAGCCTCAGCAATGGTGGGCGCCCCTCCCCCAGCCTCACTGCCGACTTGCAGTTAGATCTCAGACTGTTGTGCTAGCAGTGAGGGAGGCCCCGTGGGCGTGGGACCCTTCGGACCAGGTGTGGGATATAATCTCCTGGTGTGCCGTTTGCTAAGACCCTTGGTAAAGTGCAGTATTAGGGTGGGAGTTACCCGATTTTCCAGGTGTTGTGTGTCTCACTTTCCTTTGGCTAGGAAAAGGAATTCCCTTCCCCCTTGTGCCTCGCCCTGCTTCAGCTCTCGCTGGTCGGGCTGCACCCACTGACCAGCACCAACTGTCCAACACGCCGCAGTGAGATGAACCCAGTACCTCAGTTGAAAATGCAGAAATCACCCATCTTCTGTGTCACTCACGCTGGGAGCTGGAGACTGGAGCTGTTCCTATTAGGCCATCTTGGGTGCCGCCATTCTACGTATTCATGGATGAAAAGGAAATTATTAAAGGTACTTAGTCAATGTGGATCCACATGTTGACTTTGTCATCTTATATATTTCCAGTTCTCTGTTCGTATCCCTTCTTTTTCTACTGTGCAATACTCAAATTTAGAGATTCATTTGGATCCTAATTCTTTCTCTGATCTCCTTAGGGGTACATATTCCTTTATCTTCTTGTAGATGTTGCCAAGCAAAGTCACTCATAATTTAATCTTTGGGAAAAAATATATTTTTCTTCAAATTTATCAAAATTTTTTTATTTTCTTAATATGTGATTATTACTTCATTCATCTACTCTTTCCAAAGCACTTATTAAGTATCTTCTAGTTCTTATGTTTGCAGAGTAAAGCATTTTGGCAAGATATGAAATGGGCGCTTGACCCATTTCAATAATTGACCAATAATACTTTAAGGAGTCTATGTGCATAGTATTTTGTAGATTATTTTGTTGGTCTTAGTCCTAAAATTTCCTCCTCCTGCATTAAAATTATGCTATATGCCACATGAGAAATTATCTATTAATTTAGTTCTCTTAAAGTTTTCTTTACTATTGCTAAAATCAGTTGTTAAACATACAATTCAAACATGCAACTCCACTGTCATTATTTAGAAACACCTCTTTAAAAACTCAAAAACCTCTGGTTCTTTCAGAACATGAATTACCTAAGTTTTCATTATTTAATCCACTATTCAGTCCAACTTTTAAAAAATCATCTTTTACTTTTAAATTTCTCTTTTATCTTCAAGTTAGCAATAATGTGTAATTCTGTAATCTGTCTATGATGCTTTGCTTCAAAAGCATTATCAATAATGTTATTTTAATCTATATAACAGTGTTACATTTAAAACAAGTAACTTGTTCAGAAAGCACTCCTATGGTAAATTTACTTTTAATTAAAATATTAAGCACTTCACTTACACTATGCTTACTGAGCTTTGGATTAAGGACTTTTTAATTTTTATCTATATTCATTAGTCAGAAAAAGTGGATGTTTTTGGAAACACTGCTTGCTTTAAATATCTTTTTTCAAGCTTCCTAGGCTTCACTGGTTTGTGGTATTTGCCTTAAGAGGCCTAAAGTGTGACAGTCTTTCCTGAATTATTTCCAAAGATATTACTGAGAATTCTGTTGTTTTCAAAAAGCCCGGAGAAGTGTCTGCTGGTCTTTTACATTAGTTTTGTTTTCTATGGAGGAGAATCATTGTCTGAGTAATACTCGGGAATGTGAATTCTCTCCAGGGTTATTAAAAAGTCAGTATGCATTGTTTTGAAGGCCTATAAGTACGTGCATGTTCTGTCAAAGCTGATCTCTTAGCAGTATCAGTGATTCCCATATCTTGGTCTTGGTTCAGGAGTGGAAGCTGCTGAAGGTGGATTTCGGAATATGTCGCAGGCTCCCTTGCTCAGACCTCACTTCCACTGGACTAATGCCTTGAAGCCAGGCTTCCAGGCTGGCTGGGGCTTGCTGGCGCAGAAAAGGAGGCAATGAAACAGAACCAGAGGAACATGGCAGGTGAGGAAGAGTCTTCAAGATTTTCTGGTGCCTGTTGGGGTGATCCACAAAGGACCTTTTCATTCATTTTTAGCAAAGTTTAATGTGTCCTATAACATCAATGTTTGGAATGCATGTTTTAAGTTTTGCCTTTTATAAAAGCATTCCCTTCTAATATATTTGTTTGCCTTTCCAATGTCTGTAAACATACTTGAATAATGATGTCCCTAACATGAAAAAAAAAAAAAAAAACTTTTCAGCATCCTCTACCTGGTTTGTTCTTTTTTAAAGTTAAAAACTGTTCTTTTTAACAGTTTTTAACAGTTCTTTTTAACAGGTCTCAAAATGTAAAGAAAGCCATTCTCCAAATTACTAAAACAGATCTCATGTTTGTTACCATCCTTTATTATTTTTCTTCTAAACATGTAATTTAACATTACATAGTCATGAACAGCAAATTATATTATCTACTCGTACTCGAGGAGGTAAAAGGTGAGATAAATTCATGTGTTTAGACTTGGGTCTTATACTGAGTTGTCTCCTGTCCTAAGGATGATGATTGCTAAGGAATTGGATTCTAAAATGTATTTTGATATACTGTCCATGTTCAGATCTGTTGATAATCATATGAAACAAAACATTTATTGTTAAACTCCAAGAAAACCTCTCTCAAATTGCATCTGACAACAAAAACTTTAACTTTTGGCACCCCAAACATTAGTTTTTGCTTCTTCCGTTGTTGGCCCTAGTGGTTTCTTCTGTAATATGTATACTGACTGTTTGCAACCTGGCAACAGCTCCAAGGAGTGAGGGGGGCTAGAAAACTATAGCCCCTTGTTAGCTGCAGTCCAAACTTCAAAGGCTTTGAGAACACTGAGCAGACAGGTTTCAGCAGCCGATAAAGCAGCCAGGCAAACAAAAGGCAGCTCCCCCTCTCACCGAGGTGTCTCCTGATCCAGGGTGATTTTCAGCCTACTTTTTCTTTTATTTGTGATGAAACTTCTGGCAATGAGAGACTCATTCTGCCCACGGTTGTGTGCCCCCTTGATTCGGCATCAGAGGGAGAGATGGGCATTTATGGCACCATAAATCAAGGGATAAACCATACACGAGCAGCTGGCACATGTGCTAATAACTATAATTATTAATCATGTCAATTTCACACCCTTCAAATTTATGCTATGTGCTTTCTGTAGGAAAGCCATCCCTGGCGCCTTGAGCTGTTTATGGTATGAAAATATGATGTGCTGATGGTCTTTGATAATTGTCTTATGACAGTATTGATCTGCCCACAATTGGGTTTGTGGGGCATCGAAGCCCTGCAAAGTGGTTGTCCTTGTCTCCTGGTATATATCATTGTCACACATCCCCCATTGTTAGTGAGTGGCGTGAATTACTTTCAGCATTGGGCCAAGTCTCTAGCTGCTAGGTCACCATTATTTTATCCTTATGGCACTGTGAGGACATTTACTTTGATGTTTCCTTTGTACCTCTTCGAAGGCAAAATCCTTTAACTTCAGAACGGTAGCCTGCAGCAGAGTTTCAGAAAGAAAAGACACTACAGGTTTGGGGTGGGCAGAGGCCAAAAAATATGGAAAAATGTGCTCCCTCAAAGAAGGACCATTTTTTACTTGCCCTTGTCAAGGCTTGTCTGTATCTGAAGAGGTGTGGCAAATGGGGAGCTGGAGATGCCAACCAATTGCCAAGTCTTATGCTCATTCAGTAGCCCCTTCCAGGACACCCCAAAGTTGCTGCCACACACCAAATTATGCAAATTATTCTGCTTGTGGCACAGATGGTCAAGCTAAGAAATCAGACTGTCCAGGAGCAAGCAGTTACCCGTGGCCAAAGTGGCCCTTTTAACTCCAAGTGATTCATCCATTTGAAACCATAATGTCTCTTAAAGACAAATCCGTTCAAGACCAAGAGCAGAGCAGCACCTTGCTGGTTAATCTGCATGTTCATTTGACCTTGCAGCCAATCGTCTGGGAGAGGCCAGGAGAGAGCAGAGTGCATGGGACTCTGCCCACTTGTTGGGAATGCTGCAGGGCCCTCACTGGGCAGTGTCAAAATCGCTCCTGCTGTCTCTACAGCTGCTCTGTTCCAATGACCCCCGGAAGGTTCTGGGGATTGTTAGAAGAGATTTCTATTAATCAACTACAAACCGACTGTTACAATTTCACACTTTTTTTCCCATCATTTCACACATTTAATGAATTTGGGTGTCTTTTACATTCAAAACATTTACAATCGGGCCAAAAAAAAAAAAAAACAAAAAAACCCTTCTTTAACACAATAGACAGCAGCAAGACAGCAAATGCCACTTCAAGACTGAATTTCTGAAACTAGCTCTTTAGCTGAGAGTGGCCATCCTTGCGGGGGCGGGTGGCTTACTAACATTGTTACCAGGCAGCAGCCCTGGCAGCATTTTACTAAATCCTCAACAAGAAAACTCGCAACTCGTCTGAAGTTTCAGTTTGTTTGTTGTTACTGGAGTTATATGGGGGAGTTCTTTTCTATGCCAGACTGGAGTTCAAATTTAAATCTTGCCCAACTCAAAAGCAAGCGCACAGGAAACACGCACCTCGCCCCGGTGAGAGCAGCCTGAGAGAGCGAGCACTCACCAAGGTGAGAGTGAGGATCAGCCTAACTCCTCACGCTCCTCATTCAGAGTTCCCCTGGCTATCCGCCGACAGGAGATCTCACATCCAAGGTTCACAAAGACTCAGAGCCTTCTCCAACAAGAAACGTCACTTCAACGTGTTTGCTTCTTCATCTCTAAGCTCAAAGTGGCCTGTTTCTCTACAGTAAATTAGACTTTTTGCCTACTTTGGTGCCCAGAAGCCCAAACTACCAACCAAGGCTTTGGTTTTCTCTGAGGGCTGTCCCTACAGAAGAGAGGCCGGGATTGTTCTCTAGCAACCCCTGCTGGTTGACAATAAACGCCAGAAATTGACCCAGAGGCGTTAGTTCACCCCAATGTTGGAGGGAAGTAAAAGATGTCAGGTTGAGGGAGAGCAGGTAGCACCTGAACAGGTCGGTGATTTATTATCGGCTTATCCTAAATTAGCAAGAAAAGTAGGGTCGGATTTTATTCATATCAATATTTAGAGTGATGAAAATAATAGTCTATCAATATGTGGAAATCTATACTGTATTCCATAGAAGTCATTAGATTTCAATATTGATGACAGACTACTGAATATTTAAAGTTTGTTAATTTTCTCTTCCTTCATTTGTATATTCTTTCTGTTTTTAAACTTTGGCTTCTCTTCAGGGCCACATTATTACTTTGGTGGATGGTGAGCACTTTTGCCTTCGTAGGCCCCTCCCACCATAAAGATAACAACATATTATTACATAATTTTAAATATGTCAACATTTTTTCCTCTTTTAGATAAGATGTAATAGATTGTTGTGGGCCCTTAAAAGTATCGCAGGCACCATGCCTTGGAGCCCAGTGGAGAAGGCAGCTCTGCTCTCTTAAACGTTCCCCTAAGGGGCCTGGAATACTTCTCTTCTTCACGTTACCTTTGAGTTTGAAGACGTTTTAGTTCTGCTTTACTCATTAGCTAAGATACTGGTCCTAATGTATCTTTACATCTATTTTCTGATATATCGTACCATATGCTTTTTGAACAAGACATTGCTTACTGACAAAGAAGCCACTGAGAGGCCAGTTGTTCGTTTGTGCACAGCTGGGTTTCGTCTTGCCTCTTGAAGACTTTGGCTTAATTTCCTGAGTGCATTTCACCACACCTGGAGACATCTGGACAAAGCTGCAGACACAACTTGCACACTCACACCCAATGCCCATACATCACCCACTTACATTCATCTATTCATTTGTTCAGAAAAAAAAAAAAACACCTAGTTTATCTTTTTAAAATTTCCTCCAATTAAACTGCCACTTCTAGGACTTAAGAAACAAACCCAGGAATTTAATTTCTTGGTAAATTTTTCCAGAGGCAAATCAAGAGCGCAGCCTGTCTAGTTCCCTGAGCTACTGATGTTCTAGGAGGAGGGATGATAATGGTTGAAGGGAAAGTCTGTAAGTGATTGCACTCCCAAGAGCCTGGATGATTCAGCAAAAGCAGGCTAAGAGGCTGTGAGCACAGAACTATTTTGCTCCTAGAAATGAGACATCCAAATTCATCAGGGATTTTTTTTTTTTTTTGTCCTTTTGAGGATGGTTCTCCCTGACAAGAAATACCAGAGAAAAGCACAGCTCCCTTCAGCTGTCCCCTTCTGTGGGTTTTCCCATACGAAACTATGCCCAACCTACCACCCTGCACTTTGTTATTATGACAGGAAAAAATGAATTTCTAATGTGCTACCTCTACCAGCTGCAAGGAGCTTGTGGATCTTCAGTCACTAGGCTCCCCAAGGGGAATCAGCCTGAATCAGGGTGGAAGACCAGGACAGGGAACAGCATCTCTAGGTTAAAAAAAAAATTTTTTTTTTGTTTCCCTCTGATATTGGCATGAAGATATTCTTAAGAACAAAGGCAAGTTTATAAGCACGTGTTGGATAGGAAGAGACAAGCACCAATGCCCCTTGCTGAGCACCTGCCTGTCACATAGATGATTTCATTAATTCTCACAGTACATTCAGAGAGTATTAGTTCCATGTTTATATACTACGAAACTGAAGGGCAGAGGGACCAAATAGCCTCCCCAAAACTACACAGTTAGCAAGTGACTGAGCTCCGGCTTTGCCCTCCCTGACATACTGCTTAATAATGTATTGCATTGTAATAAGCAGAAATGGGTTGCTCTCTACCCTGTCGTATGATAGAAACAGCTCAGTGTCCGCTCCTGACAGCATTTGGTGTATTATTAACATCCACTGAGTCCATGTATGTGGATAGGCTCATTTTAAAAACATGTATAGACCTCTCCAGAATTGGTGACCCATGGAAGTGAGCAGCTACATAGAAGTCTGATATAAAAAGGAGAAAAAAGGTCTTAGAGGGCATGTATTTCAACTCTTTTATCTCCAAGGAGACCTTAGTTCAGGCCTTCAACATTTCACATTTGAATGATTCTTAAGTGGTGATTCTCTCTCACTTTAGCTTCTTTTCACACTCAAGGAAAATCTCTTAAACTCAAATGGGATCATCTCATTGTACTCCTTTGTTTACTGAATAATTCTACCCTAGTTTTATCATCCATGGCAAATTGCTCTTTGCCCTAAAATCTGTTCTTCCCTTCGTCCTGGACATACCCATTCCGCCCCCAGCTAGAGACTACATTTCTCAGCCTCCTTTGTGGCTAGGTGGCCATTAACTAAGTTCTCACCCATGGAATGAGATGATGTAATATGTACTCTTATTTAAAAAGAAATTACTACTCTGGACTTCCTCTCTTTCTTCTTCCCATGAACTAAAACGTGGATATGTCCATGACCCAACTTCAACCAACCATGCAATGTCAATGGCCCAGGGGATGCTGGAGCAACAGGAAGGAAGGAATTGATTGAACTATCATGTGGAGCAAAGCCACGTTGTTATTTAGGGCTACTACTTAAATCAGAGATCATCTCTGTCTTCTTTAAGCCACTCCAGTTCGGGGGCTCTTTGTTCTAACAGCTTAGAGTTTACCTAAACTGATGTGACATCATCCTTCTCATTAGGATTCCTGCCTCCCTTTCAATCTTATCAGTGCTCACACCTCCAAATGCTACCTATCCTCCAAATATAAATTATAAATCTTCCAATTGTGTAGTAAGACCACACATAAAAACAGTTTCCTGCTTTTTTACAGATGGTGTTGGTAACTGCCTCCTCGCCATTCATTCTCCCTCTTCCTGGCAACAATATTTTGATATCCCCTGGAGGAACTTACCTCTCTCTCATTCTTTGCCATGTGACTGGGATGGGACTGAACCCCTTCCAGTTCCAGGGATAGTTCTTGATTGGCTGAAGCCACTGAAATAGCTTTTTCCAGTGGAGGCTCAGAAGACAATGCTCCAAAGAACAGCATTTTGGCAAGTGAGTACTTTGAACTCAAGGAGATTGGAAGGGCCTCAGAAGCAGGAAATCCTCTCTGACCTTTTCTCACCTCTTTTTTCCTTCCCCAATTTCTTCCCCAAAACAGGGCGTAGAAACTAAAACTCCTCTCCCTCAAAGCAAGCCATAAAACCTAGAAATGTCACTCTCTGACCTTCTCCCTAAAGACCCTGACCCTCATGCAACAGGTTTCCTGCCTATACCCAAAGGAAGAAATTGCTACACAGAGAGGTTGAGAAGAAGCTGGACAAACAGGCCTTGCTGGGTTTCCCCCTCAATTATTTACCATTAGATCATGCCCTTTTGGTCCAATCACATTTCTACATGGCTGTACATTGTTCATCAAGCCTAAGTACAAAAATAGTTTTCCCTGAGTCTTTGAGTCTTTGTTTCTGAAGGCTGTCATGTCACATAAAACTCTGTCAAGTAAATTTGTTATTTTTTTCTCTTGCTAACCTGTCTTTTATTAGAGGAGTGTTAGCTATGACCTTATACTCCCTCATTAACTACAGTGATAAATTCAGAGATGTGTACATAACCCAATTAGATCTCATGAGCAAAAATTAATCCTAAGACTTTTGTCCCATTTCCCCTGGAGAGTGGTGGATGCAGATGTGAGATCTGGAACTGCGATGGTCATTTTGTTACCACGGGCAGACCCTACCTGAAGATGAAGGAATGTAGAACTGACAAAGACACGGAAAGATGAAGCCAGAATCCTGGTAAGATGGTTTGAAACTTAAGTCAAACTATATATAAGACAAACCTACTCATATTTTTACTTCAACCAATTTGAGTTGGGGAGTCTGTCACCTTCAACATAAAGAATTCTAACATGCTTTGGAAATGATCTTCCCTTGGAGCAATTTGTTTTTAATACTCTTCCATGTCAGCAAAACTCTTATTCATTCTTCAAGTGTTAGGTAATCTCTCACCTTCCCTGTAAAACCTTGCATGGTTCTGCCAACCTCATATCCCTCAGCCAGAGTTAGCTGTTCTTTCAGTGATCTTAAAATGCTTTGCATAGATTTTATCATTTTTGTTACATGTGGTAATAGTAGATCATGTATATTTTCAAATAGCCGAAAGAGAGACTTCTGAGTGTTCTCAATACAAACAAATGATAAATGTTTGAGGTGGTGGATTTGCTAATTACCCTGATTTGATCATTGTATAGTGTATCAAAATATCACACTGTACCCCGTAATTATGTGCAATTTTTATGTGTCAATTAAAAATAATAACTGTTAAAAAAGAAGCCAGGCATGGTGGCTCGTGCTTGTAATTCCAGCACTTTGGGAGACCAAGGCAGGCAGATCACTTGAGGTCAGGAGTTTGAGAACAGTCAGGCCAACATGGTGAAACCATATCTTTACAAAAATGCAAAAATTAACTGAGTATGGTGGTGCATGCCTGTGATCCCAGCTACTGGGGAGGCTGAGGCAGGAGAATTGCTTGAACCCAGTGGAGACTGGAGTGAGCCAAGATTGCACCACTGCCCTCCAGCCTGGGTGAGAGAGTAAGACTCTACGTCAAAAAAAAAAGAAAGAAAAAAATTGTTAAGAAGAGTATACACTCCTCAGAAGGCTTACTGATTGTGAGTAACTTGAGGTCAAAGAACGCGTCTGTTTTTGCCATAAATTTTAGCCTAGCAGAATGACTACAATATAAATACTCAACATCTAACATATTTGTTATTTTTTACTAAAGCATGAAAGAAACAACAAAGTTTATTTTCACTCATACAAAGAAAACAGTGACTTAAAATTAGATCACAGTTGGAATTTGTTGCTTTGTGAGGTAGTGAGCTACCTATCACTGGAGGTGATGAAGCACTGGTTGTGAGCCCGATCAAAACCTTGTCCTGGGGAGACAATTGGGTATGTCCAGGTGCAGTTGTTCAACATGATTTAGTCCCTACCAGGATGTCTAGTTGACTGGTTCAGAACAGCAGAGGAAAAATAAGACAAAAGACACATTCAGAAGTCAAGACACTGTGACAGTTCAGCAGAGATATGACCTAACTTCAACCAGCAGACAGGGTCTGACCTAGGAAAGATGAAGACAAAAACCAGATCTCAAACAGATATATTGTAGTTCAAGGTAGGGCAATCAGACCTGTAGCGAGACTGAGCAGGACACTGAATTGGGCCCCCAAAAGAGAAGCTCAGACACGAGGACTGGACCCACCCAGGAACTGGGAGTAAGGCAATTTGGGAACAGCTGGGTCCTAGGCCTCATCTCTAGGAAATTGGATTGCCCAGTTGGTGCTGAAGGTGTCTCAGATCTACTTGAATCTATAATATTGGACCTGGTAAATATAACTTGATTCAGACTCCTGTGGACTCTGGAGTGAAGGCTGCTGCATGTGCTGCAATGTTGTTAACGTGAACTAAATATGGCCTGAGAAGGACTCCATACTTCTATAGTTGAGTTCTTGTGGAGGAACCGTAACCTAGCTTAATAGGCAGACAGGATTGAAAACCTAACTTAAGAGTATGCCTCTGTGACAATAGCTGAGTGTTGGCCAATCCCAGCAGCCATACTTTGACCACTCATAGGCTGCTGAGTGTTCAAATAAGGCAAACGTGGAGCTGTAACTAATCCCACTGTTTCTGTACTTCACTGCTGATTTCCTTACATCATTTTACTTTTTTTATCTATAAATTTGTTCTGCCCACAAAGTTCCCTTGGAGTCTCTCTGAATCTGCTTTGATTCTGGAGGCTACCTGATTTGCGAATCATTTCTTCTTCTTCTTCTTCTTCTTTTTTTTTTTTGCTCAATTAAACTCCTTCAAAGTTAACTTATCTGAAGTCTTTTTTTTTTTTTTTTAACAATGTCTTTCAAGACTAGCTTGAAAAATAAGACGGGCCTCCTTCCGCATGGGTGTTATGAGGGTAGATATCATTTAATGGAACTTAGTTAAGACCAAGGAAGAAGAAATGAAAGCAGAGATAGAAAAGAACTATCCTGCTGGAGAAATATAAAGCTTTCCTAAAAATCAGCTAATAAGGACATTTGGCAATCAACTGCGTACCCTTTATGGGATTTCGATCCGTCTTGATATTGGCAAGGATTTTAAATTTACTAGTTTCTATCCAGGGACTAAGTTTTGATATGCCATGACCAAAGTGTTCTATATATAAAATTAAAATCAATATGCAGATTTCCTACTTCTGCCTTTCCTTCAGTGTTGGGCTAGCAGTATTTGTATTGCAGTGACCCCTCTATGGAATAGGAGAGTAAATCAGACTCCATTAAAATTTTGCTAACACACAATTCAGATATGTCTAGGATTTTTTGCTGTCCTGTAATAATCTCTCATATAAATTCTTACACTCCTCTCTCTGTAAGACTGGACAATCATTTCTCCATTAGAATATAAATTCCATGAGGGCAGAGATTTGTTCACTGATGATTGTGAGAACATGGAGCCTGTACTTAGCATGTAGCACTTCCTCAAAAAATATTTGCAGAGGGAAACTGAATGTTGGCAATTGGGAAGTGGGGAAGTTTCTTTTATTCCATTTTCTTATATTTTCTTCTTTCATTGGCCTCCTGTTTGTTAAGGCCATACTAGGTACATAAGATTTTGTTTAAAGACCTGTTCTGACTTCAAAAATTACATAGATAATTTTTCATTAATTTAAAAAAAGTGAAACACCTGCTATAGGCCATATGTCATGCCAGGTACTGCAAGAACTACAAGTATGAAAAAGACTAGGACCTTGTCTTTTGTTTATAATTCAATGAAAGAGATAAAAATATATGTAAGTTACTGGAATGTGAGGTGTTATGAGTTACGTGATTGGAAAAGAAGCATATAATCTATATTATGACCTGGGAGATGGCTATAGTGATGTGTACATGTGCAAAAAGTCATGGCATTGTACACTTGAGATTATAAACTTTATTTTATATTGAGGTATAATTGACATACCTCAACTTAAAAAAAAGAAGCACTAATTAGGGGTTCAGAGGAAGAGACAGTTTGTGACAAAGAGAAAGCCTTAACTCATTAGTACCTCGTCTAATTAGGCAGCCATGATTTAGTCTAGACTTGCTTAATATGAAAATCTAACACTACAGTAAACATTATGGTTTGCCATGCGTGAAAGTGCCTACTGTTCTTGCCTTAACTGCCCAATATGATTTGATTCTAAGTGATGATCCACCATAATTTTAGGTAAATACAGAGCAAATCTTCCCATTGATTGGCCTGACTCTGACCAGTTGTCACAGAGGCGAGTAAAATCACAAATATGTTTAATAATTCTGGAGGTGGAGACCTTCCTAGAACCTACAGGTCTTAGCAAAAAGAGCCACCCCAGTAGCTAATACCTTGAAAGCTCAGACATATCCCCCACCTGGGACTGATGGCCAGCTGTCAGGCCTGAGTGACTGACTGCCCATTGGCTGGGTCCCTGCAGGTGGTGGTGACATTGATGGAAGATGATGGATGACTCTGACATAGCCCCACCCTATCCACTTACCCATATGCATGACAGAAGGGCTCCCAGCCTGGATGCCCTGGCTGACAATGCCTCCGAGTAGGCATGTAGATGTGTAAAAGCAATGCATTCAGAGCCAGCTACAAATATGGAGGCATTTAATGAGTTGCTAATGTGAAAATAATTTTCTTTTCTGACTTTTGAATTGTTGGAGTAAAGACATGTAGAGGGAAGCCATACAACTGGTAATGATTCTGCTGAAAAAAGAAAATAGTTTTCAGAAAATGCAAAACAGTTGCCCTGTCAGATGTTGATAGGAGTTTACTGAAACATCATTTCTTTATTTTTCTACTTCCTCTTCTCACCCCAACCCACCTTGTTTTGAGTATGTGTGTTTTCACTATCTCCTCTTCCTTTTATGTGAGCTGAATTCTCTTTGCCTCTTCAGTGCATTTTTTTCTCCCTTCCCTCCTCCATTATTCTTTTCTTCCCTTGCTTCTCTTCTCTTCTCTTCTCCTCTCTTCTACTCCTCTCTTCCTATTTCTTAATCCCTCTCACATGAGTTTTTTTTTTTCTTTTTTTATTATTTTGGTGTTATTTTTGTAACAATTTCAGGGGAACTGTGTATCTGGAAATAAAACTCAGAAAATTTGGAGAATAAAAGAACAAGGAAAATTAAGGAAGGATTTTTTTCAACCTTAAAAGCCACCTCGAGAAATGAGAGGAGAAAGGATTAGCTACTCCGTATTGTGCTTTCTGCTGTCCACCTAGGAGACCTGAGGAAGAAACCCCTTCACATTCATCAGTCACTTGAATGACATGAAAGATAGGATGTTTCTTGCACTAACACCCATGTGCTCAAATGGAAAACCTCATGTAACAGGAAGCCTCTCTAACAAAAGACTAATTTTCTGTGAAGTTCTGGCTAAACTAAGGAAAAGTCTGAATAAGAAAGCACTTCTAAAGAAATATGCCTTTATTACTCTCAAATATACACAGTAAAAGAACTAGAGGCTTTTCTACTGGTAGCGTCTAAGAAGCTATTTTATTGGCTGGGGGGTAATATGTTAGCAATAGATGAAATCTGATTGTGACATACCAATTGTATATAAATTAGCATTTCTGCTAAAATTGTTTGAGAATGGTTTACTTTCATAATTAACTGAAAAAATGCTTCTTTCAATTTTGCTGACACTAGTAATGCATTTGGCAAACTTTCCTTTCAGAGAAATGTCAGGTTAAGCTTTATCCCAGGTACTGTTTCAAACAAACACAAACTCTAATTTTGTGAGGCCCATATTCATAAGTCTTTTCAAACTTTTTTGTTGTTGTTGTTATTTTTGAGACAGGGTCTCACTCTCTCGCCCAGGCTGGAGTAAGGGGTACAATCACCGTTCCACTGCAGGCTTGACATCCCAGGCTACGGTGATCTTCCCACTTCAGCCTCTTGAGTATCTAGGACCACACCCACAATGCCCAGCTAATTTTTTGAAAAAGTTTTTTGTAGAAACAGGTTTTGCCATGTTGCCCAGGTTGGTCTCAAACTCTTGGGCTCAAGCGATCCTCCCACCTAGGCCTCTCAAAATGTTGAGATTACAGGTGTGAGCCACTGCAGCCAGCCAGACTTTACAATCTTTAAATAACTTTCAGTACAAATACTTGTGTACCAGAAACATTGGTTGGAAACATCTGTAACTTCTTTCTCAGCTCTAAATTACTGAGAAGTAAATGGAACCATGTGTTACAAACATTTCAAAAGAACCAGTATTATACCTTTAAACATCTTGATTATGATCTACTTGACAGTCATATTTGAGTTGTTTCTCTATATAACATAGGATTTGGGCTACACTTTCAGAGTAACTGGCAAAGCACCACCAACTGGCTGTGTCCTGAGAGGCTACCCAGCAACCTGGCTTTTTGTCTGAGTGTCAGACACCCACTCTTCGTTGAACCATAGAGGTTTTTCTCCCTAGTCCTCACCTCCAGCTCACTCCACCAAGTTATTAGGAATCTCTGAAAGAAACACGGAACACCCAGAGCAGAAAACCATTGTCTAATTGGGCCATCAGATAGGGAAGAAGTGACAACTTTAACAGACTTCTTGTGATCCTTGAGGGGTGATTTTAAACCCTGTCCTGTTGGTTGTAGGAGAGAAAAAGTAACGTATTTTCCTTACTCATCACAACGTTCATGGCTGATACCGCTAGAGCAAAAGACAAATTAACAAGACAAAAGCATAACCAAATTTAATTCATATAAGTTTTATGTGACTTGGAGTCTTTAGAAATGAGGACCAAAAGACCCAGGGAAAACTATTTTTATGAACAATCTTGCAGAAGTGTGATTGGAAGACAAAGGGGTATGATTTAATGGTAATAAACGTGGGGGAACTTGGCAAGGACTGTTTGTTCAGACTGTTCTTGACCTCCAGGACTGCTCTTGAAGGAGGGTCTTATGACCTACTTTCAGGGGAATAGGTCAGAGACTTTTTTGTGACCTTCCTCAGGGGAGGAAGGTGGAATAAGGTCAGAGATAAAGAAAGAAAGAGAGTCAGAGAGTACTCTTCTGCTTCTGTGGTTTTCTCAATTTCTTTCAGCTATAAATACTCATTATGCCCAGGTGTCATTGTAGAAGATGAGAATAGAAGGCACAGAAAGGATGTGACATGAGTAAGAAGGAGGAACTCAAGGCTTTTCTTATTTTACAACCTGAAGAAAGGAACCCCTTAGAAATCATCCTTTATTTCAGTGGTTATTGGTTGCTGAGGGTCTCCCTGGCTAGGCCCACCTAGATCTACAGCATGTAGAGACCCTTGGTGCAATCCAAGAGAAGGGGAGAAATGCCAATTGCTGTATTCGCATAAAAGCACAAACTCAGAAAGCTACCAGCAACAAGTCATGGTTTCAAATCTGAGCTCTACCAGTTACTTTCTATGTGACCTCAAACAAGTTACTTAACTTCCAAACTGCTTCCCTGCCTCCTGTATTGCACCCCTTTTAATGCAGCCAAGGCAGGACAGAACATGCAAGGCACCGGGCTTGAGAGAACACCATGAGGTAGACATTTTCATGGGATTGGCGTGGCTGGAGCTGAGGAGGTATGTAGGGATGTGAAGCTAATGAGAAATCCAAAAATCAAGGACAGAAGAGAGACCAGAATCAAGGCCATTTTGGAAGTTACAGTAACACTCTACAAATGAGATGATGAGAAACTGAACTTGGACAGTGGCTGTGAGAAGGGAAAGGACTCTACCTTTTGGAGACAGACTCAGTGAAGGGCAGTACAAGATGATTTCCAAGTTTAGGTCTAGATAAATGGGGGCAGGGGGGTGGGGGGTGATGGCTTTCACTTAGGTAGGACCATAAGTGAAATTGGGAGGGCTTGAAGGGAAAAGATGGGTTTAGTTTTCCTAATAAGCTAAATTTGTAGTGCCAGAATATCCATGGAGAAGTCAAGAAGGCCAATGGAAATGAGAATTTGGTTCATCACTGGGGCCTTCTTTTACCTTTTCTTTTTCTTTTTTCTCTTATTTATTTATTTATTTTTTGTTTGAGACAGGGCCTTCTTCTGTCAACCAGGATGGAGTGCAGTAGTGCAATGGTGTGAGCTCAGCTCACTGCAACCTCAAGCCTCTGAGGCTCCAGCAATCCTCACACCTCAGTCTCCTGAGTAGCTGGGACTATAGACACATGTTACCATGCCTGGCCAATTTGAATATATGTATTTATTTGGTAGAGACAGGATTTCACCATGTTGCCCAGACTGGTCCCTTTTTCCATTTGTTTCACATAATGTGTTAAAAATATACAATCTTCTTAAAGTTGAGGGTAATTAGGATAAATAAAATAAATATTTAATTAAGAAAGTCATCAGTATACCAATGCTGAATATAGTGAATCAAGAAAAAAATTTAATTCTGGGAAGTATGCTTATAGTTAGTAAATTGAATTTTATGTGTACATGTGTGATAGACATATCCAGATTTGCGCGCGCACACACACACACACACAGAAACTGTTTCCCTATTCATTAACAGAGCAGAAGGAAACCATGGTGTTGAGGAAGGAGTAGATGATCACACCCAGCCTCCTGGCTTGATTAATAAGCGACAGAATCATGTTCCTGTTTTGAGGGAGCTTTCCTATCATGGCTGTCATCTCTGGAGAGCTCCAGCCTACAAAGCGATAACATCTGGTGCCCATTATTTCCCCAGATCTGTTGTGATTAGTCCATATGATAAGCCTGGCCAATTGCTGTGGGCAAGGGATTGTTACATCCCTTCCATCAGGGTACTGGAGCTGTCACTTCTGGTTTGTGGCCCCTGCTAATTTGCCACCACAATTTCCAATATCTGCTAGAATTCCACAAGGAAATCTCAGTGCCTTGGAGGGGCAATAGGCTGTGTGGCTGTGGACAGAAGGCCAGCACTGATAATAAAGAGGCGAGGTTTATCAATTAACTCAAGCAGCGCTGTGTGGACAGTGACCAGTAGTCCACTCCCTCTTCCATTGTGTCATGTTGATGAAATGGTCCAGGAAAACTTCAGATTTGCTGATGACAGAAACAGTGAAGCATCTGAAAGTTAGAAGAAAAAAAAAGGTTTAGAAACTCTTCACTATTTGACTAAAGTGAATTTTCTGGCCTTCCAGATGCTTTTTCCCTCTCCCCTCTTCCCCCTCCCTCTCAAGCTATGATACATGAGGATAATAGTTGGAACTCATCCAGGTGGCAGAATGGCTTGTCATTTCAGATGGTAGAAAAAGATTCAAGCCCCTAAAAAGTGCAGTTGCACTATCTGATAGGACTCATTAATATTGGAGCTGGATATTATATGTTCCTTTAAAAACTGACCTAGAGTGTACTTTTATGAGAGTTCTTCAAATTTACTTGGAACAACCAACACACTGACTGCAAAAAGTAAAAAAAAAAAAAAAAAAAAAATGCAGCCAATCAAATAGTCATAATTTTAAGAACTGATATTCACTGAATACGTTTTTCACTGAAATGAATGTGCATTTTGTCACTAAATAATTTCTGAAGATGAAATGTGGGACATTTTACCAAATTGATATTTGAAAGGATAGAGAGCAAGTTCATGCTTCTATATGTTTTTTGTGATTTTAATAAATATTTAAAAATATTTGGTTCCAAAACAGTCTTAGAGACATATATACTTGTTTTGATACTTTGGAAAATAATTTCAGCAAATAATTCAGAATTTAAAATATATGATAATTTATCCCTTATTCAATTGAACCTGTAATTTCCTACTAATCACATGTTGAGTGTTATGACTAAAAGTTGTCATAAATAACTTAAGTTCACTTGACACTTAAATCTGCATAAAGGAAGTAAAATTAACTATTAACTATGTGAGAAGTTACTATGTGAGAAGATTGTGTGATGGATACCTGAATTTCTCTTCAGATGCTTTGCTGTTGTGCAAACATGGACCTGAGATCCGGAATGGAGAAAGGTTATTTTGTGACTAAAGTCAAAGATGTTAGAAGCAACAGATAGCCAAATAGCCAAAATCCAGATGCTGAATTTTGTAAGCAAAGGTCAGATTTGTACAGCCAGAATCATTCTGGCGAATGTAAATATGGGTGAAACAAAATAGCAGTGGAAAGATAGAAGGAATGGTTTGGCGTGAATTATCAAGTAATTTTGTCTGCCTTTTTTTTTCTATGAAGAGAAAAAAAAATGGAAATGTTGATTTCAGGCAAAAATGCAAACAGTCTTCCAATCTTACACTGCCTGAGTTGAAATAGCCTTTTTACTTTTTCTTCTTTATATTAATCCCATTTTAATCTTGCTCCGACTGTCCAGAGAACCTTTAACCATGGAATGCTGGCCTGGCTTTAGTAGACACTCACTCCCCTAGTTCCACTTCCAGCTGAGCTCCGCTTCTCCACTCCCAGTCTCTGGCCTATCTCCAGGGCTCAGAGATCCCTTCTCATACAAGGACCAAGTTTACCTGGAGAGGACAACCAAGCTAGTGATGAAGCTGTTATTCTCTGAAGTGTAGTACCTAATAATTTAGGCTCCAGCTGGATTTGGAAAGGCCTGAATGCTATCAATTAGTTGTGTGCAAGCAACATTCCCTCAGTAATGAGCTCTTCGTCACTTCACTTTGAACGCTGGTATCTTAACCAAGAGGTATCCTACAGGCAAGTCACTGAAGAAAATGGAATGAAAAATCAGTCATTAATGAATTTGCCCCCCAGGTAGATCTAAGAAGACAGACTGTGACTCCGTCTAGGTCAAAGCTGAAGTCCAGTAAGTATACAACCTTGGGCCACGACTTTGGATAATGGAAGCCCAAAAGTCTTCCCTCAATCATGAGCCTTCTTCTATTGTTTTTGAATTACATATTAATTAATCATTTCCTTCAAAGAGAAACTATCTGGGAAAAAAAGGGTTTGCTATTGACATGGGTAAATCAAAGTCATGATTAAAACTGATCTATAGAACTATATAAATGATATCAGTTATAGTGTAATGAAAATGCTTCATTTTATTTCCTTTATGTTTTTCTAAAGTTGATAACTACTGCTTCAATATTGCATTTCAGATTTTCTATGCAGGTATAGTCACATTTATGTCTTTTAATAATAGAGTTCATCCATCATACAAGATTGATGATCTCTGCAGAGGTTAAAAGTCTAGGAATCAGAAATTTGGTAAGTTTTTATAAACATAAAACAAAGTCCGGTAATGATCAAACCACCAAAAGTAAAAGGCAATGCTAATTTCTTAGAGATGAATGAATTCCTTGTGGATATTATAAGTAGTTAAGCTTTTTGCTCTGCAAAATCTCTTTCCTTTTCTTTAATATTTTCCTTTTATTACCCATAGTTTTCCCTTAGAACAATTAATTTAGTAAATTCAAGCATAGTAAAAAATTTAAAAACCTACATGTTGTTTTCTTAATGACTCCAAATAATATCACCCATTTTTCCAGTAAATGTGTTTTGCCTTTTCAATTGCCTCTACTGATCAAGAAAGCAAAGACTAAACTTCAGGACAAAAAGTGAAGAATAAATTTGGTTTGTGTTAATGCCAATACAGTTTTGAGTATGTGTTTTAAAAGATTAAAAACATGGTCATTCTGGTTTTAAATATTGAAAATTAATAAATAGACTACTTACAACAATTTTTTAAAATCATAAGCATTTGGGTGTGTTAAAGTACTTATTCAACTTTGCTAAATATATTCATCCCAAACCGAAAGTAGAATTACTCCTGCTTTTGCATTTAATGCATAATAACATAGGGTAAAATCTCCTGGGGTAGAGAGGCGGGCCTAGTCTTCAAGTCTAAGCACAAACCCAGAAGTTCCACTTGACTAGGCTTACAGAGGAGCCTTCTCCTCTGTGAGAGGTCAGACCCTCTCCATTGACACTAATGGACCGTTTTATGCAAAACTGTTCATTTTCCGGAAGAGACCATGTTTGACTGGTGGAGTGATTCACAAAAATCACTTCATTAAACGAATACACTTCATGCATGGCCTTACTCCCTTCAGTGGGGCAGAAACTGTGAGCCATGCATGGGTACCCAAGAAAGGGGAAGCTCATCTCCACAGTGTGAATCCAACCCCAAGTTCCAGTCTCTGCGTTCAGACAATGACATCCTGTCGCTGGCACACAGGCTAATGCAAACGTTGCAACTCCATTTGTCCCTGGAATGCCCAATTCCATGCAACTGGGCACTACACACAACATTAGGGAATCCAAATCCACAGGAAAGGCCCTCGGAGCCCAAGTCCCCACATCAATGCCAGTTTTCTTTTCCCCTAGTTCCCCATGGAGCAGTAAATGGTGCTGTTCCTGACAGGTATGGCCAATGGAGCTTCAAGTTTTCCTCCTCTGACCAGGCCGGTGAGAGCCTTGTTCCCTGTGAATCTACGAAACCAATAGAAGCTGCGTGTGCTGTCTCCTCCCGAAAGAGCATTTGCTCCCAGGAATTCTCTCACAGTCTCCAACAGCAGAAGTTCAAACACATGACAATATCAGAGAGGAAGGTGCTTTCATTTGCAAAAGGAGAAGGAATAGGGCCTACTGAGGTTTGGAAGGCAGAAAGGAAGCAAAGGGCTGAGATGTTGGTGAGAGAATGGTGAAAATGCCAGAGGATTCCGGTACAGTGTCTCTAAACCTTTTGAAGCTTCAGGAGCCTATGTTGTTCTTCCGAAGTTGCCTTGCTTGGTCTGTCAGTGCACCTAGCTGCAAATGCCACCACTTCGCATCCATCTGAATGGTGATTCTGCTTCTCTCATCAGGACGTCTCTCTCATATTACTTCTTGACTTCTGCGTTGGTTGTGGTAATAGCAGATTTCATTTAATGTTTGGAGTCTATACCCTTCAACCTTTCAAAATACTAAGAAGTGAGTTCTTTGCCTTTAAGAGTGCAATGACCAGCAGGCTGTGAAAGGTCCGTTTTGCTGTGATTTGCACAACCCAGGACTGCTCAGAGCTCAGCTGCACCGAGCTAATTTCCATAAGCATCATGTGGTGTTACAGAAACCACATTTTGCCAAGCTGTCAACTATACAGCCTTCTCTTTGCTAAACAGACTCCCATTAAAACTGTCTGCACAATTTGTCAGTTAAATGAGGTACAAGAGGGACGCTCTATTTGCCCCTAATTAGCTGCACAGACTACCTTTGTCTGTTTGATTAAGCATTCACATTATCAATTTTGTTTAATCTGATTCATTTCACACACCTCCCCTGGGACTCAGCCCATACGGTTAACTAATCTCTGATATCATCTCTCAGATCAGGCAGCTATCATCTCCCCTAGAACACATTCTACCCACAGGCACCATGCTCGTCAAGCTCAGCAGAGGGGAGTTGGTCTGGTGAGGGGCAAAAATGGAGCCCGGGAACTGAAGCTGAACCCTGATATGCTTAACTTAAAACAGAGAGCAGATTCTTCCTCAGTGCCATCTGTCCGCCGTCATCCATCCATTCGTTTATTCATATTCACTCATTCACTCATTCTAGCAGTAAACATATTGTCTGCCTACTATGCACCAGGGGCTGTGGTGGGAGCTGGGAGGGATGCAAAGTGCACAAGATCAGGTTCCTGCTCCTGGATTGCTTATTATCTCAGCCTTGGAGAGTACTATGGAAACCGTCAACTAGCGTGCAAAGCACACTCCTTCCCTGAGGCCAGTTTACCTAATATCTGTCACACATGGCCTGTTCGGCTGGGATACCAAACAACTCTCTGAAGAAAGCTTTTAGATAAAGGCATTAAAGCAAGTGGTCATGGCTTCATGAAATAATCTCCCTTCCCACTCCCAACTTGGAAAATGATTGGCAATGGGAAGGAGGAGTTTTAGGAACTGGAATCAACAAATTACTTCATCTTTCATAGTTCTGAAATTTCAATGCACCTCATGCATGATTGAAGTTATTCCTTAATTTAATCAAACTAATTGTATTCAACCTGGTATCTTCAGTACATTGACAGAGAGAGTATTAAACAGTAGTAGAGCACAAATAAAAATGTTGAGAGAAAAAATAATTGGTTTAATTTAGATGAAAGTATAAAATTAATCTGAAAATGGGAATAGTTGAAAAATATACAGGTATTCTTGGCTTGTGAAATACTTGCGTTTGTAAAAATCAATATCAAAACCTTATGCTGATTCGATTACAATCTCAGAAACATATTCTCCATGGGTATCAGGGCAAATACAGAGTGAGGAGACCCGAATAAAAGCAACATGTGAAGAAAAAACCCAAAGGTTTTAGGACAACATGAATCCACAGGGCAATGAGATTGTCAAAAAAGTAAACGTGTGTTTAGATTACATCCATAGAGTCAGGCAGAGTCCTGCTCCAATTTCCACAAGTCAGGATGTTGTTCTAGGAATCAGGCTAGAAGGTTCTTAGGTCCTGGCAGGTGATAAACACTTGGGAATGAATACTGGAACTTCAGCGTTGAAAGTGGAGGGCCTTAGAAGTTATCCAGTGCTATCCTCTACTTTTTCTGGGAATCTCCTGGATGACATTCCTAGGTAAGAGAATTTTCAGATTCTGTGTAGGTGCCTTCGTGAATGGTTCCACTGTTCTGCTGAGTTGCCCCCTCAAGTCTGTCAGTGCTGGCAAGTGAAAATGTAATCGTTATGCTAAGCTGAAATCTGCCCCTGTAAAACTCCATTTGCTGGCTCCAGTGAGTGGATCCATGCAGTAAGTCTGATCCCGTCTTAGTAATTTTGAAGATGCCTCTGGTGCTCAACCTCAGCTTTCCTTCACCAAGCACAGCATCCTTGATTCTTTCAGCAGTTCTTCATGTCGAGGTTTCTAGTCCTCCCACCCTGCCTTCTCCCTTTCTTCCAAATATTCTTTGGTTGGTTACCATTCCTCTCAAAGTGTGATCCCTGAAACAAATTCCTCACATGTGGAAATTAAAGCAGGACTCTACCTGACCCTATGGATGTAATTTAAGCACATGTGGACTCTTTCAACAACAGCCTCATTGCTCTGTGGATTCATGTTGTCCTAAAACCCTTGAGTACTTATTTTTTTGCATGTTGCGTTTATTCAGGTCTCGTCACTCTGGATTAGACCTAATACTCAACTTTGTGCTAATCCCTATTATGTATTATCTTATTGACGTCAGTTCGTCATTTTAGTTTGTGGCTTGAAATCTAATTCTGCCATTTCAATTTTGTGTTGTCTCCCAATTCGACAGGGATGGCATGACTGTCTTTATCAGTCATTGATCAAAATGCTAAAAGAGATAAAAATGGGTAACCAGAAGTCACCGAGGTTTCTAGAATGAAAAAACAACTAGTACCAACACGTGTTGGACAATTATTGATGCCAGAGACTACAGTGAATGAATGCTTTATATGTCTTCTTCCATTCAGTACTGACAAAACTCTCATTCACTATCATTAACACCAGATTATAAATGAGACAACTGGGGATAGGTGCCTAAGAAAATAACTGCCCGGAATAAGATAGTCAATAATTATTAGAGTTAGAATTTTAACCAAGGACTGACTAGTGCCTGAGCTTGACTTATCAAGCACTTTGCTGTATTTTCTACCTCTTTACTGCATCACTAAGAAAAAGGGATCAGACCATAGGCAACAACAATGACAGAAATGTAAAGTAAGATTTCCTGAACCTTCATCATCTCACTCATGTTTGTTAGCATACGACACATCCCCCTCGGGTGATAAAGGTTGAATTAACCACATCCCTCTATGAAAGTCACACTATCACCATTGTTGGGCTATTTTCATGATTTATTTATTTATTCTTTTGATCATCCTTTCCATCTCCATTCTTCTCCCATCACAGAAAATTTTTCTGATGTGTGTGGTCTGCAACCTTGGATTTGTATATATCCTTGGGAAATGTGTAGTGTTATTGCTTTGGATGTATTTATTTGTATAAAATAGATTGGGCTATGGGCTTCTTTCTGTGTTTTCTTCTTTTTCCAGAGTACTAAGGTAAAAACCTTAGTCCTGCTTACATCTAGCTCATTGCCTCTAATGGCTGCATGGTAGTCTCTGATGTACATCCACCACATCTTATTTTGTCCATTCCTCCAGTGATGGAGAGCTTGATTGCCTCCTCCTCTCTGCTATCACGAACAATGCCAAGGTGAACTTATAGGTCATTATGCTAAGTGAAACAAAACAGATAGAAAGACATAGTGCCTGATCTCACTCATATATGGAATCTAAAAAAGTTGAATTCATAGAAGCAGAGAGTAGAATGGTGGTTGCCAGCAACTGGGGGTGGGGAAAATGGGAAGATGTTGGTTGAAGCATACAAAGATTTTTTTGGGGGAAGGATGATAATTTCTGCAGATCTAATATGCAACCAGGTGACTATGACTGTATTTAATAATACTGTATTGTATACTTGAAATTTGCAAAGTAGGTATAAGAGTTCTCACCATACACACTCGTATACACACAAAAAGGTGACTATACGAGGGGATGAACATGTTAATTAGCTTGAGTGTGGTGATCATCTCACAATGTACACGGACATCAAAACATCACACTGTGGCCTGGCGTCGTGACTCAGCCCAGTAATTCCCGAACTTTGGGAGGCCAAGGTGGGCAGATCACTTGAGGTCAGGAGTTCGAGGCCAGCCTGACCAACATAACATGGTGAAGCCCTGTCTCTACTAAAAACACGAAAATTAGCCAGGCGTGGTGGTGGGCACATGTAGTCCCAGCTAGTTGGAAGGCTGAGACAGGAGAATCACATGAACCCGGAGGTGGAGGTTGCAGTGAGCCAAGATCATGCCACTGCACTCCAGCCTGGATGACAGAGCGAGACTCCAACTCAAAAAAAAAAAAAAAATTCACATTGTATGCTTTAAATATATGTAATTTTTATTTGTCAATTATACTTCAGTAAAGCTAGAAAAAATAAAAAGAAGAAATATAATTACAATGTATGGAAATATAATCTAATGATTAAAATAAAATATGAAGATATATGTAGTGATTAAAAATCTCATTCTAGAAATATAGATACCAGATATACTTTACTATAGGAAAAGTAAAGTAAAAATAGTAGAATATAGAACAGTCTTCAAATTTTGATAGCAAATTTGCTTTTAAAAATTAAAATAGTATGAAAGTAACCAGACAACTCTAAAAGGAGATAACCCAAAATGTTAATAATATGTCTTTGTGTATTTTAAATATTTTCATGTTGTATAATAATAGTTCTTTAATGAGATTTTTTAAATGTTAAAAAAAGAAATAAGAGCTATTTATGACAAACCCACAGCTAATATCATACTGAATGGGCAAAAACTGGAAAAAGTTCCCTTTGAAAACTGGCACAAGACAGGGATGCCCTCTCTCACCACTCCTATTCAACATAGTGTTGGAAGTTCTGGCTAGGG